>NC_089848.1:32583802-33183802 GCF_035609145.1 Eleutherodactylus coqui | reverse complement strand
CAGACATTTAGCCGTGTGATGGCAGAATTGGTATGACTGCAGGAGCGGTTTATGATGGCTAGCAGGGATTGCATTCAATAGGTCAGGGAGCCTGTTATGAGGCGGAGTACAGAGGGGTTTGTTTAGGGAAATGCAGTATGCCTCCCTAAAAAGGTGCATTTTTAGAGCACGCCTGAAGTTTTTCAAGTCCTGGATTGCCCGGGTAGTCTTTGGTAGTGCGTTCCAGAGGATTGGTGCTGCTGTGGAGAAGTCTTGGAGGCAGGAGTGAGAAGTTCGAGTTAGAGGGGTGCTCAGCCTGGTTTAGTTAGCATAGCAGAGAGCCCGGGCTGGTTGATGGATTGAGATCAGGGAGGCAATAAAGGGTGGCGCTGCGCTGTGGAGGGCTTTGTTGATGAAGGTAGTGAGTTTAAATTGAATTCTGTATTTAATGGGCACGCAGTGCAGTGACTGGCACAGGGCAGAGGTGTCTGAGTAGCGGCTGGACAGGAAGATGAGCCTGGCTGCTGCATTCAGGATGGATTGGAGAGGGTAGAGTCTGGTGCAGGGAAGGCCGATCAGCAACGAGTTGCAATAATCGAGCCGTGAGTGGATGAGGGCAACAATAAGCGTTTTTAGCGTGTCTACAGTGAGAAAAGAGCGGATTCTTGCGATGTTCTTGAGGTGCAGCTGACATGTTCAGGCAAGAGATTGGATGTAGGGGGTAAATGAGAGATCGGAGTCGAATATGACCCCAAGGCAGTGGGCACGTTGTCTAGGAGTTATGGTGGCACCACACACTGAGATGGAGATGTCAGGATGAGGTCGGTTAGTGGAGGGTGGAAATACCAATAAGTCAGTTTTAGAGAGGTTTAGTTTTAGGTAGAGAGAGGACATAGTGTTAGAGACAGCGGACAGACAGTCAGTGATGTTTTAGAGGAAAGGTGCAGAGATGTCACGGGAAGAGGTGTATAGCTGGGTGTCGTCAGCATAGAGGTGGTATTGGAGGCCAAATCTCCTGATGGTTTGTCCAATAGAGGCTGTGTAGATGGAGAAGAGGAGGGGGCCGAGGACCAATCCCTGGGAGACCCTAACAACAAGGGGAAGAGGAGAGGAGAGGTAGAGCCAGCAAAGGAGATGCTGAAAGAGCGGTCAGATAGGTAGGAGGAGAAGCAGGAGAGAGCGGTGTCCTTTAGGCCGATGTAGCAAAGCATACTGATGAGGAGTTTGTGGTTGACAGTGTCAAATGCTGCGGAGAGGTCGAGGAGGATCAGTAGGGAGTAATCGCCCCTCGATTTGGCTTTCAGTAGGTCGTTGGATACCCTTGTAAGGGCAGTTTCTGTCGAGTGTTGGGGTCGGAAGCCAGAGTGTAGGGGGTCAATAAGAGAGATCTCTGAAAGATAGCTTACAAAGTGGGAGTAAACTAGGGGTTCTAGTAGTTTGGAGATGAAAGGGAGGTTTGAGATGGGTCGGTAGTTGGCAGCATCAGTGGCGTCAAGAGTCGGCTTCTTTAGCAGTGGGCACATGATTGTGTGTTTGAAAAAAGAGGGAAAGATGCCAGAGGTCAGAGAGAGGTTGAAGATAGTGGTGAGATGGGAGATGACCACTGGGGAGAGGGATCGGAGGAGGTGTAAGGGAGAGGGTCGCTAACGCAGGTGGTGGGGTGAGCAGAGAACAGCAATTTGGAGACTTCTTCCTCTGTCATTGGTCTGAGTACAGACAGTGAGCAGAAGCTAGATGCAGTGCTGACAAGACTAGGGTCAGGGATAGTCTGGGATTGGGAAGTTATTTCTTGACGAATGTCATCAATTTTCCGTTTGAAGTAAGCAGCCAACTCTACAGCACTGAGATCTGTCACAGGGGGCTGCAGTTTAGGGCTGAGAAGGGATTGAAAAGTATCAAAGAGCCGTTTAGGGCTGTGCGATAGTGAGGAGACGAGAGAGGTGAAGTAGACTTGTTTGGCATGGTGGAGGGCGAGGTTGCAGGTTTTAAGCATGAATTTGTAGTGGAGAAAGTCCGCGGACATATGCGACTTCCTCTACAGCCGTTCAGCACTTCTTGAAGCACGTTTAAGGCGTGAACCAGGGTTGCCGCGTTCTACACCGGATGGCTTGGGTCATGGGGGGCGCCACTTCATCCAGGGCATGTTTGAGAGCGGTGTTGTAGCGAGCAGCAGCTAGGTTGGGGCAGGAGAGGAGAGAGATAGGGGAGAGAGAGGACTGCAGGGACTCAGCAAAGTCCTGGGTGTGAATGGCCTCAAAGTTCCTGTAGGTACGGTAGGTAGGAGGGTCTGGAGAGATGTTAGGGAGCGTGACAGAGAAAGAGAGGAGGTTATGATCCGAGAGCGGGAGAGGGGAGTTAGTGAAGTTGGAAGCAGAGCAGAGACGGAGGAAGACCAGATCCAGAATGTTTCCATCCCTGTGAGTGGGAGAGGCTGTGAGTTGAGAGAGACCAAGGGAGGAGGTGAGCGAAAGAAGCTGAGAGGCAGATGGGGAGATGGGGTCATTAGTGGGGATGTTAAAATCACCTAAGATGAGAGTTGGGATTTCGCAGGATAGGAAGCGGGGGAGCCAGGCAGCAAAGTGGTCCAAAAACAGGCTATATATATATATATATATATATATATATATATATATATATATGTTTGCAAGAATGCAAGGGGAGAAGGGAGAGAAGAATAAGAGAATAAGAGGAGAAGAAGGAAAAGAGTAGTAGAGGAGCAAGTTGGTGTGTGGGACATGGAAGAGGCCGAATTTCTTCCCCATGCACGGCCTGGGCCCATTCAACCCGGGAGATCACGGCACTGCTATTGAGCACTTGGAGTAGGACAAGCCGCTTACAGCGAGTACTGGACCACTGGAGTGAGTGTTGGCCAGTAGAGAGAGTTGCTGGGAGCAGGATCACACAGATCACTAGGACTGTCGATTTTCCGAGGACCCTGAAAATCCTTCCTGTCGCACCACTGTAGTTCTGCTATTTTTCTACCAAGACTATTTGTTTGAGTTGGAGTTTCCCCAAGGTTACAGTAAATGGACAGAACCAACCATTCCCGGTTCTTGTTCAGAAAGCTAACCCATGTGTGGGCTACTTTATTTTGTGTGGATGATCCACTGCAGAGGACAGAATAGTGATGTCAAGAGTGCAATTGCACTTACGTTAATCTCCAGTTACCAGCCCCTTCATCTTCCTCAACAGCACCGTGGTCAAGTCCTGAGCTACCTCCAGAGGAGGAGATGATAAAGCCCCCTTAAAGGCCTTTCTCTACCCCACTGTCTCCTCGGCTGTGGGCCTGCTCCTCGGACGCTGCACAAACTTTGATACTCAACGAGTTTGGATGATCTAGAGCAGTGTCTCTAAAACTGTGCTCCACAAACGACAGTAAGGGACTCCAACCAAGCCGTGGCAGTGATCCCATGGCACGCATACTGACGGCTGCTCACCACTGGAGTGATTTCTGCCTGCAGCTCCTGGCCGATAATCATGCAGCAACGCTGATCCGGGTGCACATTTTGATGTGTTCCGCAGGAGAGGACAAGGGAGAAAACATTTTGAGCACACACACTGACGTCAGTGTGCACCCAGTATCAGCGCTGAGCAGAGGAGGAGCGGCGCTGACTGGAAGGATGAGGTAAGTATATGGGCTGGGGGGTTATTATTACTGTGGCTACTGTGGGGCTAACATTACTGAGGGGGATAATATTACTACTGTGGGGTTAATATTATTAGGGGGTTGATATTATTGTGGGGTTAATATTACTGAGGGGTTAATATTACTAGATAGATAGATAGATAGATAGATAGATAGATATGAGATAGATAGATAGATAGATAGATAGATAGATAGATAGATAGATAGCCTGCACATAAGTTGTTTGCTTTGCTAGTAGTCAAAGTCATTTCAAACTTCTTCAGAAAGTATTAGGTACAGGAAGTTGTACACATACAAATGTATAATTCTTCAAATCATTATCTAAGACAGTATTTCCCAACTCCAGTCCTCACGGCACCCCAACAGGTCATGTCACCGACAATAATTACATTGCCTGTGCAATATTGAGGAAATCCTGAAAAGCCAACCTGTTGGGGGTCCGTGTGGACTGGAGCTGGGAAACACTGATTTAAGATTCATTTCATTTAACTCTTTCTAACAAATAAAAGAAAATCAAAATGTGTTTTTCAAAAGCTGAAGATGTATATAACAGGTGGCTGGAGACATTAGCCACACAGTGCTAACAGGTGGCTGGAGACATTAGCCACACAGTGCTAACAGGTGGCTGGAGACATTAGCCATTAGCCACACAGTGCTAACAGGTGGCTGGAGACATTAGCCACACAGTGCTAACAGGTGGCTGGAGACATTAGCCACACAGTGCTAACAGCTGAATGGAGACATTAGCCACACAGTGCTAAAAGGTGGCTGGAGACATTAGCCACACAGTGCTCACAGGTGGTTGGAGACATTAGCCACACAGCGCTAACAGGTGGCTGGAGACATTAGCCACACAGTGCTAACAGGTGGCTGGAGACATTAGCCACACAGTGCTAACAGGTGGCTGGAGACATTAGCCACACAGTGCTAACAGGTGGCTGGAGACATTAGCCACACAGTGCTAACAGGTGGCTGGAGACATTAGCCACACAGTGCTAACAGCTGAATGGAGACATTAGCCACACAGTGCTAACAGGTGGCTGGAGACATTAGCCACACAGTGCTCACAGGTGGCTGGAGACATTAGCCACACAGTGCTAACAGGTGGCTGGAGACATTATCCACACAGTGCTAACAGGTGGCTGGAGACATTAGCCACACAGTGCTCACAGGTGGCTGGAGACATTAGCCACACAGCGCTAACAGGTGTCTGGAAACATTAGCCACACAGTGCTAATAGGTGGCTGGAGATATTACCCACGCAGTGCTGACAGGTGGCTGGAGACATTACCCACGCAGTGCTGACAGGTGGCTGGGGACATTAGCCACACAGTGCTCACAGGTGGCTGGAGTTATTACCCACGCAGCGCTAACAGGTGGCTGGAGACGTTAGCTACACAGTGCTCACAGGTGGTTGGAGATATTACCCACGCAGCGCTAACAGGCGGCTGGAGACATTAGCCACACAGTGCTCACAGGTGGCTTGAGACATTAGCCACAAAGTGCTATCAGGTGGCTAGGGACATTAGCCACGCAGTGTTAAGAGGTGGATGGAGACATTAGCCACACAGTGCTAACAGGTAGCTGGAGACATTAGCCATGCAGTGCTCACAGGTGGCTGTGAACATTTGTGATAGACATGATGATTAGTCAGTGTAAAATGTCTATCGATTTGTACTAAACTAGATGTATTATGTGTGTTTTGTGACTTCAGCCTAATGTGGAACTCTGCTGCATAAGGAAAGAGTTAAATCACAGTGTTATATGTCATTGCTCGTGTTCATCTTGAGTGTTTTCCCAGTCCTTTCCCATCCCCCCACACAGAATCTTCTTCAACAAAGAGATATCTACTTTCAGTTTCAGGTTCGAGCACATGTTTGTAAGACAAAGACTTGCTTATACATTGGACTTGAGAGAAGGTGGGCAGGAAGGAGGGGGGATTCTATATGATCCGACAAATGAGAATCCTATATGTTACTGATGTAACCTGTTGCACGCCCATTGTATGCTTTACAATAAAAGGGACTGTCTGGGTGTTTCTGACCAGAGAGCCATTTTGGATATGAGATTGATAGCTTGTGTCTGATCTGCTCGATGATGTGTGCACACTATACAATTTGGAAGCTACAAAATACCCCGAAACCTGCTGGAGAAAACCATATCCAGTTCAGTGGCGTCCTTCTGGGTGGGCTCGAGTAGAGATTTTGATTTCTTTCATTCTGGAAAAATACAGAGATCGGCAGATAGCACGCAGAACTCAGGGGCCCGAAAATCTACAGAACACAGTAAGATTGCTTTATGTAAAATCTACCGATGTGAGCTGAATTCTGACTGCTATTCTGCCTGTTTCTGATCCAGAGTGATAAATCAATGAAAGGCAGGTAATATAGTTCTTTCTACTCTGAAAAAATTACCATGTTACCTGTCTAGGGGTATTTTGTATGCTGTGGCTGCTATGTCTGAGACGGTTAAAAATTGTGTATACAAGACCAAGAGATAAATTCTGTGAGGGTTAATGTGTCAGAAGGGCGGACTCGGCTGTTTAAGTCTGAGGGAGCACGCCGGAGAGACACTTACTCCTAGGTAAACTAGTGTGAGGTTAGGAAGATTTATGATACGCATATTTACCTTTATGATTGAGCGTGTTATGTTCTCATATGTGAAAAGGTATATACACGGGAAGTATAGACGTGGTGTGACGGCCGACGTCTCCAGAAGCTCTTGGTCATTGAAAATAATCATCAGTCTTTGCGTGTTTCAGACTAGTTTAAAGAATGTGCAGTGTTTATTATTGGGGGAGGGTTGCTGATAAGAGAGTGGACTGAAGTTAAGCCACTGAAAGCATTTTCCAATTAACCCTTCCGTTCCCTTTGTCTTGTATTTTGTAGAATTAATGTGCATTGTGATCTGAGTGGGAAAGAGAGGTTCTATTGGAAGGATTTGAAGAAAGCAGATTTTACAAGAGGAACACTATTGTGTCCAGAAACTTCGGATAGGATAGAATAAGCAGGTAGAATAGAATGAGGGATCAGTACAGGATGTTTTGGAATAAGCAAAATATGTAGAAACGTTTTACAAAGAAAAGGACCAGGAAAAGTTGCAGAAAGAAATGTCAGGTTATGGACAGATAAGCAGAAATGAGTATGGTAAGATAGACTGTAGAAAGCTTTCAGAAGACGAGCAGGAAACCCAGCAGAAAGAAAGGCGTTTTTAGCTAGTTTTAGCTAGTTCTTGGGTATAACGTAGTTAAGAGATTCAAGAGAGGAAAGCATGTAGTGGGGTATGTGTATTGCTAATGAACAATGTAATGCCTTTGTGTTGACTACAGCCCCTCCCTATAATGGCGGCCACACTCGCAATGTTTAAAACCCCACATAGTATGACTCTGCAGTAAATGTGGTGAGCCCTGCCCCCACCCTGAAGTTACTTCCCCCCATGTGCTCACTTTCAGGGTGTGTGATGTTACTTCCGTCCCTCCCCATCCGGGACAGGACCTGGCTCCGCCCCTTCCTCCTTCAGCGGCCATTTTGCCTCACCTGGGAGATTTGTAGCCCCGCCCCTTTCGGCCTCTGGCGGCCATTTTGCTGCACTTGGGAGGCCTATATTCCCCAATGCCACTGTATCCAGTGCTAACCTCATGATTGTCTGAAGCAAGGTCTTGTTTGACCGGACTTTGTTACACTCCAAGATGTGGCCACTTTGGATGTGTGATAAGTTCAGGGAAACAAACCTTTGTGAAGATGTAGCTTGGGACATAGTAGATGACTAAACTGGTTTATAGTGTATTGAAGATTGGAGTTGATGCATGGGGGACAGAGGCCGGGAATACATGACAGGGGACGCTCTCTTATGTTCCCAGGGGCTCTGTTTTCCACTGCCTGCTTCTCCAATGGATGCTCAGACAGATGATGTTATGGAAGGCTCCTACAGATGAAATAATTTCCCTATAGTCACCCAGCAAACTTTTTCATGCAATTTGATGAAGTAATTTTACTTTTTATGTGAAGAAAGAGGGACTAAATTGCCCAGAGTAGGATGTTAATTCATCCGTATTCTTTAGTTTTTTCCCTAAGTCTTTTGTATATTCTAGTGTCAGTCTACACTGAAGCTATAATTATATTCCGACAGGAGAGTGAAAGTTAAACGCTGGACGTTCCCTGAAATACTATTACACTGGGTGACGTAAAATTTTACTTGTGTTGCGCCCCCTCTGTTAAAAAATGCTAACTGCGAACTGAAAAAAAAAATCTGAAGGATATTTTCGCTCAGACTTCGCTGCATACAATGTCACCTTGACCTACAAAGTGCTTGTTTTTGTGCCTCTTGGTTTCCTTTTTCAACTTGTACTAGTTTGAACGCAATTACTCTTTTTTCCATTGAGTATTCCGGTTCAAAAGGGGGGAGGCATAGGTGATCTGGGTCATAGATGATCTAGGTGTTGTAGATCAGCTATTGGGTTTAAAAAAAATAAATAAATGAAATAAGATAAAAAGGAAATAAATGATTTTGTGCTACAAGATTCCAAGCCATGTGAAATAGAACATCAACACGATTATTTAGTACTAATACAGTAAGAAACTGCAGGTATGCAAACAGTTACCAGAACCCCTGTTGGTAATGCATATGTTGAGCTTTTTGCAAATGGTACCAGGGTGAGGATTGATGACTCCACATCGGATATGCAGTGGTCACACAACAAGATGTCCTAGAAGCAGAAACTCTGCATCCGCATGTCTCAGCACAAGAAGCGGAATGGAAGGCCCTCACTGAGGCGAGTAGAGTGGCGAGAGGTAAGACGGCAACCATTTACACTGACTCCTGGTATGCATCTGGCATAGCTCATGATTACGGCCCAATAAGGAAGGCCAGACAGTTTTTTTACCTTAGCAGGACAACCAATTGAGAATGGTGCAGCGGTGCAGAGTCTCATGGAGGCCCTTCTTCTACCTGACAAAGTTGAGAGTTCGCACCGATTCCTACACTGGAGAAGCGAGAGACGACACCCTCGCCAACAGCACAGCAAAGGCAGCGGCCCTCAAGCCGTGGAAGAATGAAGAAAGATACTGACAGCATGAGTCAGTGGTAGAAACTTTGGACATTGAGAAAAACTTGGACTTTGATATGCTAAAGACTTTACAGTTACAAGCCAGCAGGGAAGGAAAGAATAAATGGACTAATGTGGGAGCAGCAGAAACAGGACAGCGTGTGGTGAACAGTCAACAGCACTTGCCCACCACAGTTCCTGTATCCCATGGTGGCTCAGCTGATGGACGGAAAGACCCACCTAGTAAAGCAGCAATGATGTCGACGCTTGAAAGAGGACGGGCGACTTCTGGGTTCTCTAGCTGCTGCATCATTTGTCCAGTTTAGCATGATCTATGCCATAGGTGAGTCAGGGCAGAAGTAAATTTGCCACACCACACTTGCCGGGACCACTCTACCCATATCAGGGATTGCAAATTGACTACGTTCAGCTCCCACTTGTTGGGAAGTATGAATACGTGCTTGTTGTTGTTGATGTCTTTGCAGGTTGGAGGACGACCCTGTTACCAAGGCAAACAAGTAGGTAACCGCTAAGAAGCTCATGAATGAGGTAAACTATGAATATGGGGTACCAGAAGTGATTCAGAGTCAGACAGAGGTACAAACTTCGCAGGTGAATGTAACATGTCATGTCTGCTCTGGGTGTATCCCAGGCCTTTTACATACTCTACCATTTTTAGAGTAGTGGAAAGGTGGAGAGACGTAGTGGCACGCTAAAAAGTAAGATACTTAAAAATGACGCCACTTTGGAAAGACTGTCATCCAATAGCCTTATACAGTGTTAGATATGAACCCACGGGGGATCATGCATTATCTCCCTACGAGATTGTTTGGGCTAGCCCCAAGGCTAGGTCGTTACTATCCTCAGTAGTTACAATTACAATCTGATGTGTTGACTGAGTATGTGATTTCCGTTGTTAAGGAACTAACCAAAGCCTATGCACAGGTGTTCTCTTCCAGACTCAGAGGCAGACACTGGGACACATATCTTGCAGCCTGGGGATTGGGTGTGCGTCAGGAAGTTCCCCAGGAAGCACCCTTCTGAGCCCCGATTTGATGGCCCCTACCAGGTGCTTCTGCCTACTGCCACAGCTGTGAAACTAGCCGAAAGACTTACATGGATCCATGCTTCATACTGTAAGAAAGCTTCAGATCCAGGAGACCAGTCTTAGTTGTGCCAAAGACATTACTCTGGTTAGGGCTAGTGAGAGAGAAGGGTGGCAACTGGAATCCTTAGTCGGAAGAATATGAGGGTATGGTTACCTTCTAGTATAACTCGTCCAATGCACAAGTAGCCGCATATTCCTTCGACTATTGTACTGTGGTCCCGTGTCTAGGCGCAAGATCCCACCGCAGGCCAGATTTAGCTCAGTCCAGCTGGTTATATGACTTATATACCCGGGGAATACAATATGTTTGCGCCACTGATAACGTCTGGGCAGAAGACTGCCGTTATTTGGGATTAGTGGGATGGAACACAGGAATAGACTGGTCCTATAAACCGCGAAGTGCCTTAAATAAGAAAGATAAGAGCGGGAAATCCCTAATTAGTCGTATAACCCTCCTTGAGAATAATAAGGACAGCAGGTATTGGAAGGCTGAACTTAGTATGTTGCTTGGTTTTAATGCGTTTTTTACATTAACCATGGGAAATCCCAAGCCCGGGGGACAGGGGGATACTTACAGTCTGGGGACATACCGGTACGGGAGGACAGATCCCTTAGGGAAGTTTAAAATAAGGGATATGGTAGATGCACCCGAATGGAAGCCTTCACTTAGTCCCTTGCCCATAATTAACCCCCTCCGCCGTAAGATAAAGACCTTGACGAACATGATGATCATAGCCGACCCTACCTTTTGAGGACACCTTGACAGTAGCGACTGGCTACTCTGACCAGAATCTCTGGTTGGAGTTGATGAGGTACGATGCTAACAGGAGCAACAAGTCTAACTGTTGCGTGTGCGGTAGTGCCCGACTACACTCGGGGATGGTCCCCCTAAATCTCCCTGTAGATGCTGAAGAGTGGTTTATTAGTCTCTTCACGAACATTTCCGCTAATTACACTGTCCGTGAGAAATGGAAGAAGGAATACTCTATAACTAAAGTGTTTTGCAGCGGAAAGAGTATTACTGACTACCCTGGAAACTACACCTGCCAGACAAATGGGCAGGGTGGAGGGAGATTTTTGGGGAACCCACCAACGGGTATTGCTCCTCCTACGGTACGATGGGAGGGGAATGGATCCAGAATCAGGTTCAGTCCTTAGGAGACGTTTACTGGCTTTGTGGAGACATGAGGTAGAGGACCCGCCTGGAGGGTAATTGGACAGGGGAGTGTGCCTTAGTAAAGCCCTTATGCTCCTCCACATCCTGTCAGACAGCATTGAGGATAATGAGGTTACCCCCAATAGTTACTTTATCTCGATCCAACTCTGTCTGTGTTCTGTGGTTATCCTGTCATGTTGGTCTATCCTTGTTTTCCGCATAGGTACGGCGGTTCCTTCCAGTCTTGTCACTAGGTAGTGTAGGGTCAGTGCAGGCGGCCTGGACGTGTTCACCATCCGGACTATCTCCAGGAGGGACATTGGTGTGGGTGAAGATTAGGGAGTCCCACGCCGTGCGTACCTGTGCACACTACTAGTATTGTAACATTATACTAGAGCGAGAAGAGAGACCCCTGGTGGTAGTTTTGATCTACACGTATACATTGACATCATAGGATAGCCAAGGGGGGTATCTGACAAGTTTAAAAAAAATAGAGACCAAGTTAAAACTAGATTCAAATCCATTTTCCTGATCATTATGGTAAATAAACGTTAGCTGGATTAATTATGTTTATTATAATTAGCAGCGGTTTATAAATTATACTAGAGACACCTTATAGGGACTAGTCGACCAATAGGACCTACCTCGACTATGACTTTTCAAAATAGAATGGCCTTAGATATGACTTTAGCTAAAAAGGGGAGTATCTGTAAGATGATAGGGGAGACTTGTTGTACCTACATCCTAGACGACACGTGACCCGCGGGTAAAGACGCAGTTGCCATTAAGAAGCTGACCGCACTAACTAAAAAGAGCTAACTTTTGGGACCAGCACTTGCCATGGATGAGCGGGTGGTAAAGGATCCTGGCACAGACGGGCGTCGCTGTTGTATGTGAACTGATGGTTATCTTTTCTGTTCTAGTCTGCTGTGTTATCCCGTGTGTCAGAGAGACCTGTGAAACTGATGCTGGAAAAGCCGCTCCCACAATGAGCTCGCTGGTTGCATCCCCAGAAGGAGTGGACAAGTCCTACACCCCCTTGAAGACCCTAAAACGAACCTTCAACGCGCTCCAGTTATAGGCTCATGCGCAGAGAACTGTGAAAATTTGACGGGAAGAGTTAGAGGATAGACATTTTAAGGGGGGATTGTGATAGACATGATAATTAGTTAGTATAAAATGTCTATCGATTTGTACTAAACTAGAGGTATTATGTGTGTTTTGTGACTTCAGCCTAATGTGGAACTCTGCTGCATAAGGAAAGAGTTAAATCACAGTGTTATATGTCATTGCTCGTGTTCATCTTGAGTGTTTTCCCAGTCCTTCCCCATCCCCCCACACAGAATCTTCTTCAACAAAGAGATATCTACTTTCAGTTTCAGGTTCGAGCACATGTTTGTGAGAGAAAGACTTGCTTATGCATTGGACTTCAGAGAAGGTGGGCAGGAAGGAGGGGGGATTCTATATGATCCGACAAATGAGAATCCTATATGTTACTGATGTAACCTGTTGCACGCCCATTGTATGCTTTACAATAAAAGGGGCTGTCTGGGTGTTTCTGACCAGAGAGCCATTTTGGATATGAGATTGATAGCTTGTGTCTGATCTGCTCGATGATGTGTGCACACTATACAATTTGGAAGCTACAAAATACCCCGAAACCTGCTGGAGAAAACCATATCCAGTTCACATTAGCCACACAGTGCTAACAGGGTGCTGCAGACATTAGTCACACAGTGCTAACAGGTAGCTGGGGACATTAGCCACACACACTAGATATGACAGGACAGGTTTGCATAGTGCATCTATATAGGACAAACATGTATGACATTTATGGAGGAGACCAGGATGGTGTTCTGGGCCACCACACATTAGTCACAAAGTGCTATTAGGTGGCTATGGACATTAGCCACACAGTGCTAAGAGGTGGCTGCAGACATTAGTCACACAGTGTTCACAGGCGGCTGGGGACATTACCCACGCAGCGCTAACAAGTGGCTGGGGACATTAGCCACGCAGTGCTCACAGGTGGCTGAGGACATTAGCCACACAGTGCTCACAGGTGGCAGGAGACATTAGCCACACAGTGCTCACAGGTGGCTGAGGACATTAGCCACACAGTGCTCACAGGTGGCTGGGGACATTAGCCACACAGTGCTCACAGGTGGCTGGAAATATTACCCACGCAGTGCTAACAGGTGGCTGGGGACATTAGCTACACAGTGCTAACAGGTGGCTGGAGATATTAAGCACACAGTGCTCTCAGGTGACAGGAGACGTTAGCCACATAGTGCTAACAGGTGGCTGGGGACATTAGCCACACAGTGCTCACAGGTGGCTGGAGATATTACCCACATAGTGCTAACAGGTGGCTGGGGACATGAGCCACACAGTGCTCAGGGATGGCTGGAGATATTAGTAGTCAGCCAGACTTATAGGCCACTTCAGAATGTTTTTTTATGTTTATCTTATGCCTTTGTATTGTCAGCAGCTTCTCTGTGTGCATGATGTGTATGCGTTGCACCTCTGCAAGAATGAAAGGGTTGATATCTGCAAACGAACTATCTCTGTCTGGAAATGTATTATTTTGTGTTGTGAGTTTGTGGTCACCTGACCATGCTATGTATTAATGTTTGCAGAATGTGAGTCAGTCTGAGTTAGTCAGTTAGTGCAAACCAGTGCAAGAGTCTGTCTGGAGTTCTGCAGAGGAGGGCATAAGTGAGTCTGCTCTACCTTAGAAGAAACTGTGCCTTGCCTTACTGAGACCCAGAATGGAGGAGGCCGAGAGGACGGCCTGATGGCTGCTTGTGTACTATTACCCTGAGGAGTTCGCAGCCTAAAGACTGTGAGAAAGAAAGAGCGTCTGAACGAGTGAGTGTTGACAGGTTGAGAGTCTGAAGAGGAGAGATGTGCGTCATTTTCCAGGAGTGGAGCTGCACAGATGACTAGGACTGTGGGCCCGTATTCATCCTGTGTTCTGCCTCCCTGTCTCCCTACCCACTTTGCCTGCACCAGTGCTGTATTCTGGCATATGTACTGTTCAGGTGTTAATGTTGGCGTTCTCAGGTAAGCAACGTTGCCGACCATTCCCGGCTTTGTTTTCAACTAAACTCTGTGCGTGTAGACTATCATTTCATCATCCAGCTTCAACGCAGAGGAAGGAATGGAGGCGTCACGAGTGACACAAGGACTAAGAGGTAATCTATTGCGTGGGTTATCCTTCAACCTCCCCCCCCCCACTTTGAAGGCCTCCCCCTCTAGGTCCTTGAACATGTCCCTGGCTACACTTCGGGTGGCAGACAGCAGTGCCACTGTGACAGGGCCTGCGGCTCATCCCCACTGTCTCCTAGGCTAGGGCCCGCTCCTTGGTCACTGCACATTAGCCACACAGTTCTCACAGGTGGCTGGAAATATTAGCCTCACAGTGCTAACATGTAGCTGGAGACATTAGCCACACAGTGCTCAAAGGGATCTATAGACATTAGTCACACAGTGCTAACAAGGATCTATAGACATTAGCCACACAGTGCTAACAGGGGTCTATAGACATTAGCCACACAGTGCTAACAAGGATCTATAGACATTAGTCACACAGTGCTAACAAGGATCTATAGACATTAGTCACACAGTGCTAACAAGGATCTATAGACATTAGTCACACAGTGCTAACAGGGGTCTATAGACATTAGTCACACAGTGCTAACAGGGATCTATAGACATTAGCCACACAGTGCTAACAGGGATCTATAGACATTAGTCACACAGTGCTAACAAGGATCTATAGACATTAGTCACACAGTGCTAACAAGGATCTATAGACATTAGTCACACAGTGCTAACAAGGGTCTATAGACATTAGCCACACAGTGCTAACAGGGGTCTATAGACATTAGTCACACAGTGCTAACAGCGATCTATAGACATTAGTCACACAGTGCTAACAAGGATCTATAGACATTAGCAACACAGTGCTAACAGGGATCTATAGACATTAGTCACACAGTGCTAACAAGGGTCTATAGACATTAGTCACACAGTGCTAACGGGTCTATAGACATTAGTCACACAGTGCTAACAGGGGTCTATAGACATTAGTCACACAGTGCTAACAAGGATCTATAGACATTAGTCACACAGTGCTAACAGGGATCTATAGACATTAGTCACACAGTGCTAACAAGGATCTATAGATATTGGTCACACAGTGCTAACAAGGGTCTATAGACATTAGTCACACAGTGCTAACAAGGGTCTATAGACATTAGCCACACAGTGCTAACAGAGATCTATAGACATTAGCCACACAGTGCTAACAGGGGTCTATAGACATTAGTCACACAGTGCTAAGAAGGATCTATAGACATTAGCCACACAGTGCTAACAAGGGTCTATAGACATTAGTCACACAGTGCTAACAAGGATCTATAGACATTAGCCACACAGTGCTAACAGGGGTCTATAGACATTAGTCCCACAGTGCTAACAAGGGTCTATAGACATTAGTCACACAGTGCTAACAAGGGTCTATAGACATTAGCCACACAGTGCTAACAGGGATCTATAGACATTAGCCACACAGTGCTAACAGGGGTCTATAGACATTAGTCCCACAGTGCTAACAGGGGTCTATAGACATTAGTCACACAGTGCTAACAAGGATCTATAGACATTAGTCACACAGTGCTAACAGGGGTCTATAGACATTAGTCACACAGTGCTAACAAGGGTCTATAGACATTAGTCACACAGTGCTAACAGGGATCTATAGACATTAGTCACACAGTGCTAACAGGGGTCTATAGACATTAGCCACACAGTGCTAACAGGGGTCTATAGACATTAGCCACACAGTGCTAACAAGGGTCTATAGACATTAGTCGCACAGTGCTAACAAGGATCTATAGACATTAGTCACACAGTGCTAACAGGGGTCTATAGACATTAGCCACACAGTGCTAACAAGGGTCTATAGACATTAGTCACACAGTGCTAACAAGGGTCTATAGATATTAGCCACACAGTGCTAACAGGGGTCTATAGACATTAGCCACACAGTGCTAACAGGGGTCTATAGACATTAGTCACACAGTGCTAACAGGGGTCTATAGACATAAGTCACACAGTGCTAACAAGGATCTATAGACATTAGCCACACAGTGCTAACAGGGGTCTATAGACATTAGTCACACAGTGCTAACAGGGGTCTATAGACATTAGTCACACAGTGCTAACAGGGGTCTATAGACATTAGTCACACAGTGCTAACAAGGATCTATAGACATTAGTCACACAGTGCTAACAGCGATCTATAGACATTAGTCACACAGTGCTAACAAGGGTCTATAGACATTAGTCACACAGTGCTAACAAGGATCTATAGACATTAGCCACACAGTGCTAACAAGGATCTATAGACATTAGTCACACAGTGCTAACAAGGATCTATAGACCTTAGTCACACAGTGCTAACAAGGATCTATAGACATTAGTCACACAGTGCTAACAGGGATCTATAGACATTAGTGACAGTGCTAACAGGGGTCTATAGACATTAGTCACACACTGCTAACAGCGATCTATAGACATTAGTCACACAGTGCTAACAAGGGTCTATAGACATTAGTCACACAGTGCTAACAGGGGTCTATAGACATTAGTCACACAGTGCTAACAAGGATCTATAGACATTAGTCACATAGTGCTAACAGGGGTCTATAGACATTAGTCACACAGTGCTAACAAGGGTCTATAGACATTAGTCACACAGTGCTAACAAGGGTCTATAGACATTAGTCACACAGTGCTAACAGCGATCTATAGACATTAGGCACACAGTGCTAACAAGGGTCTATAGACATTAGTCACACAGTGCTAACAGGGGTCTATAGACATTAGTCACACAGTGCTAACAAGGGTCTATAGACATTAGTCACAGAGTGCTAACAAGGATCTATAGACATTAGTCACAGAGTGCTAACAGGGGTCTATAGACATTAGTCACACAGTGCTAACAGGGGTCTATAGACATTAGTCACACAGTGCTAACAAGGGTCTATAGACATTAGTCACACAGTGCTAACAAGGGTCTATAGACATTAGTCACACAGTGCTAACAAGTGTCTATAGACATTAGTCACACAGTGCTAACAAGGATCTATAGACATTAGTCACACAGTGCTAACAAGGGTCTATAGACATTAGTCACACAGTGCTAACAAGGATCTATAGACATTAGCCACACAGTGCTAACAAGGGTCTATAGACATTAGTCACACAGTGCTAAGAGGGATCTATAGACATTAGCCACACAGTGCTAACAAGGGTCTATAGACATTAGTCACACAGTGCTAACAAGGATCTATAGACATTAGTCACACAGTGCTAACAAGGATCTATAGACATTAGTCACACAGTGCTAACAGGGATCTAGAGACATTAGTCACACAGTGCTAACAGGGATCTATAGACATTAGTCACACAGTGCTAACAGGGGTCTATAGACATTAGTCACACAGTGCTAACAGCGATCTATAGACATTAGTCACATAGTGCTAACAAGGATCTATAGACATTAGTCACACAGTGCTAACAGGGATCTATAGACATTAGTCACACAGTGCTAACAGGGGTCTATAGACATTAGTCACACAGTGCTAACAGGGATCTATAGACATTAGCCACACAGTGCTAACAAGGACCTATAGACATTAGTCACACAGTGCTAACAGGGATCTATAGACATTAGTCACACAGTGCTAACAAGGGCCTATAGACATTAGTCACACAGTGCTAACAGGGATCTATAGACATTAGCCACACAGTGCTAACAAGGGTCTATAGACATTAGTCACACAGTGCTAACAGGGATCTATAGACATTAGCCACACAGTGCTAACAGGGGTCTATAGACATTAGTCACACAGTGCTAACAGGGGTCTATAGACATTAGTCACACAGTGCTAAGAAGGATCTATAGACATTAGCCACACAGTGCTAACAAGGGTCTATAGACATTAGTCACACAGTGCTAACAAGGATCTATAGACATTAGCCACACAGTGCTAACAGGGGTCTATAGACATTAGTCCCACAGTGCTAACAAGGGTCTATAGACATTAGTCACACAGTGCTAACAAGGGTCTATAGACATTAGCCACACAGTGCTAACAGGGATCTATAGACATTAGCCACACAGTGCTAACAGGGGTCTATAGACATTAGTCCCACAGTGCTAACAAGGGTCTATAGACATTAGTCACACAGTGCTAACAAGGATCTATAGACATTAGTCACACAGTGCTAACAGGGGTCTATAGACATTAGTCACACAGTGCTAACAAGGGTCTATAGACATTAGTCACACAGTGCTAACAGGGATCTATAGACATTAGTCACACAGTGCTAACAGGGGTCTATAGACATTAGCCACACAGTGCTAACAGAGATCTATAGACATTAGCCACACAGTGCTAACAGGGGTCTATAGACATTAGTCACACAGTGCTAAGAAGGATCTATAGACATTAGCCACACAGTGCTAACAAGGGTCTATAGACATTAGTCACACAGTGCTAACAAGGATCTATAGACATTAGCCACACAGTGCTAACAGGGGTCTATAGACATTAGTCCCACAGTGCTAACAAGGGTCTATAGACATTAGTCACACAGTGCTAACAAGGGTCTATAGACATTAGCCACACAGTGCTAACAGGGATCTACAGACATTAGCCACACAGTGCTAACAGGGGTCTATAGACATTAGTCCCACAGTGCTAACAAGGGTCTATAGACATTAGTCACACAGTGCTAACAAGGATCTATAGACATTAGTCACACAGTGCTAACAGGGGTCTATAGACATTAGTCACACAGTGCTAACAAGGGTCTATAGACATTAGTCACACAGTGCTAACAGGGATCTATAGACATTAGTCACACAGTGCTAACAGGGGTCTATAGACATTAGCCACACAGTGCTAACAGGGGTCTATAGACATTAGCCACACAGTGCTAACAAGGGTCTATAGACATTAGTCGCACAGTGCTAACAAGGATCTATAGACATTAGTCACACAGTGCTAACAGGGGTCTATAGACATTAGCCACACAGTGCTAACAAGGGTCTATAGACATTAGTCACACAGTGCTAACAAGGGTCTATAGATATTAGCCACACAGTGCTAACAGGGGTCTATAGACATTAGCCACACAGTGCTAACAGGGGTCTATAGACATTAGTCACACAGTGCTAACAGGGGTCTATAGACATAAGTCACACAGTGCTAACAAGGATCTATAGACATTAGCCACACAGTGCTAACAGGGGTCTATAGACATTAGTCACACAGTGCTAACAGGGGTCTATAGACATTAGTCACACAGTGCTAACAGGGGTCTATAGACATTAGTCACACAGTGCTAACAAGGATCTATAGACATTAGTCACACAGTGCTAACAGCGATCTATAGACATTAGTCACACAGTGCTAACAAGGGTCTATAGACATTAGTCACACAGTGCTAACAAGGATCTATAGACATTAGTCACACAGTGCTAACAAGGATCTATAGACATTAGCCACACAGTGCTAACAGGGGTCTATAGACATTAGCCACACAGTGCTAACAAGGATCTATAGACATTAGCCACACAGTGCTAACAAGGATCTATAGACATTAGTCACACAGTGCTAACAAGGATCTATAGACCTTAGTCACACAGTGCTAACAAGGATCTATAGACATTAGTCACACAGTGCTAACAGGGATCTATAGACATTAGTGACAGTGCTAACAGGGGTCTATAGACATTAGTCACACACTGCTAACAGCGATCTATAGACATTAGTCACACAGTGCTAACAAGGGTCTATAGACATTAGTCACACAGTGCTAACAGGGGTCTATAGACATTAGTCACACAGTGCTAACAAGGATCTATAGACATTAGTCACATAGTGCTAACAGGGGTCTATAGACATTAGTCACACAGTGCTAACAAGGGTCTATAGACATTAGTCACACAGTGCTAACAGCGATCTATAGACATTAGGCACACAGTGCTAACAAGGGTCTATAGACATTAGTCACACAGTGCTAACAGGGGTCTATAGACATTAGTCACACAGTGCTAACAAGGGTCTATAGACATTAGTCACACAGTGCTAACAAGGATCTATAGACATTAGTCACATAGTGCTAACAGGGGTCTATAGACATTAGTCACACAGTGCTAACAAGGGTCTATAGACATTAGTCACACAGTGCTAACAGGGGTCTATAGACATTAGTCACACAGTGCTAACAAGGGTCTATAGACATTAGTCACACAGTGCTAACAGCGATCTATAGACATTAGTCACACAGTGCTAACAAGGGTCTATAGACATTAGTCACACAGTGCTAACAGGGGTCTATAGACATTAGTCACACAGTGCTAACAGGGATCTATAGACATTAGTCACACAGTGCTAACAGGGGTCTATAGACATTAGTCACACAGTTCTTACAAGGATCTATAGACATTAGTCACACAGTGCTAACAAGGATCTATAGACATTAGTCACACAGTGCTAACAGGGATCTATAGACATTAGTCACACAGTGCTAACAGGGGTCTATAGACATTAGTCACACAGTGCTAACAGGGATCTATAGACATTAGTCACACAGTGCTAACAGGGGTCTATAGACATTAGTCACACAGTGCTAACAGGGATCTATAGACATTAGTCACACAGTGCTAACAGGGGTCTATAGACATTAGTCACACAGTGCTAACAAGGGTCTATAGACATTAGCCACACAGTGCTAACAGGGGTCTATAGACATTAGTCACACAGTGCTAACAGGGGTCTATAGACATTAGTCACACAGTGCTAACAAGGGTCTATAGACATTAGTCACACAGTGCTAACAAGGATCTATAGACATTAGTCACACAGTGCTAACAAGGGTACTATAGACATTAGTCACACAGTGCTAACAAGGATCTATAGACATTAGCCACACAGTGCTAACAAGGGTCTATAGACATTAGCCACACAGTGCTAACAGGGGTCTATAGACATTAGTCACACAGTGCTAACAGGGGTCTATAGACATTAGTCACACAGTGCTAACAAGGGTCTATAGACATTAGCCACACAGTGCTAACAAGGATCTAAAGACATTAGTCACACAGTGCTAACAAGGGTCTATACACATTAGTCACACAGTGCTAACAAGGGTCTATAGACATTAGCCACACAGTGCTAACAGGGATCTATAGACATTAGTCACATAGTGCTAACAAGGATCTATAGACATTAGTCACACAGTGCTAACAGGGATCTATAGACATTAGTCACACAGTGCTAACAAGGATCTATAGACATTAGTCACACAGTGCTAACAGGGGTCTATAGACATTAGTCACACAGTGCTAACAAGGGTCTATAGACATTAGCCACACAGTGCTAACAGGGGTCTATAGACATTAGCCACACAGTGCTAACAGGGGTCTATAGACATTAGTCACACAGTGCTAACAGGGGTCTATAGACATTAGTCACACAGTGCTAACAAGGGTCTATAGACATTAGCCACACAGTGCTAACAAGGATCTAAAGACATTAGTCACACAGTGCTAACAAGGGTCTATACACATTAGTCACACAGTGCTAACAAGGGTCTATAGACATTAGCCACACAGTGCTAACAGGGATCTATAGACATTAGTCACATAGTGCTAACAAGGATCTATAGACATTAGTCACACAGTGCTAACAGGGATCTATAGACATTAGTCACACAGTGCTAACAAGGATCTATAGACATTAGTCACACAGTGCTAACAGGGGTCTATAGACATTAGTCACACAGTGCTAACAAGGGTCTATAGACATTAGCCACACAGTGCTAACAAGGATCTATAGACATTAGTCACACAGTGCTAACAGGGGTCTATAGACATTAGTCACACAGTGCTAACAAGGATCTATAGACATTAGTCACACAGTGCTAACAAGGGTCTATAGACATTAGTCACACAGTGCTAACAAGGGTCTATAGACATTAGTCACACAGTGCTAACAAGGGTCTATAGACATTAGTCACACAGTGCTAACAAGGATCTATAGACATTAGTCCCACAGTGCTAACAAGGGTCTATAGACATTAGTCACACAGTGCTAACAAGGGTCTATAGACATTAGTCACACAGTGCTAACAGGGGTCTATAGACATTAGTCACACAGTGCTAACAAGGGTCTATAGACATTAGTCACACAGTGCTAACAAGGATCTATAGACATTAGTCACACAGTGCTAACAGGGATCTATAGACATTAGTCACACTGTGCTAACAAGGATCTATAGACATTAGTCACACAGTGCTAACAGGGATCTATAGACATTAGTCACACAGTGCTAACAAGGTTCTATAGACATTAGTCACACAGTGCTAACAAGGGTCTATAGACATTAGTCACATAGTGCTAACAGGGGTCTATAGACATTAGTCACACAGTGCTAACAAGGATCTATAGACATTAGTCACACAGTGCTAACAGGGGTCTATAGACATTAGCCACACAGTGCTAACAGGGATCTATAGACATTAGTCACACAGTGCTAACAGGGATCTATAGACATTAGTCACACAGTGCTAACAAGGATCTATAGACGTTAGTCACACAGTGCTAACAAGGATCTATAGACATTAGTCACACAGTGCTAACAAGGGTCTATAGACATTAGCCACACAGTGCTAACAGGGATCTATAGACATTAGTCACACAGTGCTAACAGGGGTCTATAGACATAGTCACACAGTGCTAACAAGGGTCTATAGACATTAGCCACACAGTGCTAACAGGGATCTATAGACATTAGCGACACAGTGCTAACAGGGGTCTATAGACATTAGCCACACAGTGCTAACAGGGATCTATAGACATTAGTCACACAGTGCTAACAGGGGTCTATAGACATTAGTCACGCAGTGCTAACAAGGGTCTATAGACATTAGTCACACAGTGCTAACAGGGATCTATAGACATTAGCCACACAGTGCTAACAAGGATCTATAGACATTAGTCACACAGTGCTAACAGGGGTCTATAGACATTAGTCACACAGTGCTAACAGGGGTCTATAGACATTAGTCACACAGTGCTAACAAGGGTCTATAGACATTAGTCACATAGTGCTAACAGGGGTCTATAGACATTAGTCACACAGTGCTAACAAGGATCTATAGACATTAGTCACACAGTGCTAACAGGGGTCTATAGACATTAGTCACACAGTGCTAACAGGGGTCTATAGACATTAGCCACACAGTGCTAACAGGGATCTATAGACATTAGTCACACAGTGCTAACAGGGATCTATAGACATTAGTCACACAGTGCTAACAAGGATCTATAGACGTTAGTCACACAGTGCTAACAAGGATCTATAGACATTAGTCACACAGTGCTAACAAGGGTCTATAGACATTAGCCACACAGTGCTAACAGGGATCTATAGACATTAGTCACACAGTGCTAACAGGGGTCTATAGACATTAGTCACACAGTGCTAACAGGGGTCTATAGACATTAGCCACACAGTGCTAACAAGGGTCTATAGACATTAGTCACACAGTGCTAACAGGCGTCTATAGATATTAGCCACACAGTGCTAATAGGGGTCTATAGACATTAGCCACACAGTGCTAACAGGGGTCTATAGACATTAGTGACACAGTGCTAACAGGGCTCTATAGACATAAGTCACACAGTGCTAACAAGGATCTATAGACATTAGCCACACAGTGCTAACAGGGGTCTATAGACATTAGTCACACAGTGCTAACAAGGATCTATGAACATTAGTCACACAGTGCTAACAGGGATCTATAGACATTAGTCACACAGTGCTAACAAGGGGTCTATAGACATTAGCCACACAGTGCTAACAAGGATCTGTAGACATTAGCCACACAGTGCTAACAAGGATCTATAGACATTAGTCACACAGTGCTAACAAGGATCTATAGACCTTAGTCACACAGTGCTAACAAGGATCTATAGACATTAGTCACACAGTGCTAACAGGGGTCTATAGACATTAGTCACACAGTGCTAACAGCGATCTATAGACATTAGTCACACAGTGCTAACAAGGGTCTATAGACATTAGTCACACAGTGCTAACAGGGGTCTATAGACATTAGTCACACAGTGCTAACAAGGATCTATAGACATTAGTCACACAGTGCTAACAAGGGTCTATAGACATTAGTCACACAGTGCTAACAAGGGTCTATGGACATTAGTCACACAGTGCTAACAGCGATCTATAGACATTAGTCACACAGTGCTAACAAGGGTCTATAGACATTAGTCACACAGTGCTAAAAGGGGTCTATAGACATTAGTCACACAGTGCTAACAGGGATCTATAGACATTAGCCACACAGTGCTAACAGGGATCTATAGACATTATCCACACAGTGCTAACAAGGATCTATAGACATTAGTCACACAGTGCTAACAAGGGTCTATAGACATTAGTCACACAGTGCTAACAAGGGTCTATAGACATTAGTCACACAGTGCTAACAAGGATCTATAGACATTAGCCACACAGTGCTAACAAGGGTCTATAGACATTAGTCCCACAGTGCTAACAAGGGTCTATAGACATTAGTCACACAGTGCTAACAAGGGTCTATAGACATTAGTCACACAGTGCTAACAAGGATCTATAGACATTAGTCCCACAGTGCTAACAAGGGTCTATAGACATTAGTCACACAGTGCTAACAAGGGTCTAAAGACATTAGTCACACAGTGCTAACAGGGGTCTATAGACATTAGTCACACAGTGCTAACAAGGGTCTATAGACATTAGTCACACAGTGCTAACAGGGATCTATAGACATTAGTCACACAGTGCTAACAAGGATCTATAGACATTAGCCACACAGTGCTAACAAGGGTCTATAGACATTAGTCACACAGTGCTAACAAGGATCTATAGACATTAGTCCCACAGTGCTAACAAGGGTCTATAGACATTAGTCACACAGTGCTAACAAGGGTCTATAGACATTAGTCACATAGTGCTAACAGGGGTCTATAGACATTAGTCACACAGTGCTAACAAGGATCTATAGACATTAGTCACACAGTGCTAACAGGGGTCTATAGACATTAGCCACACAGTGCTAACAGGGATCTATAGACATTAGTCACACAGTGCTAACAGGGATCTATAGACATTAGTCACACAGTGCTAACAAGGATCTATAGACGTTAGTCACACAGTGCTAACAAGGATCTATAGACATTAGTCACACAGTGCTAACAGCGGTCTATAGACATTAGCCACACAGTGCTAACAGGGATCTATAGACATTAGTCACACAGTGCTAACAGGGGTCTATAGACATAGTCACACAGTGCTAACAAGGGTCTATAGACATTAGCCACACAGTGCTAACAGGGATCTATAGACATTAGCCACACAGTGCTAACAGGGGTCTATAGACATTAGCCACACAGTGCTAACAGGGATCTATAGACATTAGTCACACAGTGCTAACAGGGGTCTATAGACATTAGTCACGCAGTGCTAACAAGGGTCTATAGACATTAGTCACACAGTGCTAACAGGGATCTATAGACATTAGCCACACAGTGCTAACAAGGATCTATAGACATTAGTCACACAGTGCTAACAGGGGTCTATAGACATTAGTCACACAGTGCTAACAAGGGTCTATAGACATTAGTCACATAGTGCTAACAGGGGTCTATAGACATTAGTCACACAGTGCTAACAAGGATCTATAGACATTAGTCACACAGTGCTAACAGGGGTCTATAGACATTAGCCACACAGTGCTAACAGGGATCTATAGACATTAGTCACACAGTGCTAACAGGGATCTATAGACATTAGTCACACAGTGCTAACAAGGATCTATAGACATTAGTCACACAGTGCTAACAAGGATCTATAGACATTAGTCACACAGTGCTAACAAGGGTCTATAGACATTAGCCACACAGTGCTAACAGGGATCTATAGACATTAGCCACACAGTGCTAACAAGGGTCTATAGACATTAGCCACACAGTGCAAACAGGGATCTATAGACATTAGTCACACAGTGCTAACAGCGGTCTATAGACATTAGTCACACAGTGCTAACAAGGGTCTATAGATATTAGTCACACAGTGCTAACAGGGATCTATAGACATTAGCCACACAGTGCTAACAAGGATCTATAGACATTAGTCACACAGTGCTAACAGGGGTCTATAGACATTAGTCACACAGTGCTAACAGGGGTCTATAGACATTAGCCACACAGTGCTAACAGGGGTCTATAGACATTAGCCACACAGTGCTAACAGGCGTCTATAGATATTAGCCACACAGTGCTAACAGGGGTCTATAGACATTAGTGACACAGTGCTAACAGGGGTCTATAGACATAAGTCACACAGTGCTAACAAGGATCTATAGACATTAGCCACACAGTGCTAACAGGGGTCTATAGACATTAGTTACACAGTGCTAACAAGGATCTATAGACATTAGTCACACAGTGCTAACAGGGATCTATAGACATTAGTCACACAGTGCTAACAAGGGGTCTATAGACATTAGCCACACAGTGCTAACAAGGATCTATAGACATTAGCCACACAGTGCTAACAAGGATCTATAGACATTAGTCACACAGTGCTAACAGGGCTCTATAGACATTAGTCACACAGTGCTAACAGCGATCTATAGACTTTAGTCACACAGTGCTAACAAGGGTCTATAGACATTAGTCACACAGTGCTAACAGGGGTCTATAGACATTAGTCACACAGTGCTAACAAGGATCTATAGACATTAGTCACATAGTGCTAACAGGGGTCTATAGACATTAGTCACACAGTGCTAACAAGGATCTATAGACATTAGTCACACAGTGCTAACAAGGGTCTATAGACATTGGTCACACAGTGCTAACAAGGGTCTATAGACATTAGTCACACAGTGCTAACAGCGATCTATAGACATTAGTCACACAGTGCTAACAAGGGTCTATAGACATTAGTCACACAGTGCTAACAGGGGTCTATAGACATTAGCCACACAGTGCTAACAGGGGTCTATAGACATTAGTCACACAGTGCTAACAAGGATCTATAGACATTAGTCACACAGTGCTAACAGGGATCTATAGACATTAGTCACACAGTGCTAACAAGGGGTCTATAGACATTAGCCACACAGTGCTAACAAGGATCTATAGACCTTAGCCACACAGTGCTAACAAGGATCTATAGACATTAGTCACACAGTGCTAACAAGGATCTATAGACATTAGTCACACAGTGCTAACAGGGCTCTATAGACATTAGTCACACAGTGCTAACAGCGATCTATAGACTTTAGTCACACAGTGCTAACAAGGATCTATAGACATTAGTCACACAGTGCTAACAGGGGTCTATAGACATTAGTCACACAGTGCTAACAGGGGTCTATAGACATTAGTCACACAGTGCTAACAAGGATCTATAGACATTAGTCACATAGTGCTAACAGGGGTCTATAGACATTAGTCACACAGTGCTAACAAGGATCTATAGACATTAGTCACACAGTGCTAACAAGGGTCTATAGACATTAGTCACACAGTGCTAACAAGGGTCTATAGACATTAGTCACACAGTGCTAACAGCCATCTATAGACATTAGTCACACAGTGCTAACAAGGGTCTATAGACATTAGTCACACAGTGCTAACAGGGGTCTATAGACATTAGTCACACAGTGCTAACAGGGATCTATAGACATTAGCCACACAGTGCTAACAGGGATCTATAGACATTATCCACACAGTGCTAACAAGGATCTATAGACTTTAGTCACACAGTGCTAACAAGGGTCTATAGACATTAGTCACACAGTGCTAACAAGGGTCTATAGACATTAGTCACACAGTGCTAACAAGGATCTATAGACATTAGCCACACAGTGCTAACAAGGGTCTATAGACATTAGTCCCACAGTGCTAACAAGGGTCTATAGACATTAGTCACACAGTGCTAACAAGGGTCTATAGACATTAGTCACACAGTGCTAACAAGGATCTATAGACATTAGTCCCACAGTGCTAACAAGGGTCTATAGACATTAGTCACA
This sequence comes from Eleutherodactylus coqui, assembly GCF_035609145.1. Classification (NCBI taxonomy): domain Eukaryota; kingdom Metazoa; phylum Chordata; class Amphibia; order Anura; family Eleutherodactylidae; genus Eleutherodactylus; species Eleutherodactylus coqui. The sequence continues at coordinate 33,155,681 of NC_089848.1, read as the reverse complement.
CAGTGCTAACAAGGGTCTATAGACATTAGTCACACAGTGCTAACAGGGATCTATAGACATTAGTCACACAGTGCTAACAAGGGTCTATAGACATTAGTCACACAGTGCTAACAAGGATCTATAGACATTAGTCACACAGTGCTAACAAGGATCTATAGACATTAGTCACACAGTGCTAACAGGGGTCTATAGACATTAGTTACACAGTGCTAACAGGGGTCTATAGACATTAGTCACACAGTGCTAACAAGGATCTATAGACATTAGCCACACAGTGCTAACAAGGGTCTATAGACATTAGTCCCACAGTGCTAACAAGGGTCTATAGACATTAGTCACACAGTGCTAACAAGGGTCTATAGACATTAGTCACACAGTGCTAACAATGGTCTATAGACATTAGCCACACAGTGCTAACAAGGATCTATAGACATTAGTCCCACAGTGCTAACAAGGGTCTATAGACATTAGTCACACAGTGCTAACAAGGGTCTATAGACATTAGTCACACAGTGCTAACAGGGGTCTATAGACATTAGCCACACAGTGCTAACAGGGATCTATAGACATTAGTCACACAGTGCTAACAAGGATCTATAGACATTAGTCACACAGTGCTAACAAGGATCTATAGACATTAGCCACACAGTGCTAACAAGGGTCTATAGACATTACCCACACAGTGCTAACAAGGATCTATAGACATTAGTCCCACAGTGCTAACAAGGGTCTATAGACATTAGTCACACAGTGCTAACATCGATCTATAGACATTAGTCACACAGTGCTAACAAGGGTCTATAGACATTAGTCACACAGTGCTAACAGGGGTCTATAGACATTAGCCACACAGTGCTAACAGGGGTCTATAGACATTAGTCACACAGTGCTAACAAGGATCTATAGACATTAGTCACACAGTGCTAACAGGGATCTATAGACATTAGTCACACAGTGCTAACAAGGGGTCTATAGACATTAGCCACACAGTGCTAACAAGGATCTATAGACCTTAGCCACACAGTGCTAACAAGGATCTATAGACATTAGTCACACAGTGCTAACAAGGATCTATAGACATTAGTCACACAGTGCTAACAGGGCTCTATAGACATTAGTCACACAGTGCTAACAGCGATCTATAGACTTTAGTCACACAGTGCTAACAAGGATCTATAGACATTAGTCACACAGTGCTAACAGGGGTCTATAGACATTAGTCACACAGTGCTAACAGGGGTCTATAGACATTAGTCACACAGTGCTAACAAGGATCTATAGACATTAGTCACATAGTGCTAACAGGGGTCTATAGACATTAGTCACACAGTGCTAACAAGGATCTATAGACATTAGTCACACAGTGCTAACAAGGGTCTATAGACATTAGTCACACAGTGCTAACAAGGGTCTATAGACATTAGTCACACAGTGCTAACAGCCATCTATAGACATTAGTCACACAGTGCTAACAAGGGTCTATAGACATTAGTCACACAGTGCTAACAGGGGTCTATAGACATTAGTCACACAGTGCTAACAGGGATCTATAGACATTAGCCACACAGTGCTAACAGGGATCTATAGACATTATCCACACAGTGCTAACAAGGATCTATAGACTTTAGTCACACAGTGCTAACAAGGGTCTATAGACATTAGTCACACAGTGCTAACAAGGGTCTATAGACATTAGTCACACAGTGCTAACAAGGATCTATAGACATTAGCCACACAGTGCTAACAAGGGTCTATAGACATTAGTCCCACAGTGCTAACAAGGGTCTATAGACATTAGTCACACAGTGCTAACAAGGGTCTATAGACATTAGTCACACAGTGCTAACAAGGATCTATAGACATTAGTCCCACAGTGCTAACAAGGGTCTATAGACATTAGTCACACAGTGCTAACAAGGGTCTATAGACATTAGTCACACAGTGCTAACAGGGATCTATAGACATTAGTCACACAGTGCTAACAAGGGTCTATAGACATTAGTCACACAGTGCTAACAAGGATCTATAGACATTAGTCACACAGTGCTAACAAGGATCTATAGACATTAGTCACACAGTGCTAACAGGGGTCTATAGACATTAGTTACACAGTGCTAACAGGGGTCTATAGACATTAGTCACACAGTGCTAACAAGGATCTATAGACATTAGCCACACAGTGCTAACAAGGGTCTATAGACATTAGTCCCACAGTGCTAACAAGGGTCTATAGACATTAGTCACACAGTGCTAACAAGGGTCTATAGACATTAGTCACACAGTGCTAACAATGGTCTATAGACATTAGCCACACAGTGCTAACAAGGATCTATAGACATTAGTCCCACAGTGCTAACAAGGGTCTATAGACATTAGTCACACAGTGCTAACAAGGGTCTATAGACATTAGTCACACAGTGCTAACAGGGGTCTATAGACATTAGCCACACAGTGCTAACAGGGATCTATAGACATTAGTCACACAGTGCTAACAAGGATCTATAGACATTAGTCACACAGTGCTAACAAGGATCTATAGACATTAGCCACACAGTGCTAACAAGGGTCTATAGACATTACCCACACAGTGCTAACAAGGATCTATAGACATTAGTCCCACAGTGCTAACAAGGGTCTATAGACATTAGTCACACAGTGCTAACAAGGGTCTATAGACATTAGTCACATAGTGCTAACAGGGATCTATAGACATTAGTCACACAGTGCTAACAAGGATCTATAGACATTAGTCACACAGTGCTAACAGGGGTCTATAGACATTAGCCACACAGTGCTAACAGGGATCTATAGACATTAGTCACACAGTGCTAACAGGGATCTATAGACATTAGTCACACAGTGCTAACAAGGATCTATAGACATTAGTCACACAGTGCTAACAAGGATCTATAGAAATTAGTCACACAGTGCTAACAAGGGTCTATAGACATTAGCCACACAGTGCTAACAGGGATCTATAGACATTAGTCACACAGTGCTAACAGGGGTCTATAGACATAGTCACACAGTGCTAACAAGGGTCTATAGACATTAGCCACACAGTGCTAACAGGGATCTATAGACATTAGCCACACAGTGCTAACAGGGGTCTATAGACATTAGCCACACAGTGCTAACAGGGATCTATAGACATTAGTCACACAGTGCTAACAGGGGTCTATAGACATTAGTCACGCAGTGCTAACAAGGGTCTATAGACATTAGTCACACAGTGCTAACAGGGATCTATAGACATTAGCCACACAGTGCTAACAAGGATCTATAGACATTAGTCACACAGTGCTAACAGGGGTCTATAGACATTAGTCACACAGTGCTAACAGGGGTCTATAGACATTAGTCCCACAGTGCTAACAAGGGTCTACAGACATTAGTCACACAGTGCTAACAAGGGTCTATAGACATTAGTCACACAGTGCTAACAATGGTCTATAGACATTAGCCACACAGTGCTAACAAGGATCTATAGACATTAGTCCCACAGTGCTAACAAGGGTCTATAGACATTAGTCACACAGTGCTAACAAGGGTCTATAGACATTAGTCACACAGTGCTAACAGGGGTCTATAGACATTAGTCACACAGTGCTAACAAGGGTCTATAGACATTAGTCACACAGTGCTAACAGGGATCTATAGACATTAGTCACACAGTGCTAACAAGGATCTATAGACATTAGTCACACAGTGCTAACAGGGATCTATAGACATTAGTCACACAGTGCTAACAAGGATCTATAGACATTAGCCACACAGTGCTAACAAGGGTCTATAGACATTACCCACACAGTGCTAACAAGGATCTATAGACATTAGTCCCACAGTGCTAACAAGGGTCTATAGACATTAGTCACACAGTGCTAACAAGGGTCTATAGACATTAGTCACATAGTGCTAACAGGGGTCTATAGACATTAGTCACACAGTGCTAACAAGGATCTATAGACATTAGTCACACAGTGCTAACAGGGGTCTATAGACATTAGCCACACAGTGCTAACAGGGATCTATAGACATTAGTCACACAGTGCTAACAGGGATCTATAGACATTAGTCACACAGTGCTAACAAGGATCTATAGACATTAGTCACACAGTGCTAACAAGGATCTATAGACATTAGTCACACAGTGCTAACAGGGATCTATAGACATTAGTCACACAGTGCTAACAAGGATCTATAGACATTAGTCACACAGTGCTAACAAGGGTCTATAGACATTAGCCACACAGTGCTAACAGGGATCTATAGACATTAGTCACACAGTGCTAACAGGGGTCTATAGACATAGTCACACAGTGCTAACAAGGGTCTATAGACATTAGCCACACAGTGCTAACAGGGATCTATAGACATTAGCCACACAGTGCTAACAGGGGTCTATAGACATTAGCCACACAGTGCTAACAGGGATCTATAGACATTAGTCACACAGTGCTAACAGGGGTCTATAGACATTAGTCACGCAGTGCTAACAAGGGTCTATAGACATTAGTCACACAGTGCTAACAGGGATCTATAGACATTAGCCACACAGTGCTAACAAGGATCTATAGACATTAGTCACACAGTGCTAACAGGGGTCTATAGACATTAGTCACACAGTGCTAACAGGGGTCTATAGACATTAGTCACACAGTGCTAACAAGGGTCTATAGACATTAGTCACATAGTGCTAACAGGGGTCTATAGACATTAGTCACACAGTGCTAACAAGGATCTATAGACATTAGTCACACAGTGCTAACAGGGGTCTATAGACATTAGCCACACAGTGCTAACAGGGATCTATAGACAATAGTCACACAGTGCTAACAGGGATCTATAGACATTAGTCACACAGTGCTAACAAGGATCTATAGACGTTAGTCACACAGTGCTAACAAGGATCTATAGACATTAGTCACACAGTGCTAACAAGGATCTATAGACATTAGTCACACAGTGCTAACAAGGGTCTATAGACATTAGCCACACAGTGCTAACAGGGATCTATAGACATTAGTCACACAGTGCTAACAGGGGTCTATAGACATTAGTCACACAGTGCTAACAAGGGTCTATAGACATTAGCCACACAGTGCTAACAGGGGTCTATAGACATTAGCCACACAGTGCTAACAAGGGTCTATAGACATTAGCCACACAGTGCTAACAGGGATCTATAGACATTAGTCACACAGTGCTAACAGCGGTCTATAGACATTAGTCACACAGTGCTAACAAGGGTCTATAGACATTAGTCACACAGTGCTAACAGGGATCTATAGACATTAGCCACACAGTGCTAACAAGGATCTATAGACATTAGTCACACAGTGCTAACAGGGGTCTATAGACATTAGTCACACAGTGCTAACAGGGGTCTATAGACATTAGCCACACAGTGCTAACAAGGGTCTATAGACATTAGTCGCACAGTGCTAACAGGCGTTTATAGATATTAGCCACACAGTGCTAACAGGGGTCTAAAGACATTAGCCACACAGTGCTAAAAGGGGTCTATAGACATTAGTGACACAGTGCTAACAGGGGTCTATAGACATAAGTCACACAGTGCTAACAAGGATCTATAGACATTAGCCACACAGTGCTAACAGGGGTCTATAGACATTAGTCACACAGTGCTAACAAGGATCTATAGACATTAGTCACACAGTGCTAACAGGGATCTATAGACATTAGTCACACAGTGCTAACAAGGGGTCTATAGACATTAGTCACACAGTGCTAACAAGGGTTTATAGACATTAGCCACACAGTGCTAACAAGGATCTATAGACATTAGCCACACAGTGCTAACAAGGATCTATAGACATTAGTCACACAGTGCTAACAAGGATCTATAGACCTTAGTCACACAGTGCTAACAAGAATCTATAGACATTAGTCACACAGTGCTAACAGGGGTCTATAGACATTAGTCACACAGTGCTAACAGCGATCTATAGACATTAGTCACACAGTGCTAACAAGGGTCTATAGACATTAGTCACACAGTGCTAACAGGGGTCTATAGACATTAGTCACACAGTGCTAACAAGGATCTATAGACATTAGTCACATAGTGCTAACAGGGGTCTATAGACATTAGTCACACAGTGCTAACAAGGATCTATAGACATTAGTCACACAGTGCTAACAAGGGTCTATAGACATTAGTCACACAGTGCTAACAAGGGTCTATAGACATTAGTCACACAGTGCTAACAGCGATCTATAGACATTAGTCACACAGTGCTAACAAGGGTCTATAGACATTAGTCACACAGTGCTAACAGGGGTCTATAGACATTAGTCACACAGTGCTAACAGGGATCTATAGACATTAGCCACACAGTGCTAACAGGGATCTATAGACATTATCCACACAGTGCTAACAAGGATCTATAGATATTAGTCACACAGTGCTAACAAGGGTCTATAGACATTAGTCACACAGTGCTAACAAGGATCTATAGACATTAGCCACACAGTGCTAACAAGGGTCTATAGACATTAGTCACACAGTGCTAACAGGGATCTATAGACATTAGTCACACAGTGCTAACAGGGGTCTATAGACATTAGTCACACAGTGCTAACAAGGATCTATAGACATTAGTCACACAGTGCTAACAAGGGTCTATAGACATTAGTCACACAGTGCTAACAGGGGTCTATAGACATTAGTCACACAGTGCTAACAAGGGTCTATTGACATTAGTCACACAGTGCTAACAGGGATCTATAGACATTAGTCACACAGTGCTAACAAGGGTCTATAGACATTAGTCACACAGTGCTAACAAGGATCTATAGACATTAGCCACACAGTGCTAACAAGGGTCTATAGACATTAGTCACACAGTGCTAACAGGGATCTATAGACATTAGTCACACAGTGCTAACAGGGGTCTATAGACATTAGTCACACAGTGCTAACAAGGATCTATAGACATTAGTCACACAGTGCTAACAAGGGTCTATAGACATTAGTCACACAGTGCTAACAGGGGTCTATAGACATTAGTCACACAGTGCTAACAAGGGTCTATTGACATTAGTCACACAGTGCTAACAGGGATCTATAGACATTAGTCACACAGTGCTAACAAGGATCTATAGACATTAGTCACACAGTGCTAACAAGGGTCTGTAGACATTAGCCACACAGTGCTAACAAGGATCTATAGACATTAGTCCCACAGTGCTAACAAGGGTCTATAGACATTAGTCACACAGTGCTAACAAGGGTCTATAGACATTAGTCACATAGTGCTAACAGGGGTCTATAGACATTAGTCACACAGTGCTAACAAGGATCTATAGACATTAGTCACACAGTGCTAACAGGGGTCTATAGACAATAGCCACACAGTGCTAACAGGGATCTATAGACATTAGTCACACAGTGCTAACAGGGGTCTATAGACATTAGTCACACAGTGCTAACAGGGATCTATAGACATTAGTCACACAGTGCTAACAGGGGTCTATAGACATTAGTCACACAGTTCTTACAAGGATCTATAGACATTAGTCACACAGTGCTAACAAGGATCTATAGACATTAGTCACACAGTGCTAACAGGGATCTATAGACATTAGTCACACAGTGCTAACAGGGGTCTATAGACATTAGTCACACAGTGCTAACAGGGATCTATAGACATTAGTCACACAGTGCTAACAGGGGTCTATAGACATTAGTCACACAGTGCTAACAGGGATCTATAGACATTAGTCACACAGTGCTAACAGGGGTCTATAGACATTAGTCACACAGTGCTAACAAGGGTCTATAGACATTAGCCACACAGTGCTAACAGGGGTCTATAGACATTAGTCACACAGTGCTAACAGGGGTCTATAGACATTAGTCACACAGTGCTAACAAGGGTCTATAGACATTAGTCACACAGTGCTAACAAGGATCTATAGACATTAGTCACACAGTGCTAACAAGGGTACTATAGACATTAGTCACACAGTGCTAACAAGGATCTATAGACATTAGCCACACAGTGCTAACAAGGGTCTATAGACATTAGCCACACAGTGCTAACAGGGGTCTATAGACATTAGTCACACAGTGCTAACAGGGGTCTATAGACATTAGTCACACAGTGCTAACAAGGGTCTATAGACATTAGCCACACAGTGCTAACAAGGATCTAAAGACATTAGTCACACAGTGCTAACAAGGGTCTATACACATTAGTCACACAGTGCTAACAAGGGTCTATAGACATTAGCCACACAGTGCTAACAGGGATCTATAGACATTAGTCACATAGTGCTAACAAGGATCTATAGACATTAGTCACACAGTGCTAACAGGGATCTATAGACATTAGTCACACAGTGCTAACAAGGATCTATAGACATTAGTCACACAGTGCTAACAGGGGTCTATAGACATTAGTCACACAGTGCTAACAAGGGTCTATAGACATTAGCCACACAGTGCTAACAGGGGTCTATAGACATTAGCCACACAGTGCTAACAGGGGTCTATAGACATTAGTCACACAGTGCTAACAGGGGTCTATAGACATTAGTCACACAGTGCTAACAAGGGTCTATAGACATTAGCCACACAGTGCTAACAAGGATCTAAAGACATTAGTCACACAGTGCTAACAAGGGTCTATACACATTAGTCACACAGTGCTAACAAGGGTCTATAGACATTAGCCACACAGTGCTAACAGGGATCTATAGACATTAGTCACATAGTGCTAACAAGGATCTATAGACATTAGTCACACAGTGCTAACAGGGATCTATAGACATTAGTCACACAGTGCTAACAAGGATCTATAGACATTAGTCACACAGTGCTAACAGGGGTCTATAGACATTAGTCACACAGTGCTAACAAGGGTCTATAGACATTAGCCACACAGTGCTAACAAGGATCTATAGACATTAGTCACACAGTGCTAACAGGGGTCTATAGACATTAGTCACACAGTGCTAACAAGGATCTATAGACATTAGTCACACAGTGCTAACAAGGGTCTATAGACATTAGTCACACAGTGCTAACAAGGGTCTATAGACATTAGTCACACAGTGCTAACAAGGGTCTATAGACATTAGTCACACAGTGCTAACAAGGATCTATAGACATTAGTCCCACAGTGCTAACAAGGGTCTATAGACATTAGTCACACAGTGCTAACAAGGGTCTATAGACATTAGTCACACAGTGCTAACAGGGGTCTATAGACATTAGTCACACAGTGCTAACAAGGGTCTATAGACATTAGTCACACAGTGCTAACAAGGATCTATAGACATTAGTCACACAGTGCTAACAGGGATCTATAGACATTAGTCACACTGTGCTAACAAGGATCTATAGACATTAGTCACACAGTGCTAACAGGGATCTATAGACATTAGTCACACAGTGCTAACAAGGTTCTATAGACATTAGTCACACAGTGCTAACAAGGGTCTATAGACATTAGTCACATAGTGCTAACAGGGGTCTATAGACATTAGTCACACAGTGCTAACAAGGATCTATAGACATTAGTCACACAGTGCTAACAGGGGTCTATAGACATTAGCCACACAGTGCTAACAGGGATCTATAGACATTAGTCACACAGTGCTAACAGGGATCTATAGACATTAGTCACACAGTGCTAACAAGGATCTATAGACGTTAGTCACACAGTGCTAACAAGGATCTATAGACATTAGTCACACAGTGCTAACAAGGGTCTATAGACATTAGCCACACAGTGCTAACAGGGATCTATAGACATTAGTCACACAGTGCTAACAGGGGTCTATAGACATAGTCACACAGTGCTAACAAGGGTCTATAGACATTAGCCACACAGTGCTAACAGGGATCTATAGACATTAGCGACACAGTGCTAACAGGGGTCTATAGACATTAGCCACACAGTGCTAACAGGGATCTATAGACATTAGTCACACAGTGCTAACAGGGGTCTATAGACATTAGTCACGCAGTGCTAACAAGGGTCTATAGACATTAGTCACACAGTGCTAACAGGGATCTATAGACATTAGCCACACAGTGCTAACAAGGATCTATAGACATTAGTCACACAGTGCTAACAGGGGTCTATAGACATTAGTCACACAGTGCTAACAGGGGTCTATAGACATTAGTCACACAGTGCTAACAAGGGTCTATAGACATTAGTCACATAGTGCTAACAGGGGTCTATAGACATTAGTCACACAGTGCTAACAAGGATCTATAGACATTAGTCACACAGTGCTAACAGGGGTCTATAGACATTAGTCACACAGTGCTAACAGGGGTCTATAGACATTAGCCACACAGTGCTAACAGGGATCTATAGACATTAGTCACACAGTGCTAACAGGGATCTATAGACATTAGTCACACAGTGCTAACAAGGATCTATAGACGTTAGTCACACAGTGCTAACAAGGATCTATAGACATTAGTCACACAGTGCTAACAAGGGTCTATAGACATTAGCCACACAGTGCTAACAGGGATCTATAGACATTAGTCACACAGTGCTAACAGGGGTCTATAGACATTAGTCACACAGTGCTAACAGGGGTCTATAGACATTAGCCACACAGTGCTAACAAGGGTCTATAGACATTAGTCACACAGTGCTAACAGGCGTCTATAGATATTAGCCACACAGTGCTAACAGGGGTCTATAGACATTAGCCACACAGTGCTAACAGGGGTCTATAGACATTAGTGACACAGTGCTAACAGGGCTCTATAGACATAAGTCACACAGTGCTAACAAGGATCTATAGACATTAGCCACACAGTGCTAACAGGGGTCTATAGACATTAGTCACACAGTGCTAACAAGGATCTATGAACATTAGTCACACAGTGCTAACAGGGATCTATAGACATTAGTCACACAGTGCTAACAAGGGGTCTATAGACATTAGCCACACAGTGCTAACAAGGATCTGTAGACATTAGCCACACAGTGCTAACAAGGATCTATAGACATTAGTCACACAGTGCTAACAAGGATCTATAGACCTTAGTCACACAGTGCTAACAAGGATCTATAGACATTAGTCACACAGTGCTAACAGGGGTCTATAGACATTAGTCACACAGTGCTAACAGCGATCTATAGACATTAGTCACACAGTGCTAACAAGGGTCTATAGACATTAGTCACACAGTGCTAACAGGGGTCTATAGACATTAGTCACACAGTGCTAACAAGGATCTATAGACATTAGTCACACAGTGCTAACAAGGGTCTATAGACATTAGTCACACAGTGCTAACAAGGGTCTATGGACATTAGTCACACAGTGCTAACAGCGATCTATAGACATTAGTCACACAGTGCTAACAAGGGTCTATAGACATTAGTCACACAGTGCTAAAAGGGGTCTATAGACATTAGTCACACAGTGCTAACAGGGATCTATAGACATTAGCCACACAGTGCTAACAGGGATCTATAGACATTATCCACACAGTGCTAACAAGGATCTATAGACATTAGTCACACAGTGCTAACAAGGGTCTATAGACATTAGTCACACAGTGCTAACAAGGGTCTATAGACATTAGTCCCACAGTGCTAACAAGGATCTATAGACATTAGCCACACAGTGCTAACAAGGGTCTATAGACATTAGTCCCACAGTGCTAACAAGGGTCTATAGACATTAGTCACACAGTGCTAACAAGGGTCTATAGACATTAGTCACACAGTGCTAACAAGGATCTATAGACATTAGTCCCACAGTGCTAACAAGGGTCTATAGACATTAGTCACACAGTGCTAACAAGGGTCTAAAGACATTAGTCACACAGTGCTAACAGGGGTCTATAGACATTAGTCACACAGTGCTAACAAGGGTCTATAGACATTAGTCACACAGTGCTAACAGGGATCTATAGACATTAGTCACACAGTGCTAACAAGGATCTATAGACATTAGCCACACAGTGCTAACAAGGGTCTATAGACATTAGTCACACAGTGCTAACAAGGATCTATAGACATTAGTCCCACAGTGCTAACAAGGGTCTATAGACATTAGTCACACAGTGCTAACAAGGGTCTATAGACATTAGTCACATAGTGCTAACAGGGGTCTATAGACATTAGTCACACAGTGCTAACAGGGGTCTATAGACATTGGTCACACAGTGCTAACAAGGGTCTATAGACATTAGTCACACAGTGCTAACAGCGATCTATAGACATTAGTCACACAGTGCTAACAAGGGTCTATAGACATTAGTCACACAGTGCTAACAGGGGTCTATAGACATTAGCCACACAGTGCTAACAGGGGTCTATAGACATTAGTCACACAGTGCTAACAAGGATCTATAGACATTAGTCACACAGTGCTAACAGGGATCTATAGACATTAGTCACACAGTGCTAACAAGGGGTCTATAGACATTAGCCACACAGTGCTAACAAGGATCTATAGACCTTAGCCACACAGTGCTAACAAGGATCTATAGACATTAGTCACACAGTGCTAACAAGGATCTATAGACATTAGTCACACAGTGCTAACAGGGCTCTATAGACATTAGTCACACAGTGCTAACAGCGATCTATAGACTTTAGTCACACAGTGCTAACAAGGATCTATAGACATTAGTCACACAGTGCTAACAGGGGTCTATAGACATTAGTCACACAGTGCTAACAGGGGTCTATAGACATTAGTCACACAGTGCTAACAAGGATCTATAGACATTAGTCACATAGTGCTAACAGGGGTCTATAGACATTAGTCACACAGTGCTAACAAGGATCTATAGACATTAGTCACACAGTGCTAACAAGGGTCTATAGACATTAGTCACACAGTGCTAACAAGGGTCTATAGACATTAGTCACACAGTGCTAACAGCCATCTATAGACATTAGTCACACAGTGCTAACAAGGGTCTATAGACATTAGTCACACAGTGCTAACAGGGGTCTATAGACATTAGTCACACAGTGCTAACAGGGATCTATAGACATTAGCCACACAGTGCTAACAGGGATCTATAGACATTATCCACACAGTGCTAACAAGGATCTATAGACTTTAGTCACACAGTGCTAACAAGGGTCTATAGACATTAGTCACACAGTGCTAACAAGGGTCTATAGACATTAGTCACACAGTGCTAACAAGGATCTATAGACATTAGCCACACAGTGCTAACAAGGGTCTATAGACATTAGTCCCACAGTGCTAACAAGGGTCTATAGACATTAGTCACACAGTGCTAACAAGGGTCTATAGACATTAGTCACACAGTGCTAACAAGGATCTATAGACATTAGTCCCACAGTGCTAACAAGGGTCTATAGACATTAGTCACACAGTGCTAACAAGGGTCTATAGACATTAGTCACACAGTGCTAACAGGGATCTATAGACATTAGTCACACAGTGCTAACAAGGGTCTATAGACATTAGTCACACAGTGCTAACAAGGATCTATAGACATTAGTCACACAGTGCTAACAAGGATCTATAGACATTAGTCACACAGTGCTAACAGGGGTCTATAGACATTAGTTACACAGTGCTAACAGGGGTCTATAGACATTAGTCACACAGTGCTAACAAGGATCTATAGACATTAGCCACACAGTGCTAACAAGGGTCTATAGACATTAGTCCCACAGTGCTAACAAGGGTCTATAGACATTAGTCACACAGTGCTAACAAGGGTCTATAGACATTAGTCACACAGTGCTAACAATGGTCTATAGACATTAGCCACACAGTGCTAACAAGGATCTATAGACATTAGTCCCACAGTGCTAACAAGGGTCTATAGACATTAGTCACACAGTGCTAACAAGGGTCTATAGACATTAGTCACACAGTGCTAACAGGGGTCTATAGACATTAGCCACACAGTGCTAACAGGGATCTATAGACATTAGTCACACAGTGCTAACAAGGATCTATAGACATTAGTCACACAGTGCTAACAAGGATCTATAGACATTAGCCACACAGTGCTAACAAGGGTCTATAGACATTACCCACACAGTGCTAACAAGGATCTATAGACATTAGTCCCACAGTGCTAACAAGGGTCTATAGACATTAGTCACACAGTGCTAACAAGGGTCTATAGACATTAGTCACATAGTGCTAACAGGGGTCTATAGACATTAGTCACACAGTGCTAACAAGGATCTATAGACATTAGTCACACAGTGCTAACAGGGGTCTATAGACATTAGCCACACAGTGCTAACAGGGATCTATAGACATTAGTCACACAGTGCTAACAGGGATCTATAGACATTAGTCACACAGTGCTAACAGGGATCTATAGACATTAGTCACACAGTGCTAACAAGGATCTATAGACATTAGTCACACAGTGCTAACAAGGATCTATAGAAATTAGTCACACAGTGCTAACAAGGGTCTATAGACATTAGCCACACAGTGCTAACAGGGATCTATAGACATTAGTCACACAGTGCTAACAGGGGTCTATAGACATAGTCACACAGTGCTAACAAGGATCTATAGACATTAGTCCCACAGTGCTAACAAGGGTCTATAGACATTAGTCACACAGTGCTAACAAGGGTCTATAGACATTAGTCACACAGTGCTAACAGGGGTCTATAGACATTAGCCACACAGTGCTAACAGGGATCTATAGACATTAGTCACACAGTGCTAACAAGGATCTATAGACATTAGTCACACAGTGCTAACAAGGATCTATAGACATTAGCCACACAGTGCTAACAAGGGTCTATAGACATTACCCACACAGTGCTAACAAGGATCTATAGACATTAGTCCCACAGTGCTAACAAGGGTCTATAGACATTAGTCACACAGTGCTAACAAGGGTCTATAGACATTAGTCACATAGTGCTAACAGGGGTCTATAGACATTAGTCACACAGTGCTAACAAGGATCTATAGACATTAGTCACACAGTGCTAACAGGGGTCTATAGACATTAGTCACACAGTGCTAACAAGGATCTATAGACATTAGTCACACAGTGCTAACAAGGATCTATAGACATTAGTCACACAGTGCTAACAGGGGTCTATAGACATTAGTTACACAGTGCTAACAGGGGTCTATAGACATTAGTCACACAGTGCTAACAAGGATCTATAGACATTAGCCACACAGTGCTAACAAGGGTCTATAGACATTAGTCCCACAGTGCTAACAAGGGTCTATAGACATTAGTCACACAGTGCTAACAAGGGTCTATAGACATTAGTCACACAGTGCTAACAATGGTCTATAGACATTAGCCACACAGTGCTAACAAGGATCTATAGACATTAGTCCCACAGTGCTAACAAGGGTCTATAGACATTAGTCACACAGTGCTAACAAGGGTCTATAGACATTAGTCACACAGTGCTAACAGGGGTCTATAGACATTAGCCACACAGTGCTAACAGGGATCTATAGACATTAGTCACACAGTGCTAACAAGGATCTATAGACATTAGTCACACAGTGCTAACAAGGATCTATAGACATTAGCCACACAGTGCTAACAAGGGTCTATAGACATTACCCACACAGTGCTAACAAGGATCTATAGACATTAGTCCCACAGTGCTAACAAGGGTCTATAGACATTAGTCACACAGTGCTAACAAGGGTCTATAGACATTAGTCACATAGTGCTAACAGGGGTCTATAGACATTAGTCACACAGTGCTAACAAGGATCTATAGACATTAGTCACACAGTGCTAACAGGGGTCTATAGACATTAGCCACACAGTGCTAACAGGGATCTATAGACATTAGTCACACAGTGCTAACAGGGATCTATAGACATTAGTCACACAGTGCTAACAGGGATCTATAGACATTAGTCACACAGTGCTAACAAGGATCTATAGACATTAGTCACACAGTGCTAACAAGGATCTATAGAAATTAGTCACACAGTGCTAACAAGGGTCTATAGACATTAGCCACACAGTGCTAACAGGGATCTATAGACATTAGTCACACAGTGCTAACAGGGGTCTATAGACATAGTCACACAGTGCTAACAAGGGTCTATAGACATTAGCCACACAGTGCTAACAGGGATCTATAGACATTAGCCACACAGTGCTAACAGGGGTCTATAGACATTAGCCACACAGTGCTAACAGGGATCTATAGACATTAGTCACACAGTGCTAACAGGGGTCTATAGACATTAGTCACGCAGTGCTAACAAGGGTCTATAGACATTAGTCACACAGTGCTAACAGGGATCTATAGACATTAGCCACACAGTGCTAACAAGGATCTATAGACATTAGTCACACAGTGCTAACAGGGGTCTATAGACATTAGTCACACAGTGCTAACAGGGGTCTATAGACATTAGTCCCACAGTGCTAACAAGGGTCTACAGACATTAGTCACACAGTGCTAACAAGGGTCTATAGACATTAGTCACACAGTGCTAACAATGGTCTATAGACATTAGCCACACAGTGCTAACAAGGATCTATAGACATTAGTCCCACAGTGCTAACAAGGGTCTATAGACATTAGTCACACAGTGCTAACAAGGGTCTATAGACATTAGTCACACAGTGCTAACAGGGGTCTATAGACATTAGTCACACAGTGCTAACAAGGGTCTATAGACATTAGTCACACAGTGCTAACAGGGATCTATAGACATTAGTCACACAGTGCTAACAAGGATCTATAGACATTAGTCACACAGTGCTAACAGGGATCTATAGACATTAGTCACACAGTGCTAACAAGGATCTATAGACATTAGCCACACAGTGCTAACAAGGGTCTATAGACATTACCCACACAGTGCTAACAAGGATCTATAGACATTAGTCCCACAGTGCTAACAAGGGTCTATAGACATTAGTCACACAGTGCTAACAAGGGTCTATAGACATTAGTCACATAGTGCTAACAGGGGTCTATAGACATTAGTCACACAGTGCTAACAAGGATCTATAGACATTAGTCACACAGTGCTAACAGGGGTCTATAGACATTAGCCACACAGTGCTAACAGGGATCTATAGACATTAGTCACACAGTGCTAACAGGGATCTATAGACATTAGTCACACAGTGCTAACAAGGATCTATAGACATTAGTCACACAGTGCTAACAAGGATCTATAGACATTAGTCACACAGTGCTAACAGGGATCTATAGACATTAGTCACACAGTGCTAACAAGGATCTATAGACATTAGTCACACAGTGCTAACAAGGGTCTATAGACATTAGCCACACAGTGCTAACAGGGATCTATAGACATTAGTCACACAGTGCTAACAGGGGTCTATAGACATAGTCACACAGTGCTAACAAGGGTCTATAGACATTAGCCACACAGTGCTAACAGGGATCTATAGACATTAGCCACACAGTGCTAACAGGGGTCTATAGACATTAGCCACACAGTGCTAACAGGGATCTATAGACATTAGTCACACAGTGCTAACAGGGGTCTATAGACATTAGTCACGCAGTGCTAACAAGGGTCTATAGACATTAGTCACACAGTGCTAACAGGGATCTATAGACATTAGCCACACAGTGCTAACAAGGATCTATAGACATTAGTCACACAGTGCTAACAGGGGTCTATAGACATTAGTCACACAGTGCTAACAGGGGTCTATAGACATTAGTCACACAGTGCTAACAAGGGTCTATAGACATTAGTCACATAGTGCTAACAGGGGTCTATAGACATTAGTCACACAGTGCTAACAAGGATCTATAGACATTAGTCACACAGTGCTAACAGGGGTCTATAGACATTAGCCACACAGTGCTAACAGGGATCTATAGACATTAGTCACACAGTGCTAACAGGGATCTATAGACATTAGTCACACAGTGCTAACAAGGATCTATAGACGTTAGTCACACAGTGCTAACAAGGATCTATAGACATTAGTCACACAGTGCTAACAAGGATCTATAGACATTAGTCACACAGTGCTAACAAGGGTCTATAGACATTAGCCACACAGTGCTAACAGGGATCTATAGACATTAGTCACACAGTGCTAACAGGGGTCTATAGACATTAGTCACACAGTGCTAACAAGGGTCTATAGACATTAGCCACACAGTGCTAACAGGGGTCTATAGACATTAGCCACACAGTGCTAACAAGGGTCTATAGACATTAGCCACACAGTGCTAACAGGGATCTATAGACATTAGTCACACAGTGCTAACAGCGGTCTATAGACATTAGTCACACAGTGCTAACAAGGGTCTATAGACATTAGTCACACAGTGCTAACAGGGATCTATAGACATTAGCCACACAGTGCTAACAAGGATCTATAGACATTAGTCACACAGTGCTAACAGGGGTCTATAGACATTAGTCACACAGTGCTAACAGGGGTCTATAGACATTAGCCACACAGTGCTAACAAGGGTCTATAGACATTAGTCGCACAGTGCTAACAGGCGTTTATAGATATTAGCCACACAGTGCTAACAGGGGTCTAAAGACATTAGCCACACAGTGCTAAAAGGGGTCTATAGACATTAGTGACACAGTGCTAACAGGGGTCTATAGACATAAGTCACACAGTGCTAACAAGGATCTATAGACATTAGCCACACAGTGCTAACAGGGGTCTATAGACATTAGTCACACAGTGCTAACAAGGATCTATAGACATTAGTCACACAGTGCTAACAGGGATCTATAGACATTAGTCACACAGTGCTAACAAGGGGTCTATAGACATTAGTCACACAGTGCTAACAAGGGTTTATAGACATTAGCCACACAGTGCTAACAAGGATCTATAGACATTAGCCACACAGTGCTAACAAGGATCTATAGACATTAGTCACACAGTGCTAACAAGGATCTATAGACCTTAGTCACACAGTGCTAACAAGAATCTATAGACATTAGTCACACAGTGCTAACAGGGGTCTATAGACATTAGTCACACAGTGCTAACAGCGATCTATAGACATTAGTCACACAGTGCTAACAAGGGTCTATAGACATTAGTCACACAGTGCTAACAGGGGTCTATAGACATTAGTCACACAGTGCTAACAAGGATCTATAGACATTAGTCACATAGTGCTAACAGGGGTCTATAGACATTAGTCACACAGTGCTAACAAGGATCTATAGACATTAGTCACACAGTGCTAACAAGGGTCTATAGACATTAGTCACACAGTGCTAACAAGGGTCTATAGACATTAGTCACACAGTGCTAACAGCGATCTATAGACATTAGTCACACAGTGCTAACAAGGGTCTATAGACATTAGTCACACAGTGCTAACAGGGGTCTATAGACATTAGTCACACAGTGCTAACAGGGATCTATAGACATTAGCCACACAGTGCTAACAGGGATCTATAGACATTATCCACACAGTGCTAACAAGGATCTATAGATATTAGTCACACAGTGCTAACAAGGGTCTATAGACATTAGTCACACAGTGCTAACAAGGATCTATAGACATTAGCCACACAGTGCTAACAAGGGTCTATAGACATTAGTCACACAGTGCTAACAGGGATCTATAGACATTAGTCACACAGTGCTAACAGGGGTCTATAGACATTAGTCACACAGTGCTAACAAGGATCTATAGACATTAGTCACACAGTGCTAACAAGGGTCTATAGACATTAGTCACACAGTGCTAACAGGGGTCTATAGACATTAGTCACACAGTGCTAACAAGGGTCTATTGACATTAGTCACACAGTGCTAACAGGGATCTATAGACATTAGTCACACAGTGCTAACAAGGGTCTATAGACATTAGTCACACAGTGCTAACAAGGATCTATAGACATTAGCCACACAGTGCTAACAAGGGTCTATAGACATTAGTCACACAGTGCTAACAGGGATCTATAGACATTAGTCACACAGTGCTAACAGGGGTCTATAGACATTAGTCACACAGTGCTAACAAGGATCTATAGACATTAGTCACACAGTGCTAACAAGGGTCTATAGACATTAGTCACACAGTGCTAACAGGGGTCTATAGACATTAGTCACACAGTGCTAACAAGGGTCTATTGACATTAGTCACACAGTGCTAACAGGGATCTATAGACATTAGTCACACAGTGCTAACAAGGATCTATAGACATTAGTCACACAGTGCTAACAAGGGTCTGTAGACATTAGCCACACAGTGCTAACAAGGATCTATAGACATTAGTCCCACAGTGCTAACAAGGGTCTATAGACATTAGTCACACAGTGCTAACAAGGGTCTATAGACATTAGTCACATAGTGCTAACAGGGGTCTATAGACATTAGTCACACAGTGCTAACAAGGATCTATAGACATTAGTCACACAGTGCTAACAGGGGTCTATAGACAATAGCCACACAGTGCTAACAGGGATCTATAGACATTAGTCACACAGTGCTAACAGGGATCTATAGACATTAGTCACACAGTGCTAACAAGGATCTATAGATGTTAGTCACACAGTGCTAACAAGGATCTATAGACATTAGTCACACAGTGCTAACAAGGGTCTATAGACATTAGCCACACAGTGCTAACAGGGATCTATAGACATTAGTCACACAGTGCTAACAGGGGTCTATAGACATAGTCACACAGTGCTAACAAGGGTCTATAGACATTAGCCACACAGTGCTAACAGGGATCTATAGACATTAGCCACACAGTGCTAACAGGGGTCTATAGACATTAGCCACACAGTGCTAACAGGGATCTATAGACATTAGTCACACAGTGCTAACAAGGATCTATAGACATTAGTCATGCAGTGCTAACAAGGGTCTATAGACATTAGTCACACAGTGCTAACAGGGATCTATAGACATTAGCCACACAGTGCTAACAAGGATCTATAGACATTAGTCACACAGTGCTAACAGGGGTCTATAGACATTAGTCACACAGTGCTAACAGGGGTCTATAGACATTAGTCACACATTGCTAACAGGGGTCTATAGACATTAGTCACACAGTGCTAACAAGGATCTATAGACATTAGTCACACAGTGCTAACAAGGGTCTATAGACATTAGTCACACAGTGCTAACAAGGGTCTATAGACATTAGTCACATAGTGCTAACAGGGGTCTATAGACATTAGTCACACAGTGCTAACGAGGATCTATAGACATTAGTCACACAGTGCTAACAGGGGTCTATAGACATTAGCCACACAGTGCTAACAGGGATCTATAGACATTAGTCACACAGTGCTAACAAGGATCTATAGACGTTAGTCACACAGTGCTTTCAAGGGTCTATAGACATTAGCCACACAGTGCTAACAAGGATCTATAGACATTAGTCCCACAGTGCTAACAAGGGTCTATAGACATTAGTCACACAGTGCTAACAAGGGTCTATAGACATTAGTCACATAGTGCTAACAGGGGTCTATAGACATTAGTCACACAGTGCTAACAAGGATCTATAGACATTAGTCACACAGTGCTAACAGGGGTCTATAGACATTAGCCACACAGTGCTAACAGGGATCTATAGACATTAGTCACACAGTGCTAACAGGGATCTATAGACATTAGTCACACAGTGCTAACAAGGATCTATAGACATTAGTCACACAGTGCTAACAAGGGTCTATAGACATTAGCCACACAGTGCTAACAGGGATCTATAGACATTAGTCACACAGTGCTAACAGGGGTCTATAGACATAGTCACACAGTGCTAACAAGGGTCTATAGACATTAGCCAGACAGTGCTAACAGGGATCTATAGACATTAGCCACACAGTGCTAACAGGGGAATATAGACATTAGCCACACAGTGCTAACAGGGATCTATAGACATTAGTCACACAGTGCTAACAGGGGTCTATAGACATTAGTCATGCAGTGCTAACAAGGGTCTATAGACATTAGTCACACAGTGCTAACAGGGGTCTATAGACATTAGCGACACAGTGCTAACAAGGATCTATAGACATTAGTCACACAGTGCTAACAGGGGTCTATAGACATTAGTCACACAGTGCTAACAGGGGTCTATAGACATTAGTCACACATTGCTAACAGGGGTCTCTGTAGACATTAGTCACACAGTGCTAACAAGGATCTATAGACATTAGTCACACAGTGCTAACAAGGGTCTATAGACATTAGTCACACAGTGCTAACAAGGATCTATAGACATTAGTCACACAGTGCTAACAGGGGTCTATAGACATTAGTCACACAGTGCTAACAGGGGTCTATAGACATTAGTCACACAGTGCTAACAAGGGTCTATAGACATTAGCCACACAGTGCTAACAAGGATCTATAGACATTAGTCACACAGTGCTAACAAGGGTCTATAGACATTAGTCACACAGTGCTAACAAGGGTCTATAGACATTAGTCACACAGTGCTAACAAGGCTCTGTAGACATTAGTCACACAGTGCTAACAGGTGTCTATAGACATTAGTCACACAGTGCTAACAAGGATCTATAGACAGTAGTCACACAGTGCTAACAGGGATCTATAGACATTAGTCACATAGTGCTAACAAGGATCTATAGACATTAGTCACACAGTGCTAACAAGGATCTATAGACATTAGTCACACAGTGCTAACAGGGGTCTATAGACATTAGTCACACAGTGCTAACAAGGGTCTATAGACATTAGTCACACAGTGCTAACAAGGGTCTATAGACATTAGTCACACAGTGCTAACAAGGATCTATAGACATTAGTCACACAGTGCTAACAAGGGTCTATAGACATTAGTCACACAGTGCTAACAAGGATCTATAGACATTAGTCACACAGTGCTAACAAGGATCTATAGACATTAGTCACACAGTGCTAACAAGGATCTATAGACATTAGTCACACAGTGCTAACAAGGGTCTATAGACATTAGCCACACAGTGCTAACAAGGATCTATAGACATTAGTCACACAGTGCTAACAGGGGTCTATAGACATTAGCCACACAGTGCTAACAGGGATCTATAGACATTAGTCACACAGTGCTAACAGGGGTCTATAGACATTAGTCACACAGTGCTAACAAGGGTCTATAGACATTAGCCACACAGTGCTAACAGGGATCTATAGACATTAGCCACACAGTGCTAACAAGGGTCTATAGACATTAGCCACACAGTGCTAACAGGGATCTATAGACATTAGTCACACAGTGCTAACAGCGGTCTATAGACATTAGTCACACAGTGCTAACAAGGGTCTATAGACATTAGTCACACAGTGCTAACAGGGATCTATAGACATTAGCCACACAGTGCTAACAAGGATCTATAGACATTAGTCACACAGTGCTAACAGGGGTCTATAGACATTAGTCACACAGTGCTAACAGGGGTCTATAGACATTAGCCACACAGTGCTAACAAGGGTCTATAGACATTAGTCGCACAGTGCTAACAGGCGTCTATAGATATTAGCCACACAGTGCTAACAGGGGTCTATAGACATTAGCCACACAGTGCTAACAGGGGTCTATAGACATTAGTGACACAGTGCTAACAGGGGTCTATAGACAAAAGTCACACAGTGCTAACAAGGATCTATAGACATTAGCCACACAGTGCTAACAGGGGTCTATAGACATTAGTCACACAGTGCTAACAAGGATCTATAGACATTAGTCACACAGTGCTAACAGGGATCTATAGACATTAGTCACACAGTGCTAACAAGGGGTCTATAGACATTAGCCACACAGTGCTAACAAGGATCTATAGACATTAGCCACACAGTGCTAACAAGGATCTATAGACATTAGTCACACAGTGCTAACAAGGATCTATAGACATTAGTCACATAGTGCTAACAGGGGTCTATAGACATTAGTCACACAGTGCTAACAAGGGTCTATAGACATTAGTCACACAGTGCTAACAGGGGTCTATAGACATTAGTCACACAGTGCTAACAGCGATCTATAGACATTAGTCACACAGTGCTAACAAGGGTCTATAGACATTAGTCACACAGTGCTAACAGGGGTCTATAGACATTAGTCACACAGTGCTAACAAGGATCTATAGACATTAGTCACATAGTGCTAACAGGGGTCTATAGACATTAGTCACACAGTGCTAACAAGGATCTATAGACATTAGTCACACAGTGCTAACAAGGGTCTATAGACATTAGTCACACCGTGCTAACAAGGGTCTATAGACATTAGTCACACAGTGCTAACAGCGATCTATAGACATTAGTCACACAGTGCTAACAAGGGTCTATAGACATTAGTCACACAGTGCTAACAGGGGTCTATAGACATTAGTCACACAGTGCTAACAGGGATCTATAGACATTAGCCACACAGTGCTAACAGGGATCTATAGACATTATCCACACAGTGCTAACAAGGATCTATAGATATTAGTCACACAGTGCTAACAAGGGTCTATAGACATTAGTCACACAGTGCTAACAAGGGTCTATAGACATTAGTCACACAGTGCTAACAAGGGTCTATAGACATTAGTCACACAGTGCTAACAGGGATCTATAGACATTAGTCACACAGTGCTAACAAGGGTCTATAGACATTAGTCACACAGTGCTAACAAGGATCTATAGACATTAGTCACACAGTGCTAACAAGGATCTATAGACATTAGTCACACAGTGCTAACAAGGGTCTATAGACATTAGCCACACAGTGCTAACAAGGATCTATAGACATTAGTCACACAGTGCTAACAAGGATCTATAGACATTAGTCACACAGTGCTAACAAGGGTCTATAGACATTAGCCACACAGTGCTAACAAGGATCTATAGACATTAGTCCCACAGTGCTAACAAGGGTCTATAGACATTAGTCACACAGTGCTAACAAGGGTCTATAGACATTAGTCACACAGTGCTAACAAGGATCTATAGACATTAGTCACACAGTGCTAACAAGGATCTATAGACATTAGTCCCACAGTGCTAACAAGGGTCTATAGACATTAGTCACACAGTGCTAACAGGGATCTATAGACATTAGTCACACAGTGCTAACAAGGATCTATAGACATTAGTCACACAGTGCTAACAAGGGTCTATAGACATTAGTCCCACAGTGCTAACAAGGGTCTATAGACATTAGTCACACAGTGCTAACAAGGGTCTATAGACATTAGTCACATAGTGCTAACAAGGGTCTATAGACATTAGCCACACAGTGCTAACAAGGATCTATAGACATTAGTCCCACAGTGCTAACAAGGGTCTATAGACATTAGTCACACAGTGCTAACAAGGGTCTATAGACATTAGTCACATAGTGCTAACAGGGGTCTATAGACATTAGTCACACAGTGCTAACAAGGATCTATAGACATTAGTCACACAGTGCTAACAGGGGTCTATAGACATTAGCCACACAGTGCTAACAGGGATCTATAGACATTAGTCACACAGTGCTAACAGGGATCTATAGACATTAGTCACACAGTGCTAACAAGGATCTATAGATGTTAGTCACACAGTGCTAACAAGGATCTATAGATATTAGTCACACAGTGCTAACAAGGGTCTATAGACATTAGCCACACAGTGCTAACAGGGATCTATAGACATTAGCCACACAGTGCTAACAAGGGTCTATAGACATTAGTCACACAGTGCTAACAGGGGTCTATAGACATAGTCACACAGTGCTAACAAGGGTCTATAGACATTAGCCACACAGTGCTAACAGGGATCTATAGACATTAGCCACACAGTGCTAACAGGGGTCTATAGACATTAGCCACACAGTGCTAACAGGGATCTATAGACATTAGTCACACAGTGCTAACAGGGGTCTATAGACATTAGTCATGCAGTGCTAACAAGGGTCTATAGACATTAGTCACACAGTGCTAACAAGGGTCTATAGACATTAGTCACACAGTGCTAACAGGGGTCTATAGACATTAGTCACACAGTGCTAACAGGGGTCTATAGACATTAGTCACACATTGCTAACAGGGGTCTATAGACATTAGTCACACAGTGCTAACAAGGATCTATAGACATTAGTCACACAGTGCTAACAAGGGTCTATAGACATTAGTCACATAGTGCTAACAGGGGTCTATAGACATTAGTCACATAGTGCTAACAGGGGTCTATAGACATTAGTCACACAGTGCTAACAAGGATCTATAGACATTAGTCACACAGTGCTAACAGGGGTCTATAGACATTAGCCACACAGTGCTAACAAGGGTCTATAGACATTAGCCACACAGTGCTAACAGGGATCTATAGACATTAGTCACACAGTGCTAACAAGGATCTATAGACGTTAGTCACACAGTGCTAACAGGGGTCTATAGACATTAGTCACACAGTGCTAACGAGGATCTATAGACATTAGTCACACAGTGCTAACAAGGATCTATAGACATTAGCCACACAGTGCTAACAAGGGTCTATAGACATTAGCCACACAGTGCTAACAGGGATCTATAGACATTAGCCACACAGTGCTAACAGGGGTCTATAGACATTAGTCACACAGTGCTAACAAGGGTCTATAGACATTAGCCACACAGTGCTAACAGGGATCTATAGACATTAGCCACACAGTGCTAACAAGGGTCTATAGACATTAGCCACACAGTGCTAACAGGGATCTATAGACATTAGTCACACAGTGCTAACAGGGGTCTATAGACATTAGTCACACAGTGCTAACAAGGGTCTATAGACATTAGTCACACAGTGCTAACAGGGATCTATAGACATTAGCCACACAGTGCTAACAAGGATCTATAGACATTAGTCACACAGTGCTAACAGGGGTCTATAGACATTAGTCACACAGTGCTAACAGGGGTCTATAGACATTAGCCACACAGTGCTAACAAGGGTCTATAGACATTAGTCGCACAGTGCTAACAGGCGTCTATAGATATTAGCCACACAGTGCTAACAGGGATCTATAGACATTAGTCACACAGTGCTAACAGGGATCTATAGACGTTAGTCACACAGTGCTAACAAGGATCTATAGACATTAGTCACACAGTGCTAACAAGGATCTATAGACATTAGTCACACAGTGCTAACAAGGGTCTATAGACATTAGCCACACAGTGCTAAGAAGGATCTATAGACATTAGTCACACAGTGCTAACAGGGATCTATAGACATTAGTCACACAGTGCTAACAGGGGTCTATAGACATTAGTCACACAGTGCTAACAAGGGTCTATAGACATTAGCCACACAGTGCTAACAAGGATCTATAGACATTAGCCACACAGTGCTAACAGGGATCTATAGACATTAGTCACACAGTGCTAACAGGGGTCTATATACATTAGTCACACAGTGCTAACAAGGGTCTATAGACATTAGCCACACAGTGCTAACAGGGATCTATAGACATTAGCCACACAGTGCTAACAAGGGTCTATAGACATTAGCCACACAGTGCTAACAGGGATCTATAGACATTAGTCACACAGTGCTAACAGGGGTCTATAGACATTAGTCACACAGTGCTAACAAGGGTCTATAGACATTAGTCACACAGTGCTAACAGGGATCTATAGACATTAGCCACACAGTGCTAACAAGGATCTATAGACATTAGTCACACAGTGCTAACAGGGGTCTATAGACATTAGTCACACAGTGCTAACAGGGGTCTATAGACATTAGCCACACAGTGCTAACAGGGGTCTATAGACATTAGTCACACAGTGCTAACAAGGGTCTATAGACATTAGTCACACAGTGCTAACAGAGGTCTATAGACATTAGTCACACAGTGCTAACAAGGATCTATAGACATTAGTCACACAGTGCTAACAGGGGTCTATAGACATTAGTCACACAGTGCTAACAGGGGTCTATAGACATTAGTCACACAGTGCTAACAAGGGTCTATAGACATTAGCCACACAGTGCTAACAAGGATCTATAGACATTAGTCACACAGTGCTAACAAGGGTCTATAGACATTAGTCACACAGTGCTAACAAGGGTCTATAGACATTAGTCACACAGTGGTAACAAGGGTCTGTAGACATTAGTCACACAGTGCTAACAGGTGTCTATAGACATTAGTCACACAGTGCTAACAAGGATCTATAGACATTAGTCACACAGTGCTAACAAGGATCTATAGATGTTAGTCACACAGTGCTAACAAGGATCTATAGACATTAGTCACACAGTGCTAACAAGGGTCTATAGACATAAGCCACACAGTGCTAACAAGGGTCTATAGACATTAGTCACACAGTGCTAACAGGGATCTATAGACATTAGTCACACAGTGCTAACAGGGGTCTATAGACATAGTCACACAGTGCTAACAAGGGTCTATAGACATTAGTCACACAGTGCTAACAGGGATCTATAGACATTAGCCACACAGTGCTAACAGGGATCTATAGACATTATCCACACAGTGCTAACAAGGATCTATAGATATTAGTCACACAGTGCTAACAAGGGTCTATAGACATTAGTCACACAGTGCTAACAAGGGTCTATAGACATTAGTCACACAGTGCTAACAGGGATCTATAGACATTAGTCACACAGTGCTAACAAGGGTCTATAGACATTAGTCACACAGTGCTAACAAGGAACTATAGACATTAGTCACACAGTGCTAACAAGGATCTATAGACATTAGTCACACAGTGCTAACAAGGGTCTATAGACATTAGTCACACAGTGCTAACAGGGGTCTATAGACATTAGTCACACAGTGCTAACAAGGGTCTATAGACATTAGTCACACAGTGCTAACAGGGATCTATAGACATTAGTCACACAGTGCTAACAAGGATCTATAGACATTAGTCACACAGTGCTAACAAGGGTCTATAGACATTAGCCACACAGTGCTAACAAGGATCTATAGACATTAGTCCCACAGTGCTAACAAGGATCTATAGACATTAGTCACATAGTGCTAACAGGGGTCTATAGACATTAGTCACACAGTGCTAACAGGGGTCTATAGACATTAGCCACACAGTGCTAACAGGGATCTATAGACATTAGTCACACAGTGCTAACAGGGATCTATAGACATTAGTCACACAGTGCTAACAAGGATCTATAGATGTTAGTCACACAGTGCTAACAAGGATCTATAGACATTAGTCACACAGTGCTAACAAGGGTCTATAGACATTAGCCACACAGTGCTAACAGGGATCTATAGACATTAGTCACACAGTGCTAACAGGGGTCTATAGACATTAGTCATGCAGTGCTAACAAGGGTCTATAGACATTAGTCACACAGTGCTAACAGGGATCTATAGACATTAGTCACACAGTGCTAACAGGGGTCTATAGACATTAGTCATGCAGTGCTAACAAGGGTCTATAGACATTAGCCACACAGTGCTAACAAGGATCTATAGACATTAGTCACACAGTGCTAACAGGGGTCTATAGACATTAGTCACACAGTGCTAACAGGGGTCTATAGACATTAGTCACACATTGCTAACAGGGGTCTATAGACATTAGTCACACAGTGCTAACAAGGGTCTATAGACATTAGTCACATAGTGCTAACAGGGGTCTATAGACATTAGTCACACAGTGCTAACAAGGATCTATAGACATTAGTCACACAGTGCTAACAGGGGTCTATAGACATTAGCCACACAGTGCTAACAGGGATCTATAGACATTAGTCACACAGTGCTAACAAGGATCTATAGACGTTAGTCACACAGTGCTAACAGGGGTCTATAGACATTAGTCACACAGTGCTAACAAGGATCTATAGACATTAGTCACACAGTGCTAACAAGGATCTATAG
Organism: Eleutherodactylus coqui; assembly: GCF_035609145.1. NCBI lineage: Eukaryota > Metazoa > Chordata > Amphibia > Anura > Eleutherodactylidae > Eleutherodactylus > Eleutherodactylus coqui. The sequence continues at coordinate 33,125,876 of NC_089848.1, read as the reverse complement.
ACATTAGTCACACAGTGCTAACAAGGGTCTATAGACATTAGCCACACAGTGCTAACAGGGATCTATAGACATTAGTCACACAGTGCTAACAGGGGTCTATAGACATTAGTCACACAGTGCTAACAAGGGTCTATAGACATTAGCCACACAGTGCTAACAGGGATCTATAGACATTAGCCACACAGTGCTAACAAGGGTCTATAGACATTAGCCACACAGTGCTAACAGGGATCTATAGACATTAGTCACACAGTGCTAACAGGGGTCTATAGACATTAGTCACACAGTGCTAACAAGGGTCTATAGACATTAGTCACACAGTGCTAACAGGGATCTATAGACATTAGCCACACAGTGCTAACAAGGATCTATAGACATTAGTCACACAGTGCTAACAGGGGTCTATAGACATTAGTCACACAGTGCTAACAGGGGTCTATAGACATTAGCCACACAGTGCTAACAGGGGTCTATAGACATTAGTCACACAGTGCTGACAGGGGTCTATAGACATTAGTCACACAGTGCTAACAAGGGTCTATAGACATTAGCCACACAGTGCTAACAAGGATCTATAGACATTAGTCACACAGTGCTAACAAGGGTCTATAGACATTAGTCACACAGTGCTAACAAGGGTCTATAGACATTAGTCACACAGTGCTAACAAGGGTCTGTAGACATTAGTCACACAGTGCTAACAGGTGTCTATAGACATTAGTCACACAGTGCTAACAAGGATCTATAGACATTAGTCACACAGTGCTAACAAGGATCTATAGACATTAGTCACACAGTGCTAACAAGGGTCTATAGACATTAGCCACACAGTGCTAACAGGGATCTATAGACATTAGTCACACAGTGCTAACAGGGGTCTATAGACATAGTCACACAGTGCTAACAAGGGTCTATAGACATTAGTCACACAGTGCTAACAGGGATCTATAGACATTAGCCACACAGTGCTAACAGGGATCTATAGACATTATCCACACAGTGCTAACAAGGATCTATAGATATTAGTCACACAGTGCTAACAAGGGTCTATAGACATTAGTCACACAGTGCTAACAAGGATCTATAGACATTAGTCCCACAGTGCTAACAAGGGTCTATAGACATTAGTCACACAGTGCTAACAAGGGTCTATAGACATTAGTCACACAGTGCTAACAGGGATCTATAGACATTAGTCACACAGTGCTAACAAGGGTCTATAGACATTAGTCACACAGTGCTAACAAGGATCTATAGACATTAGTCACACAGTGCTAACAAGGATCTATAGACATTAGTCACACAGTGCTAACAAGGGTCTATAGACATTAGTCACACAGTGCTAACAGGGGTCTATAGACATTAGTCACACAGTGCTAACAAGGGTCTATAGACATTAGTCACACAGTGCTAACAGGGATCTATAGACATTAGTCACACAGTGCTAACAAGGATCTATAGACATTAGTCACACAGTGCTAACAAGGGTCTATAGACATTAGCCACACAGTGCTAACAAGGATCTATAGACATTAGTCCCACAGTGCTAACAAGGGTCTATAGACATTAGTCACACAGTGCTAACAAGGGTCTATAGACATTAGTCACATAGTGCTAACAGGGGTCTATAGACATTAGTCACACAGTGCTAACAAGGATCTATAGACATTAGTCACACAGTGCTAACAAGGGTCTATAGACATTAGTCACACAGTGCTAACAGGGGTCTATAGACATTAGCCACACAGTGCTAACAGGGATCTATAGACATTAGTCACACAGTGCTAACAGGGATCTATAGACATTAGTCACACAGTGCTAACAAGGATCTATAGATGTTAGTCACACAGTGCTAACAAGGATCTATAGACATTAGTCACACAGTGCTAACAAGGGTCTATAGACATTAGCCACACAGTGCTAACAGGGGTCTATAGACATTAGTCATGCAGTGCTAACAAGGGTCTATAGACATTAGTCACACAGTGCTAACAGGGATCTATAGACATTAGCCACACAGTGCTAACAAGGATCTATAGACATTAGTCACACAGTGCTAACAGGGGTCTATAGACATTAGTCACACAGTGCTAACAGGGGTCTATAGACATTAGTCGCACATTGCTAACAGGGGTCTATAGACATTAGTCACACAGTGCTAACAAGGATCTATAGACATTAGTCACACAGTGCTAACAGGGATCTATAGACATTAGTCACACAGTGCTAACAAGGATCTATAGACATTAGTCACACAGTGCTAACAAGGGTCTATAGACATTAGTCACATAGTGCTAACAGGGGTCTATAGACATTAGTCACACAGTGCTAACAAGGATCTATAGACATTAGTCACACAGTGCTAACAGGGGTCTATAGACATTAGCCACACAGTGCTAACAGGGATCTATAGACATTAGTCACACAGTGCTAACAAGGATCTATAGACATTAGTCACACAGTGCTAACAGGGGTCTATAGACATTAGTCACACAGTGCTAACAAGGGTCTATAGACATTAGTCACACAGTGCTAACAGGGGTCTATAGACATTAGCCACACAGTGCTAACAGGGATCTATAGACATTAGTCACACAGTGCTAACAGGGATCTATAGACATTAGTCACACAGTGCTAACAAGGATCTATAGATGTTAGTCACACAGTGCTAACAAGGATCTATAGACATTAGTCACACAGTGCTAACAAGGGTCTATAGACATTAGCCACACAGTGCTAACAGGGGTCTATAGACATTAGTCATGCAGTGCTAACAAGGGTCTATAGACATTAGTCACACAGTGCTAACAGGGATCTATAGACATTAGCCACACAGTGCTAACAAGGATCTATAGACATTAGTCACACAGTGCTAACAGGGGTCTATAGACATTAGTCACACAGTGCTAACAGGGGTCTATAGACATTAGTCGCACATTGCTAACAGGGGTCTATAGACATTAGTCACACAGTGCTAACAAGGATCTATAGACATTAGTCACACAGTGCTAACAAGGGTCTATAGACATTAGTCACATAGTGCTAACAGGGGTCTATAGACATTAGTCACACAGTGCTAACAAGGATTTATAGACATTAGTCACACAGTGCTAACAGGGGTCTATAGACATTAGCCACACAGTGCTAACAGGGATCTATAGACATTAGTCACACAGTGCTAACAAGGATCTATAGACGTTAGTCACACAGTGCTAACAGGGGTCTATAGACATTAGTCACACAGTGCTAACAAGGATCTATAGACATTAGTCACACAGTGCTAACAAGGATCTATAGACATTAGTCACACAGTGCTAACAAGGGTCTATAGACATTAGCCACACAGTGCTAACAGGGATCTATAGACATTAGTCACACAGTGCTAACAGGGGTCTATAGACATTAGTCACACAGTGCTAACAAGGGTCTATAGACATTAGCCACACAGTGCTAACAGGGATCTATAGACATTAGCCACACAGTGCTAACAAGGGTCTATAGACATTAGCCACACAGTGCTAACAGGGATCTATAGACATTAGTCACACAGTGCTAACAGGGGTCTATAGACATTAGTCACACAGTGCTAACAAGGGTCTATAGACATTAGTCACACAGTGCTAACAGGGATCTATAGACATTAGCCACACAGTGCTAACAAGGATCTATAGACATTAGTCACACAGTGCTAACAGGGGTCTATAGACATTAGTCACACAGTGCTAACAGGGGTCTATAGACATTAGCCGCACAGTGCTAACAAGGGTCTATAGACATTAGTCGCACAGTGCTAACAGGCGTCTATAGATATTAGCCACACAGTGCTAACAGGGATCTATAGACATTAGTCACACAGTGCTAACAGGGATCTATAGACGTTAGTCACACAGTGCTAACAAGGATCTATAGACATTAGTCACACAGTGCTAACAAGGATCTATAGACATTAGTCACACAGTGCTAACAAGGGTCTATAGACATTAGCCACACAGTGCTAACAGGGATCTATAGACATTAGCCACACAGTGCTAACAAGGGTCTATAGACATTAGCCACACAGTGCTAACAGGGATCTATAGACATTAGTCACACAGTGCTAACAGGGGTCTATAGACATTAGTCACACAGTGCTAACAAGGGTCTATAGACATTAGTCACACAGTGCTAACAGGGATCTATAGACATTAGCCACACAGTGCTAACAAGGATCTATAGACATTAGTCACACAGTGCTAACAGGGGTCTATAGACATTAGTCACACAGTGCTAACAGGGGTCTATAGACATTAGCCACACAGTGCTAACAGGGGTCTATAGACATTAGTCACACAGTGCTAACAAGGGTCTATAGACATTAGTCACACAGTGCTAACAGAGGTCTATAGACATTAGTCACACAGTGCTAACAAGGATCTATAGACATTAGTCACACAGTGCTAACAGGGGTCTATAGACATTAGTCACACAGTGCTAACAGGGGTCTATAGACATTAGTCACACAGTGCTAACAAGGGTCTATAGACATTAGCCACACAGTGCTAACAAGGATCTATAGACATTAGTCACACAGTGCTAACAAGGGTCTGTAGACATTAGTCACACAGTGCTAACAGGGATCTATAGACATTAGTCACACAGTGCTAACAAGGATCTATAGACATTAGTCACACAGTGCTAACAAGGATCTATAGATGTTAGTCACACAGTGCTAACAAGGATCTATAGACATTAGTCACACAGTGCTAACAAGGGTCTATAGACATTAGCCACACAGTGCTAACAGGGATCTATAGACATTAGTCACACAGTGCTAACAGGGGTCTATAGACATAGTCACACAGTGCTAACAAGGGTCTATAGACATTAGTCACACAGTGCTAACAGGGATCTATAGACATTAGCCACACAGTGCTAACAGGGATCTATAGACATTATCCACACAGTGCTAACAAGGTTCTATAGATATTAGTCACACAGTGCTAACAAGGGTCTATAGACATTAGTCACACAGTGCTAACAAGGATCTATAGACATTAGTCCCACAGTGCTAACAAGGGTCTATATACATTAGTCACACAGTGCTAACAAGGGTCTATAGACATTAGTCACACAGTGCTAACAGGGATCTATAGACATTAGTCACACAGTGCTAACAGGGATCTATAGACGTTAGTCACACAGTGCTAACAAGGATCTATAGACATTAGTCACACAGTGCTAACAAGGGTCTATAGACATTAGCCACACAGTGCTAACAGGGACCTATAGACATTAGTCACACAGTGCTAACAGGGGTCTATAGACATTAGTCACACAGTGCTAACAAGGGTCTATAGACATTAGCCACAGAGTGCTAACAGGGATCTATAGACATTAGCCACACAGTGCTAACAAGGGTCTATAGACATTAGCCACACAGTGCTAACAGGGATCTATAGACATTAGTCACACAGTGCTAACAGGGGTCTATAGACATTAGTCACACAGTGCTAACAAGGGTCTATAGACATTAGTCACACAGTGCTAACAGGGATCTATAGACATTAGCCACACAGTGCTAACAAGGATCTATAGACATTAGTCACACAGTGCTAACAGGGGTCTATAGACATTAGTCACACAGTGCTAACAGGGGTCTATAGACATTAGCCACACAGTGCTAACAGGGGTCTATAGACATTAGTCACACAGTGCTAACAAGGGTCTATAGACATTAGTCACACAGTGCTAACAGAGGTCTATAGACATTAGTCACACAGTGCTAACAAGGATCTATAGACATTAGTCACACAGTGCTAACAGGGGTCTATAGACATTAGTCACACAGTGCTAACAGGGGTCTATAGACATTAGTCACACAGTGCTAACAAGGGTCTATAGACATTAGCCACACAGTGCTAACAAGGATCTATAGACATTAGTCACACAGTGCTAACAAGGGTCTATAGACATTAGTCACACAGTGCTAACAAGGGTCTATAGACATTAGTCACACAGTGCTAACAAGGGTCTGTAGACATTAGTCACACAGTGCTAACAGGTGTCTATAGACATTAGTCACACAGTGCTAACAAGGATCTATAGACATTAGTCACACAGTGCTAACAAGGATCTATAGATGTTAGTCACACAGTGCTAACAAGGATCTATAGACATTAGTCACACAGTGCTAACAAGGGTCTATAGACATTAGCCACACAGTGCTAACAGGGATCTATAGACATTAGTCACACAGTGCTAACAGGGGTCTATAGATATAGTCACACAGTGCTAACAAGGGTCTATAGACATTAGTCACACAGTGCTAACAGGGATCTATAGACATTAGCCACACAGTACTAACAGGGATCTATAGACATTATCCACACAGTGCTAACAAGGATCTATAGATATTAGTCACACAGTGCTAACAAGGATCTATAGACATTAGTCACACAGTGCTAACAAGGATCTATAGACATTAGTCACACAGTGCTGACAAGGGTCTATAGACATTAGTCACACAGTGCTAACAAGGGTCTATAGACATTAGTCACACAGTGCTAACAGGGATCTATAGACATTAGTCACACAGTGCTAACAAGGGTCTATAGACATTAGTCACACAGTGCTAACAAGGATCTATAGACATTAGTCACACAGTGCTAACAAGGATCTATAGACATTAGTCACACAGTGCTAACAAGGGTCTATAGACATTAGTCACACAGTGCTAACAGGGGTCTATAGACATTAGTCACACAGTGCTAACAAGGGTCTATAGACATTAGTCACACAGTGCTAACAGGGATCTATAGACATTAGTCACACAGTGCTAACAAGGATCTATAGACATTAGTCACACAGTGCTAACAAGGGTCTATAGACATTAGCCACACAGTGCTAACAAGGATCTATAGACATTAGTCCCACAGTGCTAACAAGGGTCTATAGACATTAGTCACACAGTGCTAACAAGGGTCTATAGACATTAGTCACATAGTGCTAACAGGGGTCTATAGACATTAGTCACACAGTGCTAAGAAGGATCTATAGACATTAGTCACACAGTGCTAACAGGGGTCTATAGACATTAGCCACACAGTGCTAACAGGGATCTATAGACATTAGTCACACAGTGCTAACAGGGATCTATAGACATTAGTCACACAGTGCTAACAAGGATCTATAGATGTTAGTCACACAGTGCTAACAAGGATCTATAGACATTAGTCACACAGTGCTAACAAGGGTCTATAGACATTAGCCACACAGTGCTAACAGGGGTCTATAGACATTAGTCACACAGTGCTAACAGGGGTCTATAGACATTAGTCGCACATTGCTAACAGGGGTCTATAGACATTAGTCACACAGTGCTAACAAGGATCTATAGACATTAGTCACACAGTGCTAACAAGGGTCTATAGACATTAGTCACATAGTGCTAACAGGGGTCTATAGACATTAGTCACACAGTGCTAACAAGGATTTATAGACATTAGTCACACAGTGCTAACAGGGGTCTATAGACATTAGCCACACAGTGCTAACAGGGATCTATAGACATTAGTCACACAGTGCTAACAAGGATCTATAGACGTTAGTCACACAGTGCTAACAGGGGTCTATAGACATTAGTCACACAGTGCTAACAAGGATCTATAGACATTAGTCACACAGTGCTAACAAGGATCTATAGACATTAGTCACACAGTGCTAACAAGGGTCTATAGACATTAGCCACACAGTGCTAACAGGGATCTATAGACATTAGTCACACAGTGCTAACAGGGGTCTATAGACATTAGTCACACAGTGCTAACAAGGGTCTATAGACATTAGCCACACAGTGCTAACAGGGATCTATAGACATTAGCCACACAGTGCTAACAAGGGTCTATAGACATTAGCCACACAGTGCTAACAGGGATCTATAGACATTAGTCACACAGTGCTAACAGGGGTCTATAGACATTAGTCACACAGTGCTAACAAGGGTCTATAGACATTAGTCACACAGTGCTAACAGGGATCTATAGACATTAGCCACACAGTGCTAACAAGGATCTATAGACATTAGTCACACAGTGCTAACAGGGGTCTATAGACATTAGTCACACAGTGCTAACAGGGGTCTATAGACATTAGCCACACAGTGCTAACAAGGGTCTATAGACATTAGTCGCACAGTGCTAACAGGCGTCTATAGATATTAGCCACACAGTGCTAACAGGGATCTATAGACATTAGTCACACAGTGCTAACAGGGATCTATAGACGTTAGTCACACAGTGCTAACAAGGATCTATAGACATTAGTCACACAGTGCTAACAAGGATCTATAGACATTAGTCACACAGTGCTAACAAGGGTCTATAGACATTAGCCACACAGTGCTAACAGGGATCTATAGACATTAGCCACACAGTGCTAACAAGGGTCTATAGACATTAGCCACACAGTGCTAACAGGGATCTATAGACATTAGTCACACAGTGCTAACAGGGGTCTATAGACATTAGTCACACAGTGCTAACAAGGGTCTATAGACATTAGTCACACAGTGCTAACAGGGATCTATAGACATTAGCCACACAGTGCTAACAAGGATCTATAGACATTAGTCACACAGTGCTAACAGGGGTCTATAGACATTAGTCACACAGTGCTAACAGGGGTCTATAGACATTAGCCACACAGTGCTAACAGGGGTCTATAGACATTAGTCACACAGTGCTAACAAGGGTCTATAGACATTAGTCACACAGTGCTAACAGAGGTCTATAGACATTAGTCACACAGTGCTAACAAGGATCTATAGACATTAGTCACACAGTGCTAACAGGGGTCTATAGACATTAGTCACACAGTGCTAACAGGGGTCTATAGACATTAGTCACACAGTGCTAACAAGGGTCTATAGACATTAGCCACACAGTGCTAACAAGGATCTATAGACATTAGTCACACAGTGCTAACAAGGGTCTATAGACATTAGTCACACAGTGCTAACAAGGGTCTGTAGACATTAGTCACACAGTGCTAACAGGGATCTATAGACATTAGTCACACAGTGCTAACAAGGATCTATAGACATTAGTCACACAGTGCTAACAAGGATCTATAGATGTTAGTCACACAGTGCTAACAAGGATCTATAGACATTAGTCACACAGTGCTAACAAGGGTCTATAGACATTAGCCACACAGTGCTAACAGGGATCTATAGACATTAGTCACACAGTGCTAACAGGGGTCTATAGACATAGTCACACAGTGCTAACAAGGGTCTATAGACATTAGTCACACAGTGCTAACAGGGATCTATAGACATTAGCCACACAGTGCTAACAGGGATCTATAGACATTATCCACACAGTGCTAACAAGGTTCTATAGATATTAGTCACACAGTGCTAACAAGGGTCTATAGACATTAGTCACACAGTGCTAACAAGGATCTATAGACATTAGTCCCACAGTGCTAACAAGGGTCTATATACATTAGTCACACAGTGCTAACAAGGGTCTATAGACATTAGTCACACAGTGCTAACAGGGATCTATAGACATTAGTCACACAGTGCTAACAGGGATCTATAGACGTTAGTCACACAGTGCTAACAAGGATCTATAGACATTAGTCACACAGTGCTAACAAGGGTCTATAGACATTAGCCACACAGTGCTAACAGGGACCTATAGACATTAGTCACACAGTGCTAACAGGGGTCTATAGACATTAGTCACACAGTGCTAACAAGGGTCTATAGACATTAGCCACAGAGTGCTAACAGGGATCTATAGACATTAGCCACACAGTGCTAACAAGGGTCTATAGACATTAGCCACACAGTGCTAACAGGGATCTATAGACATTAGTCACACAGTGCTAACAGGGGTCTATAGACATTAGTCACACAGTGCTAACAAGGGTCTATAGACATTAGTCACACAGTGCTAACAGGGATCTATAGACATTAGCCACACAGTGCTAACAAGGATCTATAGACATTAGTCACACAGTGCTAACAGGGGTCTATAGACATTAGTCACACAGTGCTAACAGGGGTCTATAGACATTAGCCACACAGTGCTAACAGGGGTCTATAGACATTAGTCACACAGTGCTAACAAGGGTCTATAGACATTAGTCACACAGTGCTAACAGAGGTCTATAGACATTAGTCACACAGTGCTAACAAGGATCTATAGACATTAGTCACACAGTGCTAACAGGGGTCTATAGACATTAGTCACACAGTGCTAACAGGGGTCTATAGACATTAGTCACACAGTGCTAACAAGGGTCTATAGACATTAGCCACACAGTGCTAACAAGGATCTATAGACATTAGTCACACAGTGCTAACAAGGGTCTATAGACATTAGTCACACAGTGCTAACAAGGGTCTATAGACATTAGTCACACAGTGCTAACAAGGGTCTGTAGACATTAGTCACACAGTGCTAACAGGTGTCTATAGACATTAGTCACACAGTGCTAACAAGGATCTATAGACATTAGTCACACAGTGCTAACAAGGATCTATAGATGTTAGTCACACAGTGCTAACAAGGATCTATAGACATTAGTCACACAGTGCTAACAAGGGTCTATAGACATTAGCCACACAGTGCTAACAGGGATCTATAGACATTAGTCACACAGTGCTAACAGGGGTCTATAGATATAGTCACACAGTGCTAACAAGGGTCTATAGACATTAGTCACACAGTGCTAACAGGGGTCTATAGACATTAGCCACACAGTGCTAACAGGGATCTATAGACATTAGTCACACAGTGCTAACAGGGATCTATAGACATTAGTCACACAGTGCTAACAAGGATCTATAGATGTTAGTCACACAGTGCTAACAAGGATCTATAGACATTAGTCACACAGTGCTAACAAGGGTCTATAGACATTAGCCACACAGTGCTAACAGGGATCTATAGACATTAGTCACACAGTGCTAACAGGGGTCTATAGACATTAGTCATGCAGTGCTAACAAGGGTCTATAGACATTAGTCACACAGTGCTAACAGGGATCTATAGACATTAGCCACACAGTGCTAACAAGGATCTATAGACATTAGTCACACAGTGCTAACAGGGGTCTATAGACATTAGTCACACAGTGCTAACAGGGGTCTATAGACATTAGTCACACATTGCTAACAGGGGTCTATAGACATTAGTCACACAGTGCTAACAAGGATCTATAGACATTAGTCACACAGTGCTAACAAGGGTCTATAGACATTAGTCACACAGTGCTAACAGGGGTCTATAGACATTATTCACACAGTGCTAACAAGGATCTATAGACATTAGTCACACAGTGCTAACAGGGGTCTATAGACATTAGCCACACAGTGCTAACAGGAATCTATAGACATTAGTCACACAGTGCTAACAAGGATCTATAGACGTTAGTCACACAGTGCTAACAGGGGTCTATAGACATTAGTCACACAGTGCTAACAAGGATCTATAGACATTAGTCACACAGTGCTAACAAGGATCTATAGACATTAGTCACACAGTGCTAACAAGGGTCTATAGACATTAGCCACACAGTGCTAACAGGGATCTATAGACATTAGTCACACAGTGCTAACAGGGGTCTATAGACATTAGCCAGACAGTGCTAACAGGGATCTATAGACATTAGCCACACAGTGCTAACAGGGGAATATAGACATTAGCCACACAGTGCTAACAGGGATCTATAGACATTAGTCACACAGTGCTAACAGGGGTCTATAGACATTAGTCATGCAGTGCTAACAAGGGTCTATAGACATTAGTCACACAGTGCTAACAGGTATCTATAGACATTAGCGACACAGTGCTAACAAGGATCTATAGACATTAGTCACACAGTGCTAACAGGGGTCTATAGACATTAGTCACACAGTGCTAACAGGGGTCTATAGACATTAGTCACACATTGCTAACAGGGGTCTATAGACATTAGTCACACAGTGCTAACAAGGATCTATAGACATTAGTCACACAGTGCTAACAAGGGTCTATAGACATTAGTCACACAGTGCTAACAAGGATCTATAGACATTAGTCACACAGTGCTAACAGGGGTCTATAGACATTAGTCACACAGTGCTAACAGGGGTCTATAGTCATTAGTCACACAGTGCTAACAAGGGTCTATAGACATTAGCCACACAGTGCTAACAAGGATCTATAGACATTAGTCACACAGTGCTAACAAGGGTCTATAGACATTAGTCACACAGTGCTAACAAGGGTCTATAGACATTAGTCACACAGTGCTAACAAGGGTCTGTAGACATTAGTCACACAGTGCTAACAGGGGTCTATAGACATTAGTCACACAGTGCTAACAAGGATCTATAGACAGTAGTCACACAGTGCTAACAGGGATCTATAGACATTAGTCACATAGTGCTAACAAGGATCTATAGATGTTAGTCACACAGTGCTAACAAGGATCTATAGACATTAGTCACACAGTGCTAACAAGGATCTATAGACATTAGTCACACAGTGCTAACAGGGATCTATAGACATTAGTCACACAGTGCTAACAAGGATCTATAGATGTTAGTCACACAGTGCTAACAAGGATCTATAGACATTAGTCACACAGTGCTAACAAGGGTCTATAGACATTAGCCACACAGTGCTAACAGGGGTCTATAGACATTAGTCATGCAGTGCTAACAAGGGTCTATAGACATTAGTCACACAGTGCTAACAGGGATCTATAGACATTAGCCACACAGTGCTAACAAGGATCTATAGACATTAGTCACACAGTGCTAACAGGGGTCTATAGACATTAGTCACACAGTGCTAACAGGGGTCTATAGACATTAGTCGCACATTGCTAACAGGGGTCTATAGACATTAGTCACACAGTGCTAACAAGGATCTATAGACATTAGTCACACAGTGCTAACAAGGGTCTATAGACATTAGTCACATAGTGCTAACAGGGGTCTATAGACATTAGTCACACAGTGCTAACAAGGATCTATAGACATTAGTCACACAGTGCTAACAGGGGTCTATAGACATTAGCCACACAGTGCTAACAGGGATCTATAGACATTAGTCACACAGTGCTAACAAGGATCTATAGACATTAGTCACACAGTGCTAACAGGGGTCTATAGACATTAGTCACACAGTGCTAACAAGGGTCTATAGACATTAGTCACACAGTGCTAACAGGGGTCTATAGACATTAGCCACACAGTGCTAACAGGGATCTATAGACATTAGTCACACAGTGCTAACAGGGATCTATAGACATTAGTCACACAGTGCTAACAAGGATCTATAGATGTTAGTCACACAGTGCTAACAAGGATCTATAGACATTAGTCACACAGTGCTAACAAGGGTCTATAGACATTAGCCACACAGTGCTAACAGGGGTCTATAGACATTAGTCATGCAGTGCTAACAAGGGTCTATAGACATTAGTCACACAGTGCTAACAGGGATCTATAGACATTAGCCACACAGTGCTAACAAGGATCTATAGACATTAGTCACACAGTGCTAACAGGGGTCTATAGACATTAGTCACACAGTGCTAACAGGGGTCTATAGACATTAGTCGCACATTGCTAACAGGGGTCTATAGACATTAGTCACACAGTGCTAACAAGGATCTATAGACATTAGTCACACAGTGCTAACAAGGGTCTATAGACATTAGTCACATAGTGCTAACAGGGGTCTATAGACATTAGTCACACAGTGCTAACAAGGATTTATAGACATTAGTCACACAGTGCTAACAGGGGTCTATAGACATTAGCCACACAGTGCTAACAGGGATCTATAGACATTAGTCACACAGTGCTAACAAGGATCTATAGACGTTAGTCACACAGTGCTAACAGGGGTCTATAGACATTAGTCACACAGTGCTAACAAGGATCTATAGACATTAGTCACACAGTGCTAACAAGGATCTATAGACATTAGTCACACAGTGCTAACAAGGGTCTATAGACATTAGCCACACAGTGCTAACAGGGATCTATAGACATTAGTCACACAGTGCTAACAGGGGTCTATAGACATTAGTCACACAGTGCTAACAAGGGTCTATAGACATTAGCCACACAGTGCTAACAGGGATCTATAGACATTAGCCACACAGTGCTAACAAGGGTCTATAGACATTAGCCACACAGTGCTAACAGGGATCTATAGACATTAGTCACACAGTGCTAACAGGGGTCTATAGACATTAGTCACACAGTGCTAACAAGGGTCTATAGACATTAGTCACACAGTGCTAACAGGGATCTATAGACATTAGCCACACAGTGCTAACAAGGATCTATAGACATTAGTCACACAGTGCTAACAGGGGTCTATAGACATTAGTCACACAGTGCTAACAGGGGTCTATAGACATTAGCCACACAGTGCTAACAAGGGTCTATAGACATTAGTCGCACAGTGCTAACAGGCGTCTATAGATATTAGCCACACAGTGCTAACAGGGATCTATAGACATTAGTCACACAGTGCTAACAGGGATCTATAGACGTTAGTCACACAGTGCTAACAAGGATCTATAGACATTAGTCACACAGTGCTAACAAGGATCTATAGACATTAGTCACACAGTGCTAACAAGGGTCTATAGACATTAGCCACACAGTGCTAACAGGGATCTATAGACATTAGCCACACAGTGCTAACAAGGGTCTATAGACATTAGCCACACAGTGCTAACAGGGATCTATAGACATTAGTCACACAGTGCTAACAGGGGTCTATAGACATTAGTCACACAGTGCTAACAAGGGTCTATAGACATTAGTCACACAGTGCTAACAGGGATCTATAGACATTAGCCACACAGTGCTAACAAGGATCTATAGACATTAGTCACACAGTGCTAACAGGGGTCTATAGACATTAGTCACACAGTGCTAACAGGGGTCTATAGACATTAGCCACACAGTGCTAACAGGGGTCTATAGACATTAGTCACACAGTGCTAACAAGGGTCTATAGACATTAGTCACACAGTGCTAACAGAGGTCTATAGACATTAGTCACACAGTGCTAACAAGGATCTATAGACATTAGTCACACAGTGCTAACAGGGGTCTATAGACATTAGTCACACAGTGCTAACAGGGGTCTATAGACATTAGTCACACAGTGCTAACAAGGGTCTATAGACATTAGCCACACAGTGCTAACAAGGATCTATAGACATTAGTCACACAGTGCTAACAAGGGTCTATAGACATTAGTCACACAGTGCTAACAAGGGTCTATAGACATTAGTCACACAGTGCTAACAAGGGTCTGTAGACATTAGTCACACAGTGCTAACAGGGATCTATAGACATTAGTCACACAGTGCTAACAAGGATCTATAGACATTAGTCACACAGTGCTAACAAGGATCTATAGATGTTAGTCACACAGTGCTAACAAGGGTCTATAGACATTAGCCACACAGTGCTAACAGGGATCTATAGACATTAGTCACACAGTGCTAACAGGGGTCTATAGACATAGTCACACAGTGCTAACAAGGGTCTATAGACATTAGTCACACAGTGCTAACAGGGATCTATAGACATTAGCCACACAGTGCTAACAGGGATCTATAGACATTATCCACACAGTGCTAACAAGGTTCTATAGATATTAGTCACACAGTGCTAACAAGGGTCTATAGACATTAGTCACACAGTGCTAACAAGGATCTATAGACATTAGTCCCACAGTGCTAACAAGGGTCTATATACATTAGTCACACAGTGCTAACAAGGGTCTATAGACATTAGTCACACAGTGCTAACAGGGATCTATAGACATTAGTCACACAGTGCTAACAGGGATCTATAGACGTTAGTCACACAGTGCTAACAAGGATCTATAGACATTAGTCACACAGTGCTAACAAGGGTCTATAGACATTAGCCACACAGTGCTAACAGGACCTATAGACATTAGTCACACAGTGCTAACAGGGGTCTATAGACATTAGTCACACAGTGCTAACAAGGGTCTATAGACATTAGCCACAGAGTGCTAACAGGGATCTATAGACATTAGCCACACAGTGCTAACAGGGGTCTATAGACATTAGCCACACAGTGCTAACAGGGATCTATAGACATTAGTCACACAGTGCTAACAGGGGTCTATAGACATTAGTCACACAGTGCTAACAGGGGTCTATAGACATTAGTCACACAGTGCTAACAAGGGTCTATAGACATTAGTCACACAGTGCTAACAGGGATCTATAGACATTAGCCACACAGTGCTAACAAGGATCTATAGACATTAGTCACACAGTGCTAACAGGGGTCTATAGACATTAGTCACACAGTGCTAACAGGGGTCTATAGACATTAGCCACACAGTGCTAACAGGGGTCTATAGACATTAGTCACACAGTGCTAACAGAGGTCTATAGACATTAGTCACACAGTGCTAACAGAGGTCTATAGACATTAGTCACACAGTGCTAACAAGGATCTATAGACATTAGTCACACAGTGCTAACAGGGGTCTATAGACATTAGTCACACAGTGCTAACAGGGGTCTATAGACATTAGTCACACAGTGCTAACAAGGGTCTATAGACATTAGCCACACAGTGCTAACAAGGATCTATAGACATTAGTCACACAGTGCTAACAAGGGTCTATAGACATTAGTCACACAGTGCTAACAAGGGTCTATAGACATTAGTCACACAGTGCTAACAAGGGTCTGTAGACATTAGTCACACAGTGCTAACAGGTGTCTATAGACATTAGTCACACAGTGCTAACAAGGATCTATAGACATTAGTCACACAGTGCTAACAGGGGTCTATAGACATTAGTCACACAGTGCTAACAGCGATCTATAGACATTAGTCACACAGTGCTAACAAGGATCTATAGATGTTAGTCACACAGTGCTAACAAGGATCTATAGACATTAGTCACACAGTGCTAACAAGGGTCTATAGACATTAGCCACACAGTGCTAACAGGGATCTATAGACATTAGTCACACAGTGCTAACAGGGGTCTATAGATATAGTCACACAGTGCTAACAAGGGTCTATAGACATTAGTCACACAGTGCTAACAGGGATCTATAGACATTAGCCACACAGTGCTAACAGGGATCTATAGACATTATCCACACAGTGCTAACAAGGATCTATAGATATTAGTCACACAATGCTAACAAGGATCTATAGACATTAGTCACACAGTGCTAACAAGGATCTATAGACATTAGTCACACAGTGCTAACAAGGGTCTATAGACATTAGTCACACAGTGCTAACAAGGGTCTATAGACATTAGTCACACAGTGCTAACAGGGATCTATAGACATTAGTCACACAGTGCTAACAAGGGTCTATAGACATTAGTCACACAGTGCTAACAAGGATCTATAGACATTAGTCACACAGTGCTAACAAGGATCTATAGACATTAGTCACACAGTGCTAACAAGGGTCTATAGACATTAGTCACACAGTGCTAACAGGGGTCTATAGACATTAGTCACACAGTGCTAACAAGGGTCTATAGACATTAGTCACACAGTGCTAACAGGGATCTATAGACATTAGTCACACAGTGCTAACAAGGATCTATAGACATTAGTCACACAGTGCTAACAAGGGTCTATAGACATTAGCCACACAGTGCTAACAAGGATCAATAGACATTAGTCCCACAGTGCTAACAAGGGTCTATAGACATTAGTCACACAGTGCTAACAAGGGTCTATAGACATTAGTCACATAGTGCTAACAGGGGTCTATAGACATTAGTCACACAGTGCTAAGAAGGATCTATAGACATTAGTCACACAGTGCTAACAGGGGTCTATAGACATTAGCCACACAGTGCTAACAGGGATCTATAGACATTAGTCACACAGTGCTAACAGGGATCTATAGACATTAGTCACACAGTGCTAACAAGGATCTATAGACATTAGTCACACAGTGCTAACAAGGATCTATAGACATTAGTCACACAGTGCTAACAAGGATCTATAGATGTTAGTCACACAGTGCTAACAAGGATCTATAGACATTAGTCACACAGTGCTAACAAGGGTCTATAGACATTAGCCACACAGTGCTAACAGGGATCTATAGACATTAGTCACACAGTGCTAACAGGGGTCTATAGATATAGTCACACAGTGCTAACAAGGGTCTATAGACATTAGTCACACAGTGCTAACAAGGATCTATAGACATTAGTCACACAGTGCTAACAGGGATCTATAGACATTAGTCACACAGTGCTAACAAGGGTCTATAGACATTAGTCACACAGTGCTAACAAGGATCTATAGACATTAGTCACACAGTGCTAACAAGGATCTATAGACATTAGTCACACAGTGCTAACAAGGGTCTATAGACATTAGTCACACAGTGCTAACAGGGGTCTATAGACATTAGTCACACAGTGCTAACAAGGGTCTATAGACATTAGTCACACAGTGCTAACAGGGATCTATAGACATTAGTCACACAGTGCTAACAAGGATCTATAGACATTAGTCACACAGTGCTAACAAGGGTCTATAGACATTAGCCACACAGTGCTAACAAGGATCAATAGACATTAGTCCCACAGTGCTAACAAGGGTCTATAGACATTAGTCACACAGTGCTAACAAGGGTCTATAGACATTAGTCACATAGTGCTAACAGGGGTCTATAGACATTAGTCACACAGTGCTAAGAAGGATCTATAGACATTAGTCACACAGTGCTAACAGGGGTCTATAGACATTAGCCACACAGTGCTAACAGGGATCTATAGACATTAGTCACACAGTGCTAACAGGGATCTATAGACATTAGTCACACAGTGCTAACAAGGATCTATAGATGTTAGTCACACAGTGCTAACAAGGATCTATAGACATTAGTCACACAGTGCTAACAAGGGTCTATAGACATTAGCCACACAGTGCTAACAGGGATCTATAGACATTAGTCACACAGTGCTAACAGGGGTCTATAGACATTAGTCATGCAGTGCTAACAAGGGTCTATAGACATTAGTCACACAGTGCTAACAGGGATCTATAGACATTAGCCACACAGTGCTAACAAGGATCTATAGACATTAGTCACACAGTGCTAACAGGGGTCTATAGACATTAGTCACACAGTGCTAACAGGGGTCTATAGACATTAGTCACACATTGCTAACAGGGGTCTATAGACATTAGTCACACAGTGCTAACAAGGATCTATAGACATTAGTCACACAGTGCTAACAAGGGTCTATAGACATTAGTCACATAGTGCTAACAGGGGTCTATAGACATTAGTCACACAGTGCTAACAAGGATCTATAGACATTAGTCACACAGTGCTAACAGGGGTCTATAGACATTAGCCACACAGTGCTAACAGGAATCTATAGACATTAGTCACACAGTGCTAACAAGGATCTATAGACGTTAGTCACACAGTGCTAACAGGGGTCTATAGACATTAGTCACACAGTGCTAACAAGGATCTATAGACATTAGTCACACAGTGCTAACAAGGATCTATAGACATTAGTCACACAGTGCTAACAAGGGTCTATAGACATTAGCCACACAGTGCTAACAGGGATCTATAGACATTAGTCACACAGTGCTAACAGGGGTCTATAGACATAGTCACACAGTGCTAACAAGGGTCTATAGACATTAGCCAGACAGTGCTAACAGGGATCTATAGACATTAGCCACACAGTGCTAACAGGGGAATATAGACATTAGCCACACAGTGCTAACAGGGATCTATAGACATTAGTCACACAGTGCTAACAGGGGTCTATAGACATTAGTCATGCAGTGCTAACAAGGGTCTATAGACATTAGTCACACAGTGCTAACAGGTATCTATAGACATTAGCGACACAGTGCTAACAAGGATCTATAGACATTAGTCACACAGTGCTAACAGGGGTCTATAGACATTAGTCACACAGTGCTAACAGGGGTCTATAGACATTAGTCACACATTGCTAACAGGGGTCTATAGACATTAGTCACACAGTGCTAACAAGGATCTATAGACATTAGTCACACAGTGCTAACAAGGGTCTATAGACATTAGTCACACAGTGCTAACAAGGGTCTATAGACATTAGTCACACAGTGCTAACAGGGGTCTATAGACATTAGTCACACAGTGCTAACAGGGGTCTATAGACATTAGTCACACAGTGCTAACAAGGGTCTATAGACATTAGCCACACAGTGCTAACAAGGATCTATAGACATTAGTCACACAGTGCTAACAAGGGTCTATAGACATTAGTCACACAGTGCTAACAAGGGTCTATAGACATTAGTCACACAGTGCTAACAAGGGTCTGTAGACATTAGTCACACAGTGCTAACAGGTGTCTATAGACATTAGTCACACAGTGCTAACAAGGATCTATAGACAGTAGTCACACAGTGCTAACAAGGATCTATAGACATTAGTCACATAGTGCTAACAAGGATCTATAGACATTAGTCACACAGTGCTAACAAGGATCTATAGACATTAGTCACACAGTGCTAACAGGGGTCTATAGACATTAGTCACACAGTGCTAACAAGGGTCTATAGACATTAGTCACACAGTGCTAACAAGGGTCTATAGACATTAGTCACACAGTGCTAACAAGGATCTATAGACATTAGTCACACAGTGCTAACAAGGGTCTATAGACATTAGTCACACAGTGCTAACAAGGATCTATAGACATTAGTCACACAGTGCTAACAGGGGTCTATAGACATTAGTCACACAGTGCTAACAGGGGTCTATAGACATTAGTCACACAGTGCTAACAGCGATCTATAGACATTAGCCACACAGTGCTAACAAGGGTCTATAGACATTAGTCACACAGTGCTAACAGCGATCTATAGACATTAGTCACACAGTGCTAACAGGGATCTATAGACATTAGTCACACGGTGCTAACAGGGGTCTATAGACATTAGTCACACAGTGCTAACAAGGGTCTATAGACATTAGTCACACAGTGCTAACAGGGATCTATAGACATTAGCCACACAGTGCTAACAAGGATCTATAGACATTAGTCACACAGTGCTAACAGGGGTCTATAGACATTAGTCACACAGTGCTAACAGGGGTCTATAGACATTAGCCACACAGTGCTAACAGGGGTCTATAGACATTAGTCACACAGTGCTAACAAGGGTCTATAGACATTAGTCACACAGTGCTAACAGAGGTCTATAGACATTAGTCACACAGTGCTAACAAGGATCTATAGACATTAGTCACACAGTGCTAACAGGGGTCTATAGACATTAGTCACACAGTGCTAACAGGGGTCTATAGACATTAGTCACACAGTGCTAACAAGGGTCTATAGACATTAGCCACACAGTGCTAACAAGGATCTATAGACATTAGTCACACAGTGCTAACAAGGGTCTATAGACATTAGTCACACAGTGCTAACAAGGGTCTATAGACATTAGTCACACAGTGCTAACAAGGGTCTGTAGACATTAGTCACACAGTGCTAACAGGGATCTATAGACATTAGTCACACAGTGCTAACAAGGATCTATAGACATTAGTCACACAGTGCTAAAAAGGATCTATAGATGTTAGTCACACAGTGCTAACAAGGATCTATAGACATTAGTCACACAGTGCTAACAAGGGTCTATAGACATTAGCCACACAGTGCTAACAGGGATCTATAGACATTAGTCACACAGTGCTAACAGGGGTCTATAGACATAGTCACACAGTGCTAACAAGGGTCTATAGACATTAGTCACACAGTGCTAACAGGGATCTATAGACATTAGCCACACAGTGCTAACAAGGATCTATAGATATTAGTCACACAGTGCTAACAAGGGTCTATAGACATTAGTCACACAGTGCTAACAAGGATCTATAGACATTAGTCCCACAGTGCTAACAAGGGTCTATAGACATTAGTCACACAGTGCTAACAAGGGTCTATAGACATTAGTCACACAGTGCTAACAGGGATCTATAGACATTAGTCACACAGTGCTAACAGGGATCTATAGACGTTAGTCACACAGTGCTAACAAGGATCTATAGACATTAGTCACACAGTGCTAACAAGGATCTATAGACATTAGTCACACAGTGCTAACAAGGGTCTATAGACATTAGCCACACAGTGCTAACAGGGATCTATAGACATTAGTCACACAGTGCTAACAGGGGTCTATAGACATTAGTCACACAGTGCTAACAAGGGTCTATAGACATTAGCCACACAGTGCTAACAGGGATCTATAGACATTAGCCACACAGTGCTAACAAGGGTCTATAGACATTAGCCACACAGTGCTAACAGGGATCTATAGACATTAGTCACACAGTGCTAACAGGGGTCTATAGACATTAGTCACACAGTGCTAACAAGGGTCTATAGACATTAGTCACACAGTGCTAACAAGGATCTATAGACATTAGTCACACAGTGCTAACAGGGGTCTATAGACATTAGTCACACAGTGCTAACAGGGGTCTATAGACATTAGCCACACAGTGCTAACAGGGGTCTATAGACATTAGTCACACAGTGCTAACAAGGGTCTATAGACATTAGTCACACAGTGCTAACAGAGGTCTATAGACATTAGTCACACAGTGCTAACAAGGATCTATAGACATTAGTCACACAGTGCTAACAGGGGTCTATAGACATTAGTCACACAGTGCTAACAGGGGTCTATAGACATTAGTCACACAGTGCTAACAAGGGTCTATAGACATTAGCCACACAGTGCTAACAAGGATCTATAGACATTAGTCACACAGTGCTAACAAGGGTCTATAGACATTAGTCACACAGTGCTAACAAGGGTCTATAGACATTAGTCACACAGTGCTAACAAGGGTCTGTAGACATTAGTCACACAGTGCTAACAGGTGTCTATAGACATTAGTCACACAGTGCTAACAAGGGTCTATAGACATTAGTCACACAGTGCTAACAAGGGTCTATAGACATTAGTCACACAGTGCTAACAAGGGTCTGTAGACATTAGTCACACAGTGCTAACAGGTGTCTATAGACATTAGTCACACAGTGCTAACAAGGATCTATAGACAGTAGTCACACAGTGCTAACAGGGATCTATAGACATTAGTCACATAGTGCTAACAAGGATCTATAGACATTAGTCACACAGTGCTAACAAGGATCTATAGACATTAGTCACACAGTGCTAACAGGGGTCTATAGACATTAGTCACACAGTGCTAACAAGGGTCTATAGACATTAGTCACACAGTGCTAACAAGGGTCTATAGACATTAGTCACACAGTGCTAACAAGGATCTATAGACATTAGTCACACAGTGCTAACAAGGGTCTATAGACATTAGTCACACAGTGCTAACAAGGATCTATAGACATTAGTCACACAGTGCTAACAGGGGTCTATAGACATTAGTCACACAGTGCTAACAGGGGTCTATAGACATTAGTCACACAGTGCTAACAGCGATCTATAGACATTAGCCACACAGTGCTAACAAGGGTCTATAGACATTAGTCACACAGTGCTAACAGCGATCTATAGACATTAGTCACACAGTGCTAACAGGGATCTATAGACATTAGTCACACGGTGCTAACAGGGGTCTATAGACATTAGTCACACAGTGCTAACAAGGGTCTATAGACATTAGTCACACAGTGCTAACAGGGATCTATAGACATTAGCCACACAGTGCTAACAAGGATCTATAGACATTAGTCACACAGTGCTAACAGGGGTCTATAGACATTAGTCACACAGTGCTAACAGGGGTCTATAGACATTAGCCACACAGTGCTAACAGGGGTCTATAGACATTAGTCACACAGTGCTAACAAGGGTCTATAGACATTAGTCACACAGTGCTAACAGAGGTCTATAGACATTAGTCACACAGTGCTAACAAGGATCTATAGACATTAGTCACACAGTGCTAACAGGGGTCTATAGACATTAGTCACACAGTGCTAACAGGGGTCTATAGACATTAGTCACACAGTGCTAACAAGGGTCTATAGACATTAGCCACACAGTGCTAACAAGGATCTATAGACATTAGTCACACAGTGCTAACAAGGGTCTATAGACATTAGTCACACAGTGCTAACAAGGGTCTATAGACATTAGTCACACAGTGCTAACAAGGGTCTGTAGACATTAGTCACACAGTGCTAACAGGGATCTATAGACATTAGTCACACAGTGCTAACAAGGATCTATAGACATTAGTCACACAGTGCTAAAAAGGATCTATAGATGTTAGTCACACAGTGCTAACAAGGATCTATAGACATTAGTCACACAGTGCTAACAAGGGTCTATAGACATTAGCCACACAGTGCTAACAGGGATCTATAGACATTAGTCACACAGTGCTAACAGGGGTCTATAGACATAGTCACACAGTGCTAACAAGGGTCTATAGACATTAGTCACACAGTGCTAACAGGGATCTATAGACATTAGCCACACAGTGCTAACAAGGATCTATAGATATTAGTCACACAGTGCTAACAAGGGTCTATAGACATTAGTCACACAGTGCTAACAAGGATCTATAGACATTAGTCACACAGTGCTAACAAGGGTCTATAGACATTAGTCACACAGTGCTAACAAGGGTCTATAGACATTAGTCACACAGTGCTAACAGGGATCTATAGACATTAGTCACACAGTGCTAACAGGGATCTATAGACGTTAGTCACACAGTGCTAACAAGGATCTATAGACATTAGTCACACAGTGCTAACAAGGATCTATAGACATTAGTCACACAGTGCTAACAAGGGTCTATAGACATTAGCCACACAGTGCTAACAGGGATCTATAGACATTAGTCACACAGTGCTAACAGGGGTCTATAGACATTAGTCACACAGTGCTAACAAGGGTCTATAGACATTAGCCACACAGTGCTAACAGGGATCTATAGACATTAGCCACACAGTGCTAACAAGGGTCTATAGACATTAGCCACACAGTGCTAACAGGGATCTATAGACATTAGTCACACAGTGCTAACAGGGGTCTATAGACATTAGTCACACAGTGCTAACAAGGGTCTATAGACATTAGTCACACAGTGCTAACAAGGATCTATAGACATTAGTCACACAGTGCTAACAGGGGTCTATAGACATTAGTCACACAGTGCTAACAGGGGTCTATAGACATTAGCCACACAGTGCTAACAGGGGTCTATAGACATTAGTCACACAGTGCTAACAAGGGTCTATAGACATTAGTCACACAGTGCTAACAGAGGTCTATAGACATTAGTCACACAGTGCTAACAAGGATCTATAGACATTAGTCACACAGTGCTAACAGGGGTCTATAGACATTAGTCACACAGTGCTAACAGGGGTCTATAGACATTAGTCACACAGTGCTAACAAGGGTCTATAGACATTAGCCACACAGTGCTAACAAGGATCTATAGACATTAGTCACACAGTGCTAACAAGGGTCTATAGACATTAGTCACACAGTGCTAACAAGGGTCTATAGACATTAGTCACACAGTGCTAACAAGGGTCTGTAGACATTAGTCACACAGTGCTAACAGGTGTCTATAGACATTAGTCACACAGTGCTAACAAGGATCTATAGACATTAGTCACACAGTGCTAACAAGGATCTATAGATGTTAGTCACACAGTGCTAACAAGGATCTATAGACATTAGTCACACAGTGCTAACAAGGGTCTATAGACATTAGCCACACAGTGCTAACAGGGATCTATAGACATTAGTCACACAGTGCTAACAGGGGTCTATAGACATTAGTCACACAGTGCTAACAGGGGTCTATAGACATTAGCCACACAGTGCTAACAGGGATCTATAGACATTAGTCACACAGTGCTAACAGGGGTCTATAGACATTAGCCACACAGTGCTAACAGGGGTCTATAGACATTAGTCACACAGTGCTAACAGGGGTCTATAGACATTAGCCACACAGTGCTAACAGGGGTCTATAGACATAGTCACACAGTGCTAACAAGGGTCTATAGACATTAGTCAAACAGTGCTAACAGGGATCTATAGACATTAGCCACACAGTGCTAACAGGGATCTATAGACATTATCCACACAGTGCTGACAAGGATCTATAGATATTAGTCACACAGTGCTAACAAGGATCTATAGACATTAGTCACACAGTGCTAACAAGGATCTATAGACATTAGTCCCACAGTGCTAACAAGGGTCTATAGACATTAGTCACACAGTGCTAACAAGGGTCTATAGACATTAGTCACACAGTGCTAACAGGGATCTATAGACATTAGTCACACAGTGCCAACAAGGGTCTATAGACATTAGTCACACAGTGCTAACAAGGATCTATAGACATTAGTCACACAGTGCTAACAAGGATCTATAGACATTAGTCACACAGTGCTAACAAGGGTCTATAGACATTAGTCACACAGTGCTAACAGGGGTCTATAGACATTAGTCACACAGTGCTAACAGGGATCTATAGACATTAGTCACACAGTGCTAACAAGGGTCTATAGACATTAGTCACACAGTGCTAACAGGGATCTATAGACATTAGTCACACAGTGCTAACAAGGGTCTATAGACATTAGCCACACAGTGCTAACAAGGATCTATAGACATTAGTCCCACAGTGCTAACAAGGGTCTATAGACATTAGTCACACAGTGCTAACAAGGGTCTATAGACATTAGTCACATAGTGCTAACAGGGGTCTATAGACATTAGTCACACAGTGCTAAGAAGGATCTATAGACATTAGTCACACAGTGCTAACAGGGGTCTATAGACATTAGCCACACAGTGCTAACAGGGATCTATAGACATTAGTCACACAGTGCTAACAGGGATCTATAGACATTAGTCACACAGTGCTAACAAGGATCTATAGATGTTAGTCACACAGTGCTAACAAGGATCTATAGACATTAGTCACACAGTGCTAACAAGGGTCTATAGACATTAGCCACACAGTGCTAACAGGGATCTATAGACATTAGTCACACAGTGCTAACAGGGGTCTATAGACATTAGTCATGCAGTGCTAACAAGGGTCTATAGACATTAGTCACACAGTGCTAACAGGGATCTATAGACATTAGCCACACAGTGCTAACAAGGATCTATAGACATTAGTCACACAGTGCTAACAGGGGTCTATAGACATTAGTCACACAGTGCTAACAGGGGTCTATAGACATTAGTCACACATTGCTAACAGGGGTCTATAGACATTAGTCACACAGTGCTAACAAGGATCTATAGACATTAGTCACACAGTGCTAACAAGGGTCTATAGACATTAGTCACATAGTGCTAACAGGAGTCTATAGACATTAGTCACACAGTGCTAACAAGGATCTATAGACATTAGTCACACAGTGCTAACAGGGGTCTATAGACATTAGCCACACAGTGCTAACAGGGATCTATAGACATTAGTCACACAGTGCTAACAAGGATCTATAGACGTTAGTCACACAGTGCTAACAGGGGTCTATAGACATTAGTCACACAGTGCTAACAAGGATCTATAGACATTAGTCACACAGTGCTAACAAGGATCTATAGACATTAGTCACACAGTGCTAACAAGGGTCTATAGACATTAGCCACACAGTGCTAACAGGGATCTATAGACATTAGTCACACAGTGCTAACAGGGGTCTATAGACATTAGTCACACAGTGCTAACAAGGGTCTATAGACAATAGCCACACAGTGCTAACAGGGATCTATAGACATTAGTCACACAGTGCTAACAGGGGTCTATAGACATTAGTCACACAGTGCTAACAAGGGTCTATAGACATTAGTCACACAGTGCTAACAAGGGTCTATAGACATTAGTCACATAGTGCTAACAGGGGTCTATAGACATTAGTCACACAGTGCTAACAAGGATCTATAGACATTAGTCACACAGTGCTAACAGGGGTCTATAGACATTAGCCACACAGTGCTAACAGGGATCTATAGACATTAGTCACACAGTGCTAACAAGGATCTATAGACATTAGTCACACAGTGCTAACAGGGGTCTATAGACATTAGTCACACAGTGCTAACAAGGGTCTATAGACATTAGTCACACAGTGCTAACAGGGGTCTATAGACATTAGCCACACAGTGCTAACAGGGATCTATAGACATTAGTCACACAGTGCTAACAGGGATCTATAGACATTAGTCACACAGTGCTAACAAGGATCTATAGATGTTAGTCACACAGTGCTAACAAGGATCTATAGACATTAGTCACACAGTGCTAACAAGGGTCTATAGACATTAGCCACACAGTGCTAACAGGGGTCTATAGACATTAGTCATGCAGTGCTAACAAGGGTCTATAGACATTAGTCACACAGTGCTAACAGGGATCTATAGACATTAGCCACACAGTGCTAACAAGGATCTATAGACATTAGTCACACAGTGCTAACAGGGGTCTATAGACATTAGTCACACAGTGCTAACAGGGGTCTATAGACATTAGTCGCACATTGCTAACAGGGGTCTATAGACATTAGTCACACAGTGCTAACAAGGATCTATAGACATTAGTCACACAGTGCTAACAAGGGTCTATAGACATTAGTCACATAGTGCTAACAGGGGTCTATAGACATTAGTCACACAGTGCTAACAAGGATTTATAGACATTAGTCACACAGTGCTAACAGGGGTCTATAGACATTAGCCACACAGTGCTAACAGGGATCTATAGACATTAGTCACACAGTGCTAACAAGGATCTATAGACGTTAGTCACACAGTGCTAACAGGGGTCTATAGACATTAGTCACACAGTGCTAACAAGGATCTATAGACATTAGTCACACAGTGCTAACAAGGATCTATAGACATTAGTCACACAGTGCTAACAAGGGTCTATAGACATTAGCCACACAGTGCTAACAGGGATCTATAGACATTAGTCACACAGTGCTAACAGGGGTCTATAGACATTAGTCACACAGTGCTAACAAGGGTCTATAGACATTAGCCACACAGTGCTAACAGGGATCTATAGACATTAGCCACACAGTGCTAACAAGGGTCTATAGACATTAGCCACACAGTGCTAACAGGGATCTATAGACATTAGTCACACAGTGCTAACAGGGGTCTATAGACATTAGTCACACAGTGCTAACAAGGGTCTATAGACATTAGTCACACAGTGCTAACAGGGATCTATAGACATTAGCCACACAGTGCTAACAAGGATCTATAGACATTAGTCACACAGTGCTAACAGGGGTCTATAGACATTAGTCACACAGTGCTAACAGGGGTCTATAGACATTAGCCACACAGTGCTAACAAGGGTCTATAGACATTAGTCGCACAGTGCTAACAGGCGTCTATAGATATTAGCCACACAGTGCTAACAGGGATCTATAGACATTAGTCACACAGTGCTAACAGGGATCTATAGACGTTAGTCACACAGTGCTAACAAGGATCTATAGACATTAGTCACACAGTGCTAACAAGGATCTATAGACATTAGTCACACAGTGCTAACAAGGGTCTATAGACATTAGCCACACAGTGCTAACAGGGATCTATAGACATTAGCCACACAGTGCTAACAAGGGTCTATAGACATTAGCCACACAGTGCTAACAGGGATCTATAGACATTAGTCACACAGTGCTAACAGGGGTCTATAGACATTAGTCACACAGTGCTAACAAGGGTCTATAGACATTAGTCACACAGTGCTAACAGGGATCTATAGACATTAGCCACACAGTGCTAACAAGGATCTATAGACATTAGTCACACAGTGCTAACAGGGGTCTATAGACATTAGTCACACAGTGCTAACAGGGGTCTATAGACATTAGCCACACAGTGCTAACAGGGGTCTATAGACATTAGTCACACAGTGCTAACAAGGGTCTATAGACATTAGTCACACAGTGCTAACAGAGGTCTATAGACATTAGTCACACAGTGCTAACAGGGATCTATAGACATTAGTCACACAGTGCTAACAAGGATCTATAGACATTAGTCACACAGTGCTAACAGGGGTCTATAGACATTAGTCACACAGTGCTAACAGGGGTCTATAGACATTAGTCACACAGTGCTAACAAGGGTCTATAGACATTAGCCACACAGTGCTAACAAGGATCTATAGACATTAGTCACACAGTGCTAACAAGGGTCTATAGACATTAGTCACACAGTGCTAACAAGGGTCTATAGACATTAGTCACACAGTGCTAACAAGGGTCTGTAGACATTAGTCACACAGTGCTAACAGGGATCTATAGACATTAGTCACACAGTGCTAACAAGGATCTATAGACATTAGTCACACAGTGCTAACAAGGATCTATAGATGTTAGTCACACAGTGCTAACAAGGGTCTATAGACATTAGCCACACAGTGCTAACAGGGATCTATAGACATTAGTCACACAGTGCTAACAGGGGTCTATAGACATAGTCACACAGTGCTAACAAGGGTCTATAGACATTAGTCACACAGTGCTAACAGGGATCTATAGACATTAGCCACACAGTGCTAACAGGGATCTATAGACATTATCCACACAGTGCTAACAAGGTTCTATAGATATTAGTCACACAGTGCTAACAAGGGTCTATAGACATTAGTCACACAGTGCTAACAAGGTTCTATAGACATTAGTCCCACAGTGCTAACAAGGGTCTATATACATTAGTCACACAGTGCTAACAAGGGTCTATAGACATTAGTCACACAGTGCTAACAGGGATCTATAGACATTAGTCACACAGTGCTAACAGGGATCTATAGACGTTAGTCACACAGTGCTAACAAGGATCTATAGACATTAGTCACACAGTGCTAACAAGGGTCTATAGACATTAGCCACACAGTGCTAACAGGGACCTATAGACATTAGTCACACAGTGCTAACAGGGGTCTATAGACATTAGTCACACAGTGCTAACAAGGGTCTATAGACATTAGCCACAGAGTGCTAACAGGGATCTATAGACATTAGCCACACAGTGCTAACAGGGGTCTATAGACATTAGCCACACAGTGCTAACAGGGATCTATAGACATTAGTCACACAGTGCTAACAGGGGTCTATAGACATTAGTCACACAGTGCTAACAGGGGTCTATAGACATTAGTCACACAGTGCTAACAAGGGTCTATAGACATTAGTCACACAGTGCTAACAGGGATCTATAGACATTAGCCACACAGTGCTAACAAGGATCTATAGACATTAGTCACACAGTGCTAACAGGGGTCTATAGACATTAGTCACACAGTGCTAACAGGGGTCTATAGACATTAGCCACACAGTGCTAACAGGGGTCTATAGACATTAGTCACACAGTGCTAACAAGGGTCTATAGACATTAGTCACACAGTGCTAACAGAGGTCTATAGACATTAGTCACACAGTGCTAACAAGGATCTATAGACATTAGTCACACAGTGCTAACAGGGGTCTATAGACATTAGTCACACAGTGCTAACAGGGGTCTATAGACATTAGTCACACAGTGCTAACAAGGGTCTATAGACATTAGCCACACAGTGCTAACAAGGATCTATAGACATTAGTCACACAGTGCTAACAAGGGTCTATAGACATTAGTCACACAGTGCTAACAAGGGTCTATAGACATTAGTCACACAGTGCTAACAAGGGTCTGTAGACATTAGTCACACAGTGCTAACAGGTGTCTATAGACATTAGTCACACAGTGCTAACAAGGATCTATAGACATTAGTCACACAGTGCTAACAAGGATCTATAGATGTTAGTCACACAGTGCTAACAAGGATCTATAGACATTAGTCACACAGTGCTAACAAGGGTCTATAGACATTAGCCACACAGTGCTAACAGGGATCTATAGACATTAGTCACACAGTGCTAACAGGGGTCTATAGATATAGTCACACAGTGCTAACAAGGGTCTATAGACATTAGTCACACAGTGCTAACAGGGATCTATAGACATTAGCCACACAGTGCTAACAGGGATCTATAGACATTATCCACACAGTGCTAACAAGGATCTATAGATATTAGTCACACAGTGCTAACAAGGATCTATAGACATTAGTCACACAGTGCTAACAAGGATCTATAGACATTAGTCACACAGTGCTAACAAGGGTCTATAGACATTAGTCACACAGTGCTAACAAGGGTCTATAGACATTAGTCACACAGTGCTAACAGGGATCTATAGACATTAGTCACACAGTGCTAACAAGGGTCTATAGACATTAGTCACACAGTGCTAACAAGGATCTATAGACATTAGTCACACAGTGCTAACAAGGATCTATAGACATTAGTCACACAGTGCTAACAGGGGTCTATAGACATTAGTCACACAGTGCTAACAGGGGTCCATAGACATTAGTCACACAGTGCTAACAAGGGTCTATAGACATTAGTCACACAGTGCTAACAGGGATCTATAGACATTAGTCACACAGTGCTAACAAGGATCTATAGACATTAGTCACACAGTGCTAACAAGGGTCTATAGACATTAGCCACACAGTGCTAACAAGGATCTATAGACATTAGTCCCACAGTGCTAACAAGGGTCTATAGACATTAGTCACACAGTGCTAACAAGGGTCTATAGACATTAGTCACATAGTGCTAACAGGGGTCTATAGACATTAGTCACACAGTGCTAAGAAGGATCTATAGACATTAGTCACACAGTGCTAACAGGGGTCTATAGACATTAGCCACACAGTGCTAACAGGGATCTATAGACATTAGTCACACAGTGCTAACAGGGATCTATAGACATTAGTCACACAGTGCTAACAAGGATCTATAGATGTTAGTCACACAGTGCTAACAAGGGTCTATAGACATTAGCCACACAGTGCTAACAGGGGTCTATAGACATTAGTCATGCAGTGCTAACAAGGGTCTATAGACATTAGTCACACAGTGCTAACAGGGATCTATAGACATTAGCCACACAGTGCTAACAAGGATCTATAGACATTAGTCACACAGTGCTAACAGGGGTCTATAGACATTAGTCACACAGTGCTAACAGGGGTCTATAGACATTAGTCGCACATTGCTAACAGGGGTCTATAGACATTAGTCACACAGTGCTAACAAGGATCTATAGACATTAGTCACACAGTGCTAACAAGGGTCTATAGACATTAGTCACATAGTGCTAACAGGGGTCTATAGACATTAGTCACACAGTGCTAACAAGGATTTATAGACATTAGTCACACAGTGCTAACAGGGGTCTATAGACATTAGCCACACAGTGCTAACAGGGATCTATAGACATTAGTCACACAGTGCTAACAAGGATCTATAGACGTTAGTCACACAGTGCTAACAGGGGTCTATAGACATTAGTCACACAGTGCTAACAAGGATCTATAGACATTAGTCACACAGTGCTAACAAGGATCTATAGACATTAGTCACACAGTGCTAACAAGGGTCTATAGACATTAGCCACACAGTGCTAACAGGGATCTATAGACATTAGTCACACAGTGCTAACAGGGGTCTATAGACATTAGTCACACAGTGCTAACAAGGGTCTATAGACATTAGCCACACAGTGCTAACAGGGATCTATAGACATTAGCCACACAGTGCTAACAAGGGTCTATAGACATTAGCCACACAGTGCTAACAGGGATCTATAGACATTAGTCACACAGTGCTAACAGGTGTCTATAGACATTAGTCACACAGTGCTAACAAGGGTCTATAGACATTAGTCACACAGTGCTAACAGGGATCTATAGACATTAGCCACACAGTGCTAACAAGGATCTATAGACATTAGTCACACAGTGCTAACAGGGGTCTATAGACATTAGTCACACAGTGCTAACAGGGGTCTATAGACATTAGCCACACAGTGCTAACAAGGGTCTATAGACATTAGTCGCACAGTGCTAACAGGCGTCTATAGATATTAGCCACACAGTGCTAACAGGGATCTATAGACATTAGTCACACAGTGCTAACAGGGATCTATAGACGTTAGTCACACAGTGCTAACAAGGATCTATAGACATTAGTCACACAGTGCTAACAAGGATCTATAGACATTAGTCACACAGTGCTAACAAGGGTCTATAGACATTAGCCACACAGTGCTAACAGGGATCTATAGACATTAGCCACACAGTGCTAACAAGGGTCTATAGACATTAGCCACACAGTGCTAACAGGGATCTATAGACATTAGTCACACAGTGCTAACAGGGGTCTATAGACATTAGTCACACAGTGCTAACAAGGGTCTATAGACATTAGTCACACAGTGCTAACAGGGATCTATAGACATTAGCCACACAGTGCTAACAAGGATCTATAGACATTAGTCACACAGTGCTAACAGGGGTCTATAGACATTAGTCACACAGTGCTAACAGGGGTCTATAGACATTAGCCACACAGTGCTAACAGGGGTCTATAGACATTAGTCACACAGTGCTAACAAGGGTCTATAGACATTAGTCACACAGTGCTAACAGAGGTCTATAGACATTAGTCACACAGTGCTAACAAGGATCTATAGACATTAGTCACACAGTGCTAACAGGGGTCTATAGACATTAGTCACACAGTGCTAACAGGGGTCTATAGACATTAGTCACACAGTGCTAACAAGGGTCTATAGACATTAGCCACACAGTGCTAACAAGGATCTATAGACATTAGTCACACAGTGCTAACAAGGGTCTATAGACATTAGTCACACAGTGCTAACAAGGGTCTATAGACATTAGTCACACAGTGCTAACAAGGGTCTGTAGACATTAGTCACACAGTGCTAACAGGGATCTATAGACATTAGTCACACAGTGCTAACAAGGATCTATAGACATTAGTCACACAGTGCTAACAAGGATCTATAGATGTTAGTCACACAGTGCTAACAAGGGTCTATAGACATTAGCCACACAGTGCTAACAGGGATCTATAGACATTAGTCACACAGTGCTAACAGGGGTCTATAGACATAGTCACACAGTGCTAACAAGGGTCTATAGACATTAGTCACACAGTGCTAACAGGGATCTATAGACATTAGCCACACAGTGCTAACAGGGATCTATAGACATTATCCACACAGTGCTAACAAGGTTCTATAGATATTAGTCACACAGTGCTAACAAGGGTCTATAGACATTAGTCACACAGTGCTAACAGGGATCTATAGACATTATCCACACAGTGCTAACAAGGTTCTATAGATATTAGCCACACAGTGCTAACAAGGGTCTATAGACATTAGTCACACAGTGCTAACAAGGATCTATAGACATTAGTCCCACAGTGCTAACAAGGGTCTATATACATTAGTCACACAGTGCTAACAAGGGTCTATAGACATTAGTCACACAGTGCTAACAGGGATCTATAGACATTAGTCACACAGTGCTAACAGGGATCTATAGACGTTAGTCACACAGTGCTAACAAGGATCTATAGACATTAGTCACACAGTGCTAACAAGGGTCTATAGACATTAGCCACACAGTGCTAACAGGGACCTATAGACATTAGTCACACAGTGCTAACAGGGGTCTATAGACATTAGTCACACAGTGCTAACAAGGGTCTATAGACATTAGCCACAGAGTGCTAACAGGGATCTATAGACATTAGCCACACAGTGCTAACAGGGGTCTATAGACATTAGCCACACAGTGCTAACAGGGATCTATAGACATTAGTCACACAGTGCTAACAGGGGTCTATAGACATTAGTCACACAGTGCTAACAGGGGTCTATAGACATTAGTCACACAGTGCTAACAAGGGTCTATAGACATTAGTCACACAGTGCTAACAGGGATCTATAGACATTAGCCACACAGTGCTAACAAGGATCTATAGACATTAGTCACACAGTGCTAACAGGGGTCTATAGACATTAGTCACACAGTGCTAACAGGGGTCTATAGACATTAGCCACACAGTGCTAACAGGGGTCTATAGACATTAGTCACACAGTGCTAACAAGGGTCTATAGACATTAGTCACACAGTGCTAACAGAGGTCTATAGACATTAGTCACACAGTGCTAACAAGGATCTATAGACATTAGTCACACAGTGCTAACAGGGGTCTATAGACATTAGTCACACAGTGCTAACAGGGGTCTATAGACATTAGTCACACAGTGCTAACAAGGGTCTATAGACATTAGCCACACAGTGCTAACAAGGATCTATAGACATTAGTCACACAGTGCTAACAAGGGTCTATAGACATTAGTCACACAGTGCTAACAAGGGTCTATAGACATTAGTCACACAGTGCTAACAAGGGTCTGTAGACATTAGTCACACAGTGCTAACAGGTGTCTATAGACATTAGTCACACAGTGCTAACAAGGATCTATAGACATTAGTCACACAGTGCTAACAAGGATCTATAGATGTTAGTCACACAGTGCTAACAAGGATCTATAGACATTAGTCACACAGTGCTAACAAGGGTCTATAGACATTAGCCACACAGTGCTAACAGGGATCTATAGACATTAGTCACACAGTGCTAACAGGGGTCTATAGATATAGTCACACAGTGCTAACAAGGGTCTATAGACATTAGTCACACAGTGCTAACAGGGATCTATAGACATTAGCCACACAGTGCTAACAGGGATCTATAGACATTATCCACACAGTGCTAACAAGGATCTATAGATATTAGTCACACAGTGCTAACAAGGATCTATAGACATTAGTCACACAGTGCTAACAAGGATCTATAGACATTAGTCACACAGTGCTAACAAGGGTCTATAGACATTAGTCACACAGTGCTAACAAGGGTCTATAGACATTAGTCACACAGTGCTAACAGGGATCTATAGACATTAGTCACACAGTGCTAACAAGGGTCTATAGACATTAGTCACACAGTGCTAACAAGGATCTATAGACATTAGTCACACAGTGCTAACAAGGATCTATAGACATTAGTCACACAGTGCTAACAAGGGTCTATAGACATTAGTCACACAGTGCTAACAGGGGTCTATAGACATTAGTCACACAGTGCTAACAAGGGTCTATAGACATTAGTCACACAGTGCTAACAGGGATCTATAGACATTAGTCACACAGTGCTAACAAGGATCTATAGACATTAGTCACACAGTGCTAACAAGGGTCTATAGACATTAGCCACACAGTGCTAACAAGGATCTATAGACATTAGTCCCACAGTGCTAACAAGGGTCTATAGACATTAGTCACACAGTGCTAACAAGGGTCTATAGACATTAGTCACATAGTGCTAACAGGGGTCTATAGACATTAGTCACACAGTGCTAAGAAGGATCTATAGACATTAGTCACACAGTGCTAACAGGGGTCTATAGACATTAGCCACACAGTGCTAACAGGGATCTATAGACATTAGTCACACAGTGCTAACAGGGATCTATAGACATTAGTAACACAGTGCTAACAAGGATCTATAGATGTTAGTCACACAGTGCTAACAAGGATCTATAGACATTAGTCACACAGTGCTAACAAGGGTCTATAGACATTAGCCACACAGTGCTAACAGGGATCTATAGACATTAGTCACACAGTGCTAACAGGGGTCTATAGACATTAGTCATGCAGTGCTAACAAGGGTCTATAGACATTAGTCACACAGTGCTAACAGGGATCTATAGACATTAGCCACACAGTGCTAACAAGGATCTATAGACATTAGTCACACAGTGCTAACAGGGGTCTATAGACATTAGTCACACAGTGCTAACAGGGGTGTATAGACATTAGTCACACATTGCTAACAGGGGTCTATAGACATTAGTCACACAGTGCTAACAAGGATCTATAGACATTAGTCACACAGTGCTAACAAGGGTCTATAGACATTAGTCACATAGTGCTAACAGGGGTCTATAGACATTAGTCACACAGTGCTAACAAGGATCTATAGACATTAGTCACACAGTGCTAACAGGGGTCTATAGACATTAGCCATACAGTGCTAACAGGAATCTATAGACATTAGTCACACAGTGCTAACAAGGATCTATAGACGTTAGTCACACAGTGCTAACAGGGGTCTATAGACATTAGTCACACAGTGCTAACAAGGATCTATAGACATTAGTCACACAGTGCTAACAAGGATCTATAGACATTAGTCACACAGTGCTAACAAGGGTCTATAGACATTAGCCACACAGTGCTAACAGGGATCTATAGACATTAGTCACACAGTGCTAACAGGGGTCTATAGACATAGTCACACAGTGCTAACAAGGGTCTATAGACATTAGCCAGACAGTGCTAACAGGGATCTATAGACATTAGCCACACAGTGCTAACAGGGGAATATAGACATTAGCCACACAGTGCTAACAGGGATCTATAGACATTAGTCACACAGTGCTAACAGGGGTCTATAGACATTAGTCATGCAGTGCTAACAAGGGTCTATAGACATTAGTCACACAGTGCTAACAGGTATCTATAGACATTAGCGACACAGTGCTAACAAGGATCTATAGACATTAGTCACACAGTGCTAACAGGGGTCTATAGACATAAGTCACACAGTGCTAACAGGGGTCTATAGACATTAGTCACACATTGCTAACAGGGGTCTATAGACATTAGTCACACAGTGCTAACAAGGATCTATAGACATTAGTCACACAGTGCTAACAAGGGTCTATAGACATTAGTCACACAGTGCTAACAAGGATCTATAGACATTAGTCACACAGTGCTAACAGGGGTCTATAGACATTAGTCACACAGTGCTAACAGGGGTCTATAGACATTAGTCACACAGTGCTAACAAGGGTCTATAGACATTAGCCACACAGTGCTAACAAGGATCTATAGACATTAGTCACACAGTGCTAACAAGGGTCTATAGACATTAGTCACACAGTGCTAACAAGGGTCTATAGACATTAGTCACACAGTGCTAACAAGGGTCTGTAGACATTAGTCACACAGTGCTAACAGGTGTCTATAGACATTAGTCACACAGTGCTAACAAGGATCTATAGACAGTAGTCACACAGTGCTAACAGGGATCTATAGA
This sequence comes from Eleutherodactylus coqui, assembly GCF_035609145.1. Classification (NCBI taxonomy): domain Eukaryota; kingdom Metazoa; phylum Chordata; class Amphibia; order Anura; family Eleutherodactylidae; genus Eleutherodactylus; species Eleutherodactylus coqui. The sequence continues at coordinate 33,086,691 of NC_089848.1, read as the reverse complement.
CATTAGTCACATAGTGCTAACAAGGATCTATAGACATTAGTCACACAGTGCTAACAAGGATCTATAGACATTAGTCACACAGTGCTAACAGGGGTCTATAGACATTAGTCACACAGTGCTAACAAGGGTCTATAGACATTAGTCACACAGTGCTAACAAGGGTCTATAGACATTAGTCACACAGTGCTAACAAGGATCTATAGACATTAGTCACACAGTGCTAACAAGGGTCTATAGACATTAGTCACACAGTGCTAACAAGGATCTATAGACATTAGTCACACAGTGCTAACAGGGGTCTATAGACATTAGTCACACAGTGCTAACAGGGGTCTATAGACATTAGTCACACAGTGCTAACAGCGATCTATAGACATTAGCCACACAGTGCTAACAAGGGTCTATAGACATTAGTCACACAGTGCTAACAGCGATCTATAGACATTAGTCACACAGTGCTAACAGGGGTCTATAGACATTAGCCACACAGTGCTAACAAGGGTCTATAGACATTAGTCACACAGTGCTAACAAGGGTCTGTAGACATTAGTCACACAGTGCTAACAGGTGTCTATAGACATTAGTCACACAGTGCTAACAAGGATCTATAGACATTAGCCACACAGTGCTAACAAGGGTCTATAGACATTAGCCACACAGTGCTAACAGGGATCTATAGACATTAGTCACACAGTGCTAACAGGGGTCTATAGACATTAGTCACACAGTGCTAACAAGGGTCTATAGACATTAGTCACACAGTGCTAACAGGGATCTATAGACATTAGCCACACAGTGCTAACAAGGATCTATAGACATTAGTCACACAGTGCTAACAGGGGTCTATAGACATTAGTCACACAGTGCTAACAGGGGTCTATAGACATTAGCCACACAGTGCTAACAGGGGTCTATAGACATTAGTCACACAGTGCTAACAAGGGTCTATAGACATTAGTCACACAGTGCTAACAGAGGTCTATAGACATTAGTCACACAGTGCTAACAAGGATCTATAGACATTAGTCACACAGTGCTAACAGGGGTCTATAGACATTAGTCACACAGTGCTAACAGGGGTCTATAGACATTAGTCACACAGTGCTAACAAGGGTCTATAGACATTAGCCACACAGTGCTAACAAGGATCTATAGACATTAGTCACACAGTGCTAACAAGGGTCTATAGACATTAGTCACACAGTGCTAACAAGGGTCTATAGACATTAGGCACACAGTGCTAACAAGGGTCTGTAGACATTAGTCACACAGTGCTAACAGGGATCTATAGACATTAGTCACACAGTGCTAACAAGGATCTATAGACATTAGTCACACAGTGCTAACAAGGATCTATAGATGTTAGTCACACAGTGCTAACAAGGATCTATAGACATTAGTCACACAGTGCTAACAAGGGTCTATAGACATTAGCCACACAGTGCTAACAGGGATCTATAGACATTAGTCACACAGTGCTAACAGGGGTCTATAGACATAGTCACACAGTGCTAACAAGGGTCTATAGACATTAGTCACACAGTGCTAACAGGGATCTATAGACATTAGCCACACAGTGCTAACAGGGATCTATAGACATTATCCACACAGTGCTAACAAGGATCTATAGATATTAGTCACACAGTGCTAACAAGGGTCTATAGACATTAGTCACACAGTGCTAACAAGGATCTATAGACATTAGTCCCACAGTGCTAACAAGGGTCTATAGACATTAGTCACACAGTGCTAACAAGGGTCTATAGACATTAGTCACACAGTGCTAACAGGGATCTATAGACATTAGTCACACAGTGCTAACAGGGATCTATAGACGTTAGTCACACAGTGCTAACAAGGATCTATAGACATTAGTCACACAGTGCTAACAAGGATCTATAGACATTAGTCACACAGTGCTAACAAGGGTCTATAGACATTAGCCACACAGTGCTAACAGGGATCTATAGACATTAGTCACACAGTGCTAACAGGGGTCTATAGACATTAGTCACACAGTGCTAACAAGGGTCTATAGACATTAGCCACACAGTGCTAACAGGGATCTATAGACATTAGCCACACAGTGCTAACAAGGGTCTATAGACATTAGCCACACAGTGCTAACAGGGATCTATAGACATTAGTCACACAGTGCTAACAGGGGTCTATAGACATTAGTCACACAGTGCTAACAAGGGTCTATAGACATTAGTCACACAGTGCTAACAGGGATCTATAGACATTAGCCACACAGTGCTAACAAGGATCTATAGACATTAGTCACACAGTGCTAACAGGGGTCTATAGACATTAGTCACACAGTGCTAACAGGGGTCTATAGACATTAGCCACACAGTGCTAACAGGGGTCTATAGACATTAGTCACACAGTGCTAACAAGGGTCTATAGACATTAGTCACACAGTGCTAACAGAGGTCTATAGACATTAGTCACACAGTGCTAACAAGGATCTATAGACATTAGTCACACAGTGCTAACAGGGGTCTATAGACATTAGTCACACAGTGCTAACAGGGGTCTATAGACATTAGTCACACAGTGCTAACAAGGGTCTATAGACATTAGCCACACAGTGCTAACAAGGATCTATAGACATTAGTCACACAGTGCTAACAAGGGTCTATAGACATTAGTCACACAGTGCTAACAAGGGTCTATAGACATTAGTCACACAGTGCTAACAAGGGTCTGTAGACATTAGTCACACAGTGCTAACAGGTGTCTATAGACATTAGTCACACAGTGCTAACAAGGATCTATAGACATTAGTCACACAGTGCTAACAAGGATCTATAGATGTTAGTCACACAGTGCTAACAAGGATCTATAGACATTAGTCACACAGTGCTAACAAGGGTCTATAGACATTAGCCACACAGTGCTAACAGGGATCTATAGACATTAGTCACACAGTGCTAACAGGGGTCTATAGACATTAGTCACACAGTGCTAACAGGGGTCTATAGACATTAGCCACACAGTGCTAACAGGGATCTATAGACATTAGTCACACAGTGCTAACAGGGGTCTATAGACATTAGCCACACAGTGCTAACAGGGGTCTATAGACATTAGTCACACAGTGCTAACAGGGGTCTATAGACATTAGCCACACAGTGCTAACAGGGGTCTATAGACATAGTCACACAGTGCTAACAAGGGTCTATAGACATTAGTCACACAGTGCTAACAGGGATCTATAGACATTAGCCACACAGTGCTAACAGGGATCTATAGACATTATCCACACAGTGCTAACAAGGATCTATAGATATTAGTCACACAGTGCTAACAAGGATCTATAGACATTAGTCACACAGTGCTAACAAGGATCTATAGACATTAGTCCCACAGTGCTAACAAGGGTCTATAGACATTAGTCACACAGTGCTAACAAGGGTCTATAGACATTAGTCACACAGTGCTAACAGGGATCTATAGACATTAGTCACACAGTGCCAACAAGGGTCTATAGACATTAGTCACACAGTGCTAACAAGGATCTATAGACATTAGTCACACAGTGCTAACAAGGATCTATAGACATTAGTCACACAGTGCTAACAAGGGTCTATAGACATTAGTCACACAGTGCTAACAGGGGTCTATAGACATTAGTCACACAGTGCTAACAAGGGTCTATAGACATTAGTCACACAGTGCTAACAGGGATCTATAGACATTAGTCACACAGTGCTAACAAGGGTCTATAGACATTAGTCACACAGTGCTAACAGGGATCTATAGACATTAGTCACACAGTGCTAACAAGGGTCTATAGACATTAGCCACACAGTGCTAACAAGGATCTATAGACATTAGTCCCACAGTGCTAACAAGGGTCTATAGACATTAGTCACACAGTGCTAACAAGGGTCTATAGACATTAGTCACATAGTGCTAACAGGGGTCTATAGACATTAGTCACACAGTGCTAAGAAGGATCTATAGACATTAGTCACACAGTGCTAACAGGGGTCTATAGACATTAGCCACACAGTGCTAACAGGGATCTATAGACATTAGTCACACAGTGCTAACAGGGATCTATAGACATTAGTCACACAGTGCTAACAAGGATCTATAGATGTTAGTCACACAGTGCTAACAAGGATCTATAGACATTAGTCACACAGTGCTAACAAGGGTCTATAGACATTAGCCACACAGTGCTAACAGGGATCTATAGACATTAGTCACACAGTGCTAACAGGGGTCTATAGACATTAGTCATGCAGTGCTAACAAGGGTCTATAGACATTAGTCACACAGTGCTAACAGGGATCTATAGACATTAGCCACACAGTGCTAACAAGGATCTATAGACATTAGTCACACAGTGCTAACAGGGGTCTATAGACATTAGTCACACAGTGCTAACAGGGGTCTATAGACATTAGTCACACATTGCTAACAGGGGTCTATAGACATTAGTCACACAGTGCTAACAAGGATCTATAGACATTAGTCACACAGTGCTAACAAGGGTCTATAGACATTAGTCGCATAGTGCTAACAGGAGTCTATAGACATTAGTCACACAGTGCTAACAAGGATCTATAGACATTAGTCACACAGTGCTAACAGGGGTCTATAGACATTAGCCACACAGTGCTAACAGGGATCTATAGACATTAGTCACACAGTGCTAACAAGGATCTATAGACGTTAGTCACACAGTGCTAACAGGGGTCTATAGACATTAGTCACACAGTGCTAACAAGGATCTATAGACATTAGTCACACAGTGCTAACAAGGATCTATAGACATTAGTCACACAGTGCTAACAAGGGTCTATAGACATTAGCCACACAGTGCTAACAGGGATCTATAGACATTAGTCACACAGTGCTAACAGGGGTCTATAGACATTAGTCACACAGTGCTAACAAGGGTCTATAGACAATAGCCACACAGTGCTAACAGGGATCTATAGACATTAGCCACACAGTGCTAACAAGGGTCTATAGACATTAGCCACACAGTGCTAACAGGGATCTATAGACATTAGTCACACAGTGCTAACAGGGGTCTATAGACATTAGTCACACAGTGCTAACAAGGGTCTATAGACATTAGTCACACAGTGCTAACAGGGATCTATAGACATTAGCCACACAGTGCTAACAAGGATCTATAGACATTAGTCACACAGTGCTAACAGGGGTCTATAGACATTAGTCACACAGTGCTAACAGGGGTCTATAGACATTAGCCACACAGTGCTAACAAGGGTCTATAGACATTAGTCGCACAGTGCTAACAGGCGTCTATAGATATTAGCCACACAGTGCTAACAGGGATCTATAGACATTAGTCACACAGTGCTAACAGGGATCTATAGACGTTAGTCACACAGTGCTAACAAGGATCTATAGACATTAGTCACACAGTGCTAACAAGGATCTATAGACATTAGTCACACAGTGCTAACAAGGGTCTATAGACATTAGCCACACAGTGCTAACAGGGATCTATAGACATTAGCCACACAGTGCTAACAAGGGTCTATAGACATTAGCCACACAGTGCTAACAGGGATCTATAGACATTAGTCACACAGTGCTAACAGGGGTCTATAGACATTAGTCACACAGTGCTAACAAGGGTCTATAGACATTAGTCACACAGTGCTAACAGGGATCTATAGACATTAGCCACACAGTGCTAACAAGGATCTATAGACATTAGTCACACAGTGCTAACAGGGGTCTATAGACATTAGTCACACAGTGCTAACAGGGGTCTATAGACATTAGCCACACAGTGCTAACAGGGGTCTATAGACATTAGTCACACAGTGCTAACAAGGGTCTATAGACATTAGTCACACAGTGCTAACAAGGGTCTATAGACATTAGTCACACAGTGCTAACAGAGGTCTATAGACATTAGTCACACAGTGCTAACAAGGATCTATAGACATTAGTCACACAGTGCTAACAGGGGTCTATAGACATTAGTCACACAGTGCTAACAAGGGTCTATAGACATTAGCCACACAGTGCTAACAAGGATCTATAGACATTAGTCACACAGTGCTAACAAGGGTCTATAGACATTAGTCACACAGTGCTAACAAGGGTCTATAGACATTAGTCACACAGTGCTAACAAGGGTCTGTAGACATTAGTCACACAGTGCTAACAGGGATCTATAGACATTAGTCACACAGTGCTAAGAAGGATCTATAGACATTAGTCACACAGTGCTAACAAGGATCTATAGACATTAGTCACACAGTGCTAACAAGGATCTATAGACATTAGCCACACAGTGCTAACAGGGGTCTATAGACATTAGTCACACAGTGCTAACAGGGGTCTATAGACATTAGCCACACAGTGCTAACAAGGATCTATAGACATTAGTCACACAGTGCTAACAGGGGTCTATAGACATTAGTCACACAGTGCTAACAGGGATCTATAGACATTAGTCACACAGTGCTAACAAGGGTCTATAGACATTAGTCACACAGTGCTAACAAGGGTCTTTAGACATTAGTCACACAGTGCTAACAAGGATCTATAGACATTAGCCACACAGTGCTAACAAGGATCTATAGACATTAGTCACACAGTGCTAACAAGGGTCTATAGACATTAGCCACACAGTGCTAACAGGGGTCTATAGACATTAGCCACACAGTGCTAACAGGGGTCTATAGACATTAGTCACACAGTGCTAACAAGGATCTATAGACATTAGCCACACAGTGCTAAAAAGGATCTATAGACATTAGTCACACAGTGCTAACAGGGGTCTATAGACATTAGTCACACAGTGCTAACAAGGGTCTATAGACATTAGTCACACAGTGCTAACAAGGGTCTATAGACATTAGTCACACAGTGCTAACAAGGATCTATAGACATTAGCCACACAGTGCTAACAGGGGTCTATAGACATTAGTCACACAGTGCTAACAGGGGTCTATAGACATTAGCCACACAGTGCTAACAAGGATCTATAGACATTAGCCACACAGTGCTAACAGGGGTCTATAGACATTAGTCACACAGTGCTAACAAGGATCTATAGACATTAGCCACACAGTGCTAACAGGGGTCTATAGACATTAGTCACACAGTGCTAACAAGGGTCTATAGACATTAGTCACACAGTGCTAACAAGGGTCTATAGACATTAGTCACACAGTGCTAACAAGGATCTATAGACATTAGTCACACAGTGCTAACAAGGGTCTATAGACATTAGTCACACAGTGCTAACAAGGGTCTATAGACATTAGTCACAGTGCTAACAGGGGTCTATAGACATTAGTCACACAGTGCTAACAGGGATCTATAGACATTAGTCACACAGTGCTAACAAGGATCTATAGACATTAGTCACACAGTGCTAACAAGGATCTATAGACATTAGTCACACAGTGCTAACAGGGATCTATAGACATTAGTCACACAGTGCTAACAAGGATCTATAGATATTGGTCACACAGTGCTAACAAGGGTCTATAGACATTAGCCACACAGTGCTAACAAGGATCTATAGACATTAGCCACACAGTGCTAACAGGGGTCTATAGACATTAGTCACACAATGCTAACAAGGATCTATAGACATTAGTCACACAGTGCTAACAGAGGGCTATAGACATTAGTCACACAGTGCTAACAAGGATCTATAGACATTAGTCACACAGTGCTAACAAGGATCTATAGACATTAGTCACACAGTGCTAACAGAGGGCTATAGACATTAGTCACACAGTGCTAACAAGGGTCTATAGACATTAGTCACACAGTGCTAACAAGGATCTATAGACATTAGTCACACAGTGCTAACAAGGATCTATAGACATTAGTCACACAGTGCTAACAAGGGTCTATAGACATTAGCCACACAGTGCTAACAAGGGTCTATAGACATTAGTCACACAGTGCTAACAAGGGTCTATAGACATTAGTCACACAGTGCTAACAAGGGTCTATAGACATTAGCCACACAGTGCTAACAGGGGTCTATAGACATTAGCCACACAGTGCTAACAAGGATCTATAGACATTAGTCACACAGTGCTAACAGGGGTCTATAGACATTAGTCACACAGTGCTAACAGGGGTCTATAGACATTAGTCACACAGTGCTAACAGGGGTCTATAGACATTAGTCACACAGTGCTAACAAGGGTCTATAGACATTAGCCACACAGTGCTAACAAGGATCTATAGACATTAGTCACACAGTGCTAACAAGGGTCTATAGACATTAGTCACACAGTGCTAACAAGGGTCTATAGACATTAGTCACACAGTGCTAACAAGGGTCTGTAGACATTAGTCACACAGTGCTAACAGGGATCTATAGACATTAGTCACACAGTGCTAAGAAGGATCTATAGACATTAGTCACACAGTGCTAACAAGGATCTATAGACATTAGTCACACAGTGCTAACAAGGATCTATAGACATTAGCCACACAGTGCTAACAGGGGTCTATAGACATTAGTCACACAGTGCTAACAGGGGTCTATAGACATTAGCCACACAGTGCTAACAAGGATCTATAGACATTAGTCACACAGTGCTAACAGGGGTCTATAGACATTAGTCACACAGTGCTAACAGGGATCTATAGACATTAGTCACACAGTGCTAACAAGGGTCTATAGACATTAGTCACACAGTGCTAACAAGGGTCTTTAGACATTAGTCACACAGTGCTAACAAGGATCTATAGACATTAGACACACAGTGCTAACAAGGATCTATAGACATTAGTCACACAGTGCTAACAAGGGTCTATAGACATTAGCCACACAGTGCTAACAGGGGTCTATAGACATTAGCCACACAGTGCTAACAGGGGTCTATAGACATTAGTCACACAGTGCTAACAAGGATCTATAGACAATAGCCACACAGTGCTAAAAAGGATCTATAGACATTAGTCACACAGTGCTAACAGGGGTCTATAGACATTAGTCACACAGTGCTAACAAGGGTCTATAGACATTAGTCACACAGTGCTAACAAGGGTCTATAGACATTAGTCACACAGTGCTAACAAGGATCTATAGACATTAGCCACACAGTGCTAACAGGGGTCTATAGACATTAGTCACACAGTGCTAACAGGGGTCTATAGACATTAGCCACACAGTGCTAACAAGGATCTATAGACATTAGCCACACAGTGCTAACAGGGGTCTATAGACATTAGTCACACAGTGCTAACAAGGATCTATAGACATTAGCCACACAGTGCTAACAGGGGTCTATAGACATTAGTCACACAGTGCTAACAAGGGTCTATAGACATTAGTCACACAGTGCTAACAAGGGTCTATAGACATTAGTCACACAGTGCTAACAAGGATCTATAGACATTAGTCACACAGTGCTAACAAGGGTCTATAGACATTAGTCACACAGTGCTAACAAGGGTCTATAGACATTAGTCACAGTGCTAACAGGGGTCTATAGACATTAGTCACACAGTGCTAACAGGGATCTATAGACATTAGTCACAGTGCTAACAGGGATCTATAGACATTAGTCACACAGTGCTAACAAGGATCTATAGACATTAGTCACACAGTGCTAACAAGGATCTATAGACATTAGCCACACAGTGCTAACAGGGATCTATAGACATTAGTCACACAGTGCTAACAAGGATCTATAGATATTGGTCACACAGTGCTAACAAGGGTCTATAGACATTAGCCACACAGTGCTAACAAGGATCTATAGACATTAGCCACACAGTGCTAACAGGGGTCTATAGACATTAGTCACACAATGCTAACAAGGATCTATAGACATTAGTCACACAGTGCTAACAGAGGGCTATAGACATTAGTCACACAGTGCTAACAAGGATCTATAGACATTAGTCACACAGTGCTAACAAGGATCTATAGACATTAGTCACACAGTGCTAACAGAGGGCTATAGACATTAGTCACACAGTGCTAACAAGGATCTATAGACATTAGTCACACAGTGCTAACAAGGATCTATAGACATTAGTCACACAGTGCTAACAAGGGTCTATAGACATTAGCCACACAGTGCTAACAAGGGTCTATAGACATTAGTCACACAGTGCTAACAAGGGTCTATAGACATTAGTCACACAGTGCTAACAAGGGTCTATAGACATTAGCCACACAGTGCTAACAAGGGTCTATAGACATTAGCCACACAGTGCTAACAAGGATCTATAGACATTAGTCACACAGTGCTAACAGGGGTCTATAGACATTAGTCACACAGTGCTAACAGGGGTCTATAGACATTAGTCACACAGTGCTAACAGGGGTCTATAGACATTAGCCACACAGTGCTAACAAGGATCAGTAGACATTAGTCACACAGTGCTAACAGGGGTCTATAGACATTAGCCACACAGTGCTAACAGGGGTCTATAGACATTAGCCACAGAGTGCTAACAGGGATCTATAGACATTAGCCACACAGTGCTAACAGGGGTCTATAGACATTAGCCACACAGTGCTAACAGGGGTCTATAGACATTAGCCACACAGTGCTAACAGGGATCTATAGACATTAGCCACACAGTGCTAACAGGGATCTATAGACATTAGCCACACAGTGCTAACAGGGGTCTATAGACATTAGCCACACAGTGCTAACAGGGGTCTATAGACATTAGCCACACAGTGCTAACAGGGGTCTATAGACATTAGCCACACAGTGCTAACAAGGATCTATAGACAGTAGTCACACAGTGCTAACAGGGGTCTATAGACATTAGTCACACAGTGCTAACAGGGGTCTATAGACATTAGTCACACAGTGCTAACAGGGATCTATAGACATTAGCCACACAGTGCTAACAGGGGTCTATAGACATTAGTCACACAGTGCTAACAGGGGTCTATAGACATTAGTCACACAGTGCTAACAGGGATCTATAGACATTAGCCACACAGTGCTAACAGGGGTCTATAGACATTAGTCACACAGTGCTAACAAGGGTCTATAGACATTAGCCACACAGTGCTAACAAGGATCTATAGATATTGGTCACATAGTGCTAACAAGGATCTATAGACATTAGTCACACAGTGCTAACAAGGATCTATAGACATTAGTCACACAGTGCTAACAAGGATCTATAGACATTAGCCACACAGTGCTAACAAGGGTCTATAGACATTAGTCACACAGTGCTAACAGGGGTCTATAGACATTAGCCACACAGTGCTAACAAGGGTCTATAGACATTAGCCACACAGTGCTAAGAGCGATCTATAGACATTAGTCACACAGTGCTAACAAGGATCTATAGACATTAGTCACACAGTGCTAACAAGGATCTATAGACATTAGTCACACAGTGCTAACAGGGGTCTATAGATATTGGTCACACAGTGCTAACAAGGATCTATAGACATTAGCCACACAGTGCTAACAGGGGTCTATAGAGATTAGCCACACAGTGCTAACAAGGATCTATAGACAGTAGTCACACAGTGCTAACAGGGGTCTATAGACATTAGTCACACAGTGCTATCAAGGATCTATAGATATTGGTCACACAGTGCTAACAAGGATCTATAGACATTAGTCACACAGTGCTAACAAGGATCTATAGACATTAGTCACACAGTGCTAACAAGGATCTATAGACATTAGCCACACAGTGCTAACAAGGGTCTATAGACATTAGTCACACAGTGCTAACAAGGGTCTATAGACATTAGTCACACAGTGCTAACAAGGATCTATAGATATTGGTCACACAGTGCTAACAAGGATCTATAGACATTAGTCACACAGTGCTAACAAGGATCTATAGACATTAGTCACACAGTGCTAACAAGGATCTATAGACATTAGCCACACAGTGCTAACAAGGGTCTATAGACATTAGTCACACAGTGCTAACAAGGATCTATAGACATTAGCCACACAGTGCTAACAAGGGTCTATAGACATTAGCCACACAGTGCTAACAAGGATCTATAGACATTAGTTACAGAGTGCTAACAAGGATCTGTAGACATTAGCCACACAGTGCTAACAAGGGTCTATAGACATTAGTCACACAGTGCTAACAAGGATCTATAGACATTAGTCACACAGTGCTAACAGGGGTCTATAGACATTAGCCACACAGTGCTAACAAGGGTCTATAGACATTAGCCACACAGTGCTAACAGCGATCTATAGACATTAGTCACACAGTGCTAACAAGGATCTATAGACATTAGCCACACAGTGCTAACAGGGGTCTATAGACATTAGTCACATAGTGCTAACAGGGGTCTATAGACATTAGCCACACAGTGCTAACAAGGGTCTATAGACATTAGCCACACAGTGCTAACAGCGATCTATAGACATTAGTCACACAGTGCTAACAAGGATCTATAGACATTAGCCACACAGTGCTAACAGGGGTCTATAGACATTAGCCACACAGTGCTAACAAGGATCTATAGACAGTAGTCACACAGTGCTAACAGGGGTCTATAGACATTAGTCACACAGTGCTAACAGGGGTCTATAGACATTAGTCACACAGTGCTAACAAGGATCTATAGACATTAGTCACACAGTGCTAACAGGGGTTTATAGACATTAGTCACACAGTGCTAACAGGGGTCTATAGACATTAGCCACACAGTGCTAACAGGGGTCTATAGACATTAGTCACACAGTGCTAACAGGGGTCTATAGACATTAGTCACACAGTGCTAACAAGGATCTATAGACATTGGTCACACAGTGCTAACAAGGATCTATAGACATTAGTCACACAGTGCTAACAAGGATCTATAGATATTGGTCACACAGTGCTAACTGGGGTCTTTAGACATTAGCCACACAGTGCTAACAGGGATCTATAGACATTAGTCACACAGTGCTAACAAGGATCTATAGACATTAGCCACACAGTGCTAACAAGGATCTATAGACATTAGTCACACAGTGCTAACAGAGGGCTATAGACATTAGTCACACAGTGCTAACAAGGATCTATAGACATTAGCCACACAGTGCTAACAAGGATCTATAGACATTAGTCACACAGTGCTAACAGAGGGCTATAGACATTAGTCACACAGTGCTAACAAGGATCTATAGACATTAGTCACACAGTGCTAACAGGGGTCTATAGACATTAGTCACACAGTGCTAACAAGGGTCTATAGACATTAGTCACACAGTGCTAACAAGGGTCTATAGACATTAGTCACACAGTGCTAACAAGGATCTATAGACATTAGCCACACAGTGCTAACAAGGGTCTATAGACATTAGCCACACAGTGCTAACAGGGGTCTATAGACATTAGCCACACAGTGCTAACAAGGATCTATAGACATTAGTCACACAGTGCTAACAGGGGTCTATAGACATTAGTCACACAGTGCTAACAAGGATCTATAGACATTAGTCACACAGTGCTAACAAGGATCTATAGACATTAGCCACACAGTGCTAACAAGGGTCTATAGACATTAGTCACACAGTGCTAACAGGGGTCTAAAGACATTAGCCACACAGTGCTAAGAAGGGTCTATAGACATTAGTCACACAGTGCTAACAAGGATCTATAGACATTAGCCACACAGTGCTAACAAGGATCTATAGACATTAGTTACACAGTGCTAACAAGGATCTATAGACAGTAGTCACACAGTGCTAACAGGGGTCTATAGACATTAGTCACACAGTGCTAACAGGGGTCTATAGACATTAGTCACACAGTGCTAACAAGGATCTATAGACATTAGTCACACAGTGCTAACAGGGGTCTATAGACATTAGTCACACAGTGCTAACAGGGGTCTATAGACATTAGCCACACAGTGCTAACAAGGGTCTATAGACATTAGCCACACAGTGCTAACAGGGGTCTATAGACATTAGTCACACAATGCTAACAAGGGTTTATAGACATTAGTCACACAGTGCTAACAAGGGTCTATAGACATTAGCCACACAGTGCTAAGAAGGATCTATAGACATTAGTCACACAGTGCTAACAAGGATCTATAGACATTAGTCACACAGTGCTAACAAGGATCTATAGACATTAGTCACACAGTGCTAACAGGGGTCTATAGACATTAGCCACACAGTGCTAACAGGGGTCTATAGACATTAGTCACACAGTGCTAACAGAGGTCTATAGAGATTAGTCACACAGTGCTAACAGGGGTATATAGACATTAGCCACACAGTGCTAACAGGGGTCTATAGACATTAGCCACACAGTGCTAACAGAGGTCTATAGACATCAGTCACACAGTGCTAACAGGGGTATATAGACATTAGCCACACAGTGCTAACAGGGGTCTATAGACATTAGCCACACAGTGCTAACAGGGGTCTATAGACATTAGTCACACAGTGCTAACAAGGGTCTATAGACATTAGTCACACAGTGCTAACAGGGATCTATAGACATTAGCCACACAGTGCTAACAGGGGTCTATAGACATTAGTCACACAGTGCTAACAAGGGTCTATAGACATTAGTCACACAGTGCTAACAGGGGTCTATAGACATTAGTCACACAGTGCTAACAAGGATCTATAGACGTTAGTCACACAGTGCTAAGAGGGATCTATAGACATTAGTCACACAGTGCTAACAGGGGTCTATAGACATTAGTCACACAGTGCTAACAAGGGTCTATAGACATTAGTCACACAGTGCTAACAAGGGTCTATAGACATTAGTCACACAGTGCTAACAAGGATCCATAGACATTAGCCACACAGTGCTAACAGGGGTCTATAGACATTAGTCACACAGTGCTAACAAGGGTCTATAGACATTAGTCACACAGTGCTAACAAGGATCCATAGACATTAGCCACACAGTGCTAACAGGGGTCTATAGACATTAGTCACACAGTGCTAACAGGGGTCTATAGACATTAGTCACACAGTGCTAACAGGGGTCTATAGACATTAGTCACACAGTGCTAACAAGGGTCTATAGACATTAGTCACACAGTGCTAACAAGGATCTATAGACATTAGCCACACAGTGCTAACAAGGATCTATAGACATTAGTTACACAGTGCTAACAAGGATCTATAGACATTAGCCACACAGTGCTAACAAGGGTCTATAGACATTAGTCACACAGTGCTAACAGGGGTCTATAGACATTAGCCACACAGTGCTAACAAGGATCTATAGACATTAGCCACACAGTGCTAACAAGGGTCTATAGACATTAGCCACACAGTGCTAACAGGGGTCTATAGACAATAGCCACACAGTGCTAACAAGGAAGTATAGACATTAGTCACACAGTGCTAACAGGGGTCTATAGACATTAATCACACATTGCTAACAGGGGTCTATAGACATTAGTCACACAGTGCTAACAGGGGTCTATAGACATTAGCCACACAGTGCTAACAAGGATCTATAGACATTAGTCACACAGTGCTATCGGGTCTATAGACATTAGCCACACAGTGCTAACAGGGATCTATAGACATTAGCCACGCAGTGCTAACAGGGGTCTATAGACATTAGCCACAGAGTGCTAACAAGGATCTATAGACAGTAGTCACACAGTGCTAACAAGGGTCTATAGACATTAGTCACACAGTGCTAACAGGGGTCTATAGACATTAGTCACACAGTGCTAACAAGGATCTATAGACATTAGTCACACAGTGCTAACAGGGGTCTATAGACATTAGTCACACAGTGCTAACAGGGGTCTATAGACATTAGTCACACAGTGCTAACAGGGGTCTATAGACATTAGCCACACAGTGCTAACAAGGGTCTATAGACATTAGCCACACAGTGCTAACAGGGGTCTATAGACATTAGTCACACATTGCTAACAGGGGTCTATAGACATTAGTCACACAGTGCTAACAGGGATCTATAGACATTAGCCACACAGTGCTAACAGGGGTCTATAGACATTAGTCACACAGTGCTAACAGGGGTCTATAGACATTAGTCACACAGTGCTAACAAGGATCTATAGACATTAGTCACACAGTGCTAACAGGGATCTATAGACATTAGCCACACAGTGCTAACAGGGGTCTATAGACATTAGTCACACAGTGCTAACAGGGGTCTATAGACATTAGTCACACAGTGCTAACAGGGATCTATAGACATTAGCCACACATTGCTAACAGGGGTCTATAGACATTAGTCACACAGTGCTAACAGGGGTCTATAGACATTAGTCACACAGTGCTAACAAGGATCTATAGACATTAGCCACACAGTGCTAACAAGGGTCTATAGACATTAGCCACACAGTGCTAACAGGGGTCTATAGACATTAGCCACACAGTGCTAACAAGGATCTATAGACATTAGTCACACAGTGCTAACAGGGGTCTATAGACATTAGTCACACAGTGCTAACAGGGGTCTATAGACATTAGTCACACAGTGCTAACAGGGGTCTATAGACATTAGCCACACAGTGCTAACAAGGATCAGTAGACATTAGTCACACAGTGCTAACAGGGGTCTATAGACATTAGCCACACAGTGCTAACAGGGATCTATAGACATTAGCCACACAGTGCTAACAGGGGTCTATAGACATTAGCCACACAGTGCTAACAAGGATCTATAGACAGTAGTCACACAGTGCTAACAGGGGTCTATAGACATTAGTCACACAGTGCTAACAGGGGTCTATAGACATTAGTCACACAGTGCTAACAGGGATCTATAGACATTAGCCACACAGTGCTAACAGGGGTCTATAGACATTAGTCACACAGTGCTAACAGGGGTCTATAGACATTAGTCACACAGTGCTAACAGGGATCTATAGACATTAGCCACACAGTGCTAACAGGGGTCTATAGACATTAGTCACACAGTGCTAACAGGGGTCTATAGACATTAGTCACACAGTGCTAACAAGGATCTATAGACATTAGTCACACAGTGCTAACAGGGATCTATAGACATTAGCCACACAGTGCTAACAGGGATCTATAGACATTAGTCACACAGTGCTAACAGGGGTCTATAGACATTAGTCACACAGTGCTAACAAGGGTCTATAGACATTAGCCACACAGTGCTAACAAGGATCTATAGACATTAGTCACACAGTGCTAACAGGGGTCTATAGACATTAGTCACACAGTGCTAACAGGGGTCTATAGACATTTGTCACACAGTGCTAACAGGGATCTATAGACATTAGTCACACAGTGCTAACAGGGGTCTATAGACATTAGTCACACAGTGCTAACAAGGGTTTATAGACATTAGTCACACAGTGCTAACAAGGGTCTATAGACATTAGCCACACAGTGCTAAGAAGGATCTACAGACATTAGTCACACAGTGCTAACAAGGATCTATAGACATTAGTCACACAGTGCTAACAAGGATCTACAGACATTAGTCACACAGTGTTAACAGGGGTCTATAGACATTAGCCACAGAGTGCTAACAAGGATCTATAGATATTGGTCACATAGTGCTAACAAGGATCTATAGACATTAGTCACACAGTGCTAACAAGGATCTATAGACATTAGTCACACAGTGCTAACAAGGATCTATAGACATTAGCCACACAGTGCTAACAAGGGTCTATAGACATTAGTCACACAGTGCTAACAGGGGTCTATAGACATTAGCCACACAGTGCTAACAAGGGTCTATAGACATTAGCCACACAGTGCTAACAAGGATCTATAGACATTAGTCACACAGTGCTAACAAGGGTCTATAGACATTAGTCACACAGTGCTAACAAGGATCTATAGACATTAGTCACACAGTGCTAACAAGGGTCTATAGACATTAGTCACACAGTGCTAACAAGGGTCTATAGATATTGGTCACACAGTGCTAACAAGGATCTATAGACATTAGCCGCACAGTGCTAACAGGGGTCTATAGACATTAGCCACACAGTGCTAACAAGGATCTATAGACAGTAGTCACACAGTGCTAACAGGGGTCTATAGACATTAGTCACACAGTGCTATCAAGGATCTATAGATATTGGTCACACAGTGCTAACAAGGATCTATAGACATTAGCCACACAGTGCTAACAGGGGTCTATAGACATTAGCCACACAGTGCTAACAAGGGTCTATAGACATTAGTCACACAGTGCTAACAAGGATCTATAGATATTGGTCACACAGTGCTAACAAGGATCTATAGACATTAGTCACACAGTGCTAACAAGGATCTATAGACATTAGCCACACAGTGCTAACAAGGGTCTATAGACATTAGTCACATAGTGCTAACAGGGGTCTATAGACATTAGCCACACAGTGCTAAGAAGGGTCTATAGACATTAGTCACACAGTGCTAACAAGGATCTATAGACATTAGCCACACAGTGCTAACAAGGATCTATAGACATTAGCCACACAGTGCTAACAGGGGTCTATAGACATTAGTCACACAGTGCTAACAGGGGTCTATAGACATTAGTCACACAGTGCTAACAGGGATCTATAGACATTAGCCACACAGTGCTAACAGGGGTCTATAGACATTAGTCACACAGTGCTAACAGGGGTCTATAGACATTAGTCACACAGTGCTAACAAGGATCTATAGACATTAGTCACACAGTGCTAACAGGGATCTATAGACATTAGCCACACAGTGCTAACAGGGATCTATAGACATTAGTCACACAGTGCTAACAGGGGTCTATAGACATTAGTCACACAGTGCTAACAAGGGTCTATAGACATTAGCCACACAGTGCTAACAAGGATCTATAGACATTAGTCACACAGTGCTAACAGGGGTCTATAGACATTAGTCACACAGTGCTAACAGGGGTCTATAGACATTTGTCACACAGTGCTAACAGGGATCTATAGACATTAGTCACACAGTGCTAACAGGGGTCTATAGACATTAGTCACACAGTGCTAACAAGGGTTTATAGACATTAGTCACACAGTGCTAACAAGGGTCTATAGACATTAGCCACACAGTGCTAAGAAGGATCTACAGACATTAGTCACACAGTGCTAACAAGGATCTATAGACATTAGTCACACAGTGCTAACAAGGATCTACAGACATTAGTCACACAGTGTTAACAGGGGTCTATAGACATTAGCCACAGAGTGCTAACAAGGATCTATAGATATTGGTCACATAGTGCTAACAAGGATCTATAGACATTAGTCACACAGTGCTAACAAGGATCTATAGACATTAGTCACACAGTGCTAACAAGGATCTATAGACATTAGCCACACAGTGCTAACAAGGGTCTATAGACATTAGTCACACAGTGCTAACAGGGGTCTATAGACATTAGCCACACAGTGCTAACAAGGGTCTATAGACATTAGCCACACAGTGCTAACAAGGATCTATAGACATTAGTCACACAGTGCTAACAAGGGTCTATAGACATTAGTCACACAGTGCTAACAAGGATCTATAGACATTAGTCACACAGTGCTAACAAGGGTTTATAGACATTAGTCACACAGTGCTAACAAGGATCTATAGACATTAGTCACACAGTGCTAACAGGGGTCTATAGATATTGGTCACACAGTGCTAACAAGGATCTATAGACATTAGCCGCACAGTGCTAACAGGGGTCTATAGACATTAGCCACACAGTGCTAACAAGGATCTATAGACAGTAGTCACACAGTGCTAACAGGGGTCTATAGACATTAGTCACACAGTGCTATCAAGGATCTATAGATATTGGTCACACAGTGCTAACAAGGATCTATAGACATTAGCCACACAGTGCTAACAGGGGTCTATAGACATTAGCCACACAGTGCTAACAAGGGTCTATAGACATTAGTCACACAGTGCTAACAAGGATCTATAGATATTGGTCACACAGTGCTAACAAGGATCTATAGACATTAGTCACACAGTGCTAACAAGGATCTATAGACATTAGTCACACAGTGCTAACAAGGATCTATAGACATTAGCCACACAGTGCTAACAAGGGTCTATAGACATTAGTCACATAGTGCTAACAGGGGTCTATAGACATTAGCCACACAGTGCTAAGAAGGGTCTATAGACATTAGTCACACAGTGCTAACAAGGATCTATAGACATTAGCCACACAGTGCTAACAAGGATCTATAGACATTAGTTACACAGTGCTAACAAGGAGCTATAGACAGTAGTCACACAGTGCTAACAGGGGTCTATAGACATTAGTCACACAGTGCTAACAGGGGTCTATAGACATTAGTCACACAGTGCTAACAAGGATCTATAGACATTAGTCACACAGTGCTAACAGGGGTCTATAGACATTAGCCACACAGTGCTAACAGGGGTCTATAGACGTTAGTCACACAGTGCTAACAAGGATCTATAGACATTAGTCACACAGTGCTAACAAGGATCTATAGACATTAGTCACACAGTGCTAACAAGGATCTATAGACATTAGTCACACAGTGCTAACAGGGGTCTATAGACATTAGCCACACAGTGCTAACAAGGGTCTATAGACATTAGCCACACAGTGCTAACAGGGGTCTATAGACATTAGTCACACAGTGCTAACAAGGGTCTATAGACATTAGCCACACAGTGCTAAGAAGGATCTATAGACATTAGTCACACAGTGCTAACAAGGATCTATAGACATTAGTCACACAGTGCTAACAAGGATCTATAGACATTAGCCACACAGTGCTAACAGAGGTCTATAGACATTAGTCACACAGTGCTAACAGGGGTATATAGACATTAGCCACACAGTGCTAACAGGGGTCTATAGACATTAGCCACACAGTGCTAACAGGGGTCTATAGACATTAGTCACACAGTGCTAACAAGGGTCTATAGACATTAGTCACACAGTGCTAACAGGGATCTATAGACATTATCCACACAGTGCTAACAGGGGTCTATAGACATTAGTCACACAGTGCTAACAAGGGTCTATAGACATTAGTCACACAGTGCTAACAAGGGTCTATAGACATTAGTCACACAGTGCTAACAGGGGTCTATAGACATTAGTCACACAGTGCTAACAAGGATCTATAGACGTTAGTCACACAGTGCTAAGAGGGATCTATAGACATTAGTCACACAGTGCTAACAAGGGTCTATAGACATTAGTCACACAGTGCTAACAAGGATCCATAGACATTAGCCACACAGTGCTAACAGGGGTCTATAGACATTAGTCACACAGTGCTAACAAGGGTCTATAGACATTAGTCACACAGTGCTAACAAGGATCCATAGACATTAGCCACACAGTGCTAACAGGGGTCTATAGACATTAGTCACACAGTGCTAACAAGGGTCTATAGACATAAGTCACACAGTGCTAACAAGGATCCATAGACATTAGCCACACAGTGCTAACAGGGGTCTATAGACATTATCCACACAGTGCTAACAGGGGTCTATAGACATTAGTCACACAGTGCTAACAAGGGTCTATAGACATAAGTCACACAGTGCTAACAAGGATCCATAGACATTAGCCACACAGTGCTAACAGGGGTCTATAGACATTATCCACACAGTGCTAACAGAGGTCTATAGACATTAGTCACACAGTGCTAACAGGGGTATATAGACATTAGCCACACAGTGCTAACAGGGGTCTATAGACATTAGCCACACAGTGCTAACAGGGGTCTATAGACATTAGTCACACAGTGCTAACAAGGGTCTATAGACATTAGTCACACAGTGCTAACAGGGATCTATAGACATTATCCACACAGTGCTAACAGGGGTCTATAGACATTAGTCACACAGTGCTAACAAGGGTCTATAGACATTAGTCACACAGTGCTAACAAGGGTCTATAGACATTAGTCACACAGTGCTAACAGGGGTCTATAGACATTAGTCACACAGTGCTAACAAGGATCTATAGACGTTAGTCACACAGTGCTAAGAGGGATCTATAGACATTAGTCACACAGTGCTAACAAGGGTCTATAGACATTAGTCACACAGTGCTAACAAGGATCCATAGACATTAGCCACACAGTGCTAACAGGGGTCTATAGACATTAGTCACACAGTGCTAACAAGGGTCTATAGACATTAGTCACACAGTGCTAACAAGGATCCATAGACATTAGCCACACAGTGCTAACAGGGGTCTATAGACATTAGTCACACAGTGCTAACAAGGGTCTATAGACATAAGTCACACAGTGCTAACAAGGATCCATAGACATTAGCCACACAGTGCTAACAGGGGTCTATAGACATTAGTCACACAGTGCTAACAGGGGTCTATAGATATTAGTCACACAGTGCTAACAGGGATCTATAGACATTAGTCACACAGTGCTAACAGGGGTCTATAGACATTAGTCACACAGTGCTAACAAGGGTCTATAGACATTAGTCACACAGTGCTAACAAGGATCTATAGACATTAGCCACACAGTGCTAACAAGGATCTATAGACATTAGTTACACAGTGCTAACAAGGATCTATAGACATTAGCCACACAGTGCTAACAAGGGTCTATAGACATTAGTCACACAGTGCTAACAGGGGTCTATAGACATTAGCCACACAGTGCTAACAAGGATCTATAGACATTAGCCACACAGTGCTAACAAGGGTCTATAGACATTAGTCACACAGTGCTAACAGGGGTCTATAGACAATAGCCACACAGTGCTAACAAGGAAGTATAGACATTAGTCACACAGTGCTAACAAGGATCTATAGACATTAGCCACACAGTGCTAACAGGGGTCTACAGACATTAGTCACACATTGCTAACAGGGGTCTATAGACATTAGTCACACAGTGCTAACAGGGGTCTATAGACATTAGCCACACAGTGCTAACAAGGATCTATAGACATTAGTCACACAGTGCTATCGGGTCTATAGACATTAGCCACACAGTGCTAACAGGGATCTATAGACATTAGCCACGCAGTGCTAACAGGGGTCTATAGACATTAGCCACACAGTGCTAACAAGGATCTATAGACAGTAGTCACACAGTGCTAACAAGGGTCTATAGACATTAGTCACACAGTGCTAACAGGGGTCTATAGACATTAGTCACACAGTGCTAACAGGGGTCTATAGACAAAAGTCACACAGTGCTAACAGG
Organism: Eleutherodactylus coqui; assembly: GCF_035609145.1. Taxonomy (NCBI): domain Eukaryota; kingdom Metazoa; phylum Chordata; class Amphibia; order Anura; family Eleutherodactylidae; genus Eleutherodactylus; species Eleutherodactylus coqui. The sequence continues at coordinate 33,063,593 of NC_089848.1, read as the reverse complement.
GGTCTATAGACATTAGTCACACAGTGCTAACAGGGATCTATAGACATTAGCCACACAGTGCTAACAGGGGTCTATAGACATTAGTCACACAGTGCTAACAGGGATCTATAGACATTAGCCACACAGTGCTAACAGGGGTCTATAGACATTAGTCACACAGTGCTAACAGGGGTCTATAGACATTAGTCACACAGTGCTAACAAGGATCTATAGATATTGGTCACACAGTGCTAACAAGGATCTATAGACATTAGTCACACAGTGCTAACAAGGATCTATAGACATTAGTCACACAGTGCTAACAAGGATCTATAGACATTAGCCACACAGTGCTAACAAGGGTCTATAGACATTAGTCACATAGTGCTAACAGGGGTCTATAGATATTGGTCACACAGTGCTAACAAGGATCTATAGACATTAGCCACACAGTGCTAACAGGGGTCTATAGACATTAGCCACACAGTGCTAACAAGGATCTATAGACAGTAGTCACACAGTGCTAACAGGGGTCTATAGACATTAGTCACACAGTGCTATCAAGGATCTATAGATATTGGTCACACAGTGCTAACAAGGATCTATAGACATTAGCCACACAGTGCTAACAGGGGTCTATAGACATTAGCCACACAGTGCTAACAAGGGTCTATAGACATTAGTCACACAGTGCTAACAAGGATCTATAGATATTGGTCACACAGTGCTAACAAGGATCTATAGACATTAGTCACACAGTGCTAACAAGGATCTATAGACATTAGTCACACAGTGCTAACAAGGATCTATAGACATTAGCCACACAGTGCTAACAAGGGTCTATAGACATTAGTCACATAGTGCTAACAGGGGTCTATAGACATTAGCCACACAGTGCTAAGAAGGGTCTATAGACATTAGTCACACAGTGCTAACAAGGATCTATAGACATTAGCCACACAGTGCTAACAAGGATCTATAGACATTAGTTACACAGTGCTAACAAGGATCTATAGACAGTAGTCACACAGTGCTAACAGGGGTCTATAGACATTAGTCACACAGTGCTAACAGGGGTCTATAGACATTAGTCACACAGTGCTAACAAGGATCTATAGACATTAGTCACACAGTGCTAACAGGGGTCTATAGACATTAGCCACACAGTGCTAACAGGGGTCTATAGACGTTAGTCACACAGTGCTAACAAGGATCCATAGACATTAGTCACACAGTGCTAACAAGGATCTATAGACATTAGTCACACAGTGCTAACAAGGATCTATAGACATTAGTCACACAGTGCTAACAGGGGTCTATAGACATTAGCCACACAGTGCTAACAAGGGTCTATAGACATTAGCCACACAGTGCTAACAGGGGTCTATAGACATTAGTCACACAGTGCTAACAAGGGTCTATAGACATTAGCCACACAGTGCTAAGAAGGATCTATAGACATTAGTCACACAGTGCTAACAAGGATCTATAGACATTAGTCACACAGTGCTAACAAGGATCTATAGACATTAGCCACACAGTGCTAACAGAGGTCTATAGACATTAGTCACACAGTGCTAACAGGGGTATATAGACATTAGCCACACAGTGCTAACAGGGGTCTATAGACATTAGCCACACAGTGCTAACAGGGGTCTATAGACATTAGTCACACAGTGCTAACAAGGGTCTATAGACATTAGTCACACAGTGCTAACAGGGATCTATAGACATTATCCACACAGTGCTAACAGGGGTCTATAGACATTAGTCACACAGTGCTAACAAGGGTCTATAGACATTAGTCACACAGTGCTAACAAGGGTCTATAGACATTAGTCACACAGTGCTAACAGGGGTCTATAGACATTAGTCACACAGTGCTAACAAGGATCTATAGACGTTAGTCACACAGTGCTAAGAGGGATCTATAGACATTAGTCACACAGTGCTAACAAGGGTCTATAGACATTAGTCACACAGTGCTAACAAGGATCCATAGACATTAGCCACACAGTGCTAACAGGGGTCTATAGACATTAGTCACACAGTGCTAACAAGGGTCTATAGACATTAGTCACACAGTGCTAACAAGGATCCATAGACATTAGCCACACAGTGCTAACAGGGGTCTATAGACATTAGTCACACAGTGCTAACAAGGGTCTATAGACATTAGTCACACAGTGCTAACAAGGATCCATAGACATTAGCCACACAGTGCTAACAGGGGTCTATAGACATTAGTCACACAGTGCTAACAGGGGTCTATAGATATTAGTCACACAGTGCTAACAGGGATCTATAGACATTAGTCACACAGTGCTAACAGGGGTCTATAGACATTAGTCACACAGTGCTAACAAGGGTCTATAGACATTAGTCACACAGTGCTAACAAGGATCTATAGACATTAGCCACACAGTGCTAACAAGGATCTATAGACATTAGTCACACAGTGCTAACAAGGATCTATAGACATTAGTTACACAGTGCTAACAAGGATCTATAGACATTAGCCACACAGTGCTAACAAGGGTCTATAGACATTAGTCACACAGTGCTAACAGGGGTCTATAGACATTAGCCACACAGTGCTAACAAGGATCTATAGACATTAGCCACACAGTGCTAACAAGGGTCTATAGACATTAGTCACACAGTGCTAACAGGGGTCTATAGACAATAGCCACACAGTGCTAACAAGGAAGTATAGACATTAGTCACACAGTGCTAACAAGGATCTATAGACATTAGCCACACAGTGCTAACAGGGGTCTACAGACATTAGTCACACATTGCTAACAGGGGTCTATAGACATTAGTCACACAGTGCTAACAAGGGTCTATAGACATTAGCCACACAGTGCTAACAAGGATCTATAGACATTAGTCACACAGTGCTATCGGGTCTATAGACATTAGCCACACAGTGCTAACAGGGATCTATAGACATTAGCCACGCAGTGCTAACAGGGGTCTATAGACATTAGCCACACAGTGCTAACAAGGATCTATAGACAGTAGTCACACAGTGCTAACAAGGGTCTATAGACATTAGTCACACAGTGCTAACAGGGGTCTATAGACATTAGTCACACAGTGCTAACAAGAATCTATAGACATTAGTCACACAGTGCTAACAGGGGTCTATAGACATTAGTCACACAGTGCTAACAGGGGTCTATAGACATTAGTCACACAGTGCTAACAAGGATCTATAGACATTAGTCACACAGTGCTAACAGGGATCTATAGACATTAGCCACACAGTGCTAACAGGGGTCTATAGACATTAGTCACACAGTGCTAACAGGGGTCTATAGACATTAGTCACACAGTGCTAACAGGGATCTATAGACATTAGCCACACAGTGCTAACAGGGGTCTATAGACATTAGTCACACAGTGCTAACAGGGATCTATAGACATTAGCCACACAGTGCTAACAGGGGTCTATAGACATTAGTCACACAGTGCTAACAGGGGTCTATAGACATTAGTCACACAGTGCTAACAAGGATCTATAGATATTGGTCACACAGTGCTAACAAGGATCTATAGACATTAGTCACACAGTGCTAACAAGGATCTATAGACATTAGTCACACAGTGCTAACAAGGATCTATAGACATTAGCCACACAGTGCTAACAAGGGTCTATAGACATTAGTCACATAGTGCTAACAGGGGTCTATAGACATTAGCCACACAGTGCTAAGAAGGGTCTATAGACATTAGTCACACAGTGCTAACAAGGATCTATAGACATTAGCCACACAGTGCTAACAAGGATCTATAGACATTAGTTACACAGTGCTAACAAGGATCTATAGACAGTAGTCACACAGTGCTAACAGGGGTCTATAGACATTAGTCACACAGTGCTAACAGGGGTCTATAGACATTAGTCACACAGTGCTAACAAGGATCTATAGACATTAGTCACACAGTGCTAACAGGGGTCTATAGACATTAGCCACACAGTGCTAACAGGGGTCTATAGACGTTAGTCACACAGTGCTAACAAGGATCTATAGACATTAGTCACACAGTGCTAACAAGGATCTATAGACATTAGTCACACAGTGCTAACAGGGGTCTATAGACATTAGTCACACAGTGCTAACAGGGGTCTATAGACATTAGCCACACAGTGCTAACAAGGGTCTATAGACATTAGCCACACAGTGCTAACAGGGGTCTATAGACATTAGTCACACATTGCTAACAGGGGTCTATAGACATTAGTCACACAGTGCTAACAGGGATCTATAGACATTAGCCACACAGTGCTAACAGGGGTCTATAGACATTAGTCACACAGTGCTAACAGGGATCTATAGACATTAGCCACACAGTGCTAACAAGGATCTATAGACATTAGTCACACAGTGCTAACAGGGATCTATAGACATTAGCCACACAGTGCTAACAGGGGTCTATAGACATTAGTCACACAGTGCTAACAGGGATCTATAGACATTAGCCACACAGTGCTAACAGGGGTCTATAGACATTAGTCACACAGTGCTAACAGGGGTCTATAGACATTAGTCACACAGTGCTAACAAGGATCTATAGACATTAGTCACACAGTGCTAACAGGGATCTATAGACATTAGCCACACAGTGCTAACAGGGGTCTATAGACATTAGTCACACAGTGCTAACAGGGGTCTATAGACATTAGTCACACAGTGCTAACAGGGATCTATAGACATTAGCCACACAGTGCTAACAGGGGTCTATAGACATTAGTCACACAGTGCTAACAGGGGTCTATAGACATTAGTCACACAGTGCTAACAAGGATCTATAGACATTAGTCACACAGTGCTAACAAGGATCTATAGACAAGAGTCACACAGTGCTAACAGGGGTCTATAGACATTAGTCACACAGTGCTAACAAGGATCTATAGACATTAGTCACACAGTGCTAACAAGGATCTATAGACATTAGTCACACAGTGCTAACAGGGGTCTATAGACATTAGTCACACAGTGCTAACAAGGGTTTATAGACATTAGTCACACAGTGCTAACAAGGGTCTATAGACATTAGCCACACAGTGCTAAGAAGGATCTATAGACATTAGTCACACAGTGCTAACAAGGATCTATAGACATTAGCCACACAGTGCTAACAGGGGTCTATAGACATTAGTCACACAGTGCTAACAGGGGTCTATAGACATTAGCCACACAGTGCTAACAGGGGTCTATAGACATTAGCCACACAGTGCTAACAGGGGTCTATAGACATTAGTCACACAGTGCTAACAAGGATCTATAGACGTTAGTCACACAGTGCTAACAAGGATCTATAGACATTAGTCACACAGTGCTAAGAGGGATCTATAGACATTAGTCACACAGTGCTAACAAGGGTCTATAGACATTAGTCACACAGTGCTAACAGGGGTCTATAGACATTAGCCACACAGTGCTAACAGGGGTCTATAGACATTAGTCACACAGTGCTAACAGGGGTCTATAGACATTAGTCACACAGTGCTAACAAGCGTTTATAGACATTAGCCACACAGTGCTAACAAGGGTCTATAGACATTAGCCACACAGTGCTAACAAGGATCTATAGACATTAGTCACACAGTGCTAACAAGGATCTATAGACATTAGTCACACAGTGCTAACAAGGATCTATAGACGTTAGTCACACAGTGCTAACAAGGGTCTATAGACATTAGTCACACAGTGCTAACAAGGGTCTGTAGACATTAGTCACACAGTGCTAACAAGGATCTATAGACATTAGTCACACAGTGCTAACTGGGGTCTATAGACATTAGTCACAGTGCTAACAGGGGTCTATAGACATTAGTCACACAGTGCTAACAGGGATCTATAGACATTAGTCACACAGTGCTAACAAGGATCTATAGACATTAGTCACACAGTGCTAACAAGGATCTATAGACATTAGTCACACAGTGCTAACAAGGATCTATAGACATTAGCCACACAGTGCTAACAAGGATCTATAGACATTAGTCACACAGTGCTAACAAGGATCTATATACATTAGTCACACAGTGCTAACAAGGATCTATAGACATTAGTCACACAGTGCTAACAGGGATCTATAGACATTAGTCACACAGTGCTAACAAGGATCTATAGACATTAGCCACACAGTGCTAACAAGGATCTATAGACATTAGTCACACAGTGCTAACAGAGGGCTATAGACATTAGTCACACAGTGCTAACAAGGATCTATAGACATTAGTCACACAGTGCTAACAGGGGTCTATAGACATTAGTCACACAGTGCTAACAAGGGTCTATAGACATTAGTCACACAGTGCTAACAAGGGTCTATAGACATTAGTCACACAGTGCTAACAAGGATCTATAGACATTAGCCACACAGTGCTAACAAGGGTCTATAGACATTAGCCACACAGTGCTAACAGGGGTCTATAGACATTAGCCACACAGTGCTAACAAGGATCTATAGACATTAGTCACACAGTGCTAACAGGGGTCTATAGACATTAGTCACACAGTGCTAACAGGGGTCTATAGACATTAGTCACACAGTGCTAACAAGGATCTATAGACATTAGTCACACAGTGCTAACAAGGGTCTATAGACATTAGTCACACAGTGCTAACAGGGGTCTATAGACATTAGCCACACAGTGCTAAGAAGGGTCTATAGACATTAGTCACACAGTGCTAACAAGGATCTATAGACATTAGCCACACAGTGCTAACAAGGATCTATAGACATTAGTTACACAGTGCTAACAAGGATCTATAGACAGTAGTCACACAGTGCTAACAGGGGTCTATAGACATTAGTCACACAGTGCTAACAGGGGTCTATAGACATTAGTCACACAGTGCTAACAAGGATCTATAGACATTAGTCACACAGTGCTAACAGGGGTCTATAGACATTAGTCACACAGTGCTAACAGGGGTCTATAGACATTAGCCACACAGTGCTAACAAGGGTCTATAGACATTAGCCACACAGTGCTAACAGGGGTCTATAGACATTAGTCACACAATGCTAACAAGGGTTTATAGACATTAGTCACACAGTGCTAACAAGGGTCTATAGACATTAGCCACACAGTGCTAAGAAGGATCTATAGACATTAGTCACACAGTGCTAACAGGGATCTATAGACATTAGTCACACAGTGCTAACAAGGATCTATAGACATTAGTCACACAGTGCTAACAAGGATCTATAGACATTAGTCACACAGTGCTAACAGGGGTCTATAGACATTAGCCACACAGTGCTAACAGGGGTCTATAGACATTAGTCACACAGTGCTAACAGAGGTCTATAGAGATTAGTCACACAGTGCTAACAGGGGTATATAGACATTAGCCACACAGTGCTAACAGGGGTCTATAGACATTAGCCACACAGTGCTAACAGAGGTCTATAGACATTAGTCACACAGTGCTAACAGGGGTATATAGACATTAGCCACACAGTGCTAACAGGGGTCTATAGACATTAGCCACACAGTGCTAACAGGGGTCTATAGACATTAGTCACACAGTGCTAACAAGGGTCTATAGACATTAGTCACACAGTGCTAACAGGGATCTATAGACATTAGCCACACAGTGCTAACAGGGGTCTATAGACATTAGTCACACAGTGCTAACAAGGGTCTATAGACATTAGTCACACAGTGCTAACAGGGGTCTATAGACATTAGTCACACAGTGCTAACAAGGATCTATAGACGTTAGTCACACAGTGCTAAGAGGGATCTATAGACATTAGTCACACAGTGCTAACAAGGGTCTATAGACATTAGTCACACAGTGCTAACAAGGATCCATAGACATTAGCCACACAGTGCTAACAGGGGTCTATAGACATTAGTCACACAGTGCTAACAAGGGTCTATAGACATTAGTCACACAGTGCTAACAAGGATCCATAGACATTAGCCACACAGTGCTAACAGGGGTCTATAGACATTAGTCACACAGTGCTAACAAGGGTCTATAGACATTAGTCACACAGTGCTAACAAGGATCCATAGACATTAGCCACACAGTGCTAACAGGGGTCTATAGACATTAGTCACACAGTGCTAACAGGGGTCTATAGACATTAGTCACACAGTGCTAACAGGGGTCTATAGACATTAGTCACACAGTGCTAACAAGGGTCTATAGACATTAGTCACACAGTGCTAACAAGGATCTATAGACATTAGCCACACAGTGCTAACAAGGATCTATAGACATTAGTTACACAGTGCTAACAAGGATCTATAGACATTAGCCACACAGTGCTAACAAGGGTCTATAGACATTAGTCACACAGTGCTAACAGGGGTCTATAGACATTAGCCACACAGTGCTAACAAGGATCTATAGACATTAGCCACACAGTGCTAACAAGGGTCTATAGACATTAGCCACACAGTGCTAACAGGGGTCTATAGACAATAGCCACACAGTGCTAACAAGGAAGTATAGACATTAGTCACACAGTGCTAACAGGGGTCTATAGACATTAGTCACACATTGCTAACAGGGGTCTATAGACATTAGTCACACAGTGCTAACAGGGGTCTATAGACATTAGCCACACAGTGCTAACAAGGATCTATAGACATTAGTCACACAGTGCTATCGGGTCTATAGACATTAGCCACACAGTGCTAACAGGGATCTATAGACATTAGCCACGCAGTGCTAACAGGGGTCTATAGACATTAGCCACACAGTGCTAACAAGGATCTATAGACTGTAGTCACACAGTGCTAACAAGGGTCTATAGACATTAGTCACACAGTGCTAACAGGGGTCTATAGACATTAGTCACACAGTGCTAACAAGGATCTATAGACATTAGTCACACAGTGCTAACAGGGGTCTATAGACATTAGTCACACAGTGCTAACAGGGGTCTATAGACATTAGTCACACAGTGCTAACAGGGGTCTATAGACATTAGTCACACAGTGCTAACAGGGATCTATAGACATTAGCCACACAGTGCTAACAGGGGTCTATAGACATTAGTCACACAGTGCTAACAGGGGTCTATAGACATTAGTCACACAGTGCTAACAAGGATCTATAGATATTGGTCACACAGTGCTAACAAGGATCTATAGACATTAGTCACACAGTGCTAACAAGGATCTATAGACATTAGTCACACAGTGCTAACAAGGATCTATAGACATTAGCCACACAGTGCTAACAAGGGTCTATAGACATTAGTCACATAGTGCTAACAGGGGTCTATAGACATTAGCCACACAGTGCTAAGAAGGGTCTATAGACATTAGTCACACAGTGCTAACAAGGATCTATAGACATTAGCCACACAGTGCTAACAAGGATCTATAGACATTAGTTACACAGTGCTAACAAGGATCTATAGACAGTAGTCACACAGTGCTAACAGGGGTCTATAGACATTAGTCACACAGTGCTAACAGGGGTCTATAGACATTAGTCACACAGTGCTAACAAGGATCTATAGACATTAGTCACACAGTGCTAACAGGGGTCTATAGACATTAGCCACACAGTGCTAACAGGGGTCTATAGACGTTAGTCACACAGTGCTAACAAGGATCTATAGACATTAGTCACACAGTGCTAACAAGGATCTATAGACATTAGTCACACAGTGCTAACAGGGGTCTATAGACATTAGTCACACAGTGCTAACAGGGGTCTATAGACATTAGCCACACAGTGCTAACAAGGGTCTATAGACATTAGCCACACAGTGCTAACAGGGGTCTATAGACATTAGTCACACATTGCTAACAGGGGTCTATAGACATTAGTCACACAGTGCTAACAGGGATCTATAGACATTAGCCACACAGTGCTAACAGGGGTCTATAGACATTAGTCACACAGTGCTAACAGGGATCTATAGACATTAGCCACACAGTGCTAACAAGGATCTATAGACATTAGTCACACAGTGCTAACAGGGATCTATAGACATTAGCCACACAGTGCTAACAGGGGTCTATAGACATTAGTCACACAGTGCTAACAGGGATCTATAGACATTAGCCACACAGTGCTAACAGGGGTCTATAGACATTAGTCACACAGTGCTAACAGGGGTCTATAGACATTAGTCACACAGTGCTAACAAGGATCTATAGACATTAGTCACACAGTGCTAACAGGGATCTATAGACATTAGCCACACAGTGCTAACAGGGGTCTATAGACATTAGTCACACAGTGCTAACAGGGGTCTATAGACATTAGTCACACAGTGCTAACAGGGATCTATAGACATTAGCCACACAGTGCTAACAGGGGTCTATAGACATTAGTCACACAGTGCTAACAGGGGTCTATAGACATTAGTCACACAGTGCTAACAAGGATCTATAGACATTAGTCACACAGTGCTAACAAGGATCTATAGACAAGAGTCACACAGTGCTAACAAGGGTCTATAGACATTAGTCACACAGTGCTAACAAGGGTCTATAGACATTAGTCACACAGTGCTAACAAGGATCTATAGACATTAGCCACACAGTGCTAACAAGGGTCTATAGACATTAGCCACACAGTGCTAACAGGGGTCTATAGACATTAGCCACACAGTGCTAACAAGGATCTATAGACATTAGTCACACAGTGCTAACAGGGGTCTATAGACATTAGTCACACAGTGCTAACAGGGGTCTATAGACATTAGTCACACAGTGCTAACAAGGATCTATAGACATTAGTCACACAGTGCTAACAAGGGTCTATAGACATTAGTCACACAGTGCTAACAGGGGTCTATAGACATTAGCCACACAGTGCTAAGAAGGGTCTATAGACATTAGTCACACAGTGCTAACAAGGATCTATAGACATTAGCCACACAGTGCTAACAAGGATCTATAGACATTAGTTACACAGTGCTAACAAGGATCTATAGACAGTAGTCACACAGTGCTAACAGGGGTCTATAGACATTAGTCACACAGTGCTAACAGGGGTCTATAGACATTAGTCACACAGTGCTAACAAGGATCTATAGACATTAGTCACACAGTGCTAACAGGGGTCTATAGACATTAGTCACACAGTGCTAACAGGGGTCTATAGACATTAGCCACACAGTGCTAACAAGGGTCTATAGACATTAGCCACACAGTGCTAACAGGGGTCTATAGACATTAGTCACACAATGCTAACAAGGGTTTATAGACATTAGTCACACAGTGCTAACAAGGGTCTATAGACATTAGCCACACAGTGCTAAGAAGGATCTATAGACATTAGTCACACAGTGCTAACAGGGATCTATAGACATTAGTCACACAGTGCTAACAAGGATCTATAGACATTAGTCACACAGTGCTAACAAGGATCTATAGACATTAGTCACACAGTGCTAACAGGGGTCTATAGACATTAGCCACACAGTGCTAACAGGGGTCTATAGACATTAGTCACACAGTGCTAACAGAGGTCTATAGAGATTAGTCACACAGTGCTAACAGGGGTATATAGACATTAGCCACACAGTGCTAACAGGGGTCTATAGACATTAGCCACACAGTGCTAACAGAGGTCTATAGACATTAGTCACACAGTGCTAACAGGGGTATATAGACATTAGCCACACAGTGCTAACAGGGGTCTATAGACATTAGCCACACAGTGCTAACAGGGGTCTATAGACATTAGTCACACAGTGCTAACAAGGGTCTATAGACATTAGTCACACAGTGCTAACAGGGATCTATAGACATTAGCCACACAGTGCTAACAGGGGTCTATAGACATTAGTCACACAGTGCTAACAAGGGTCTATAGACATTAGTCACACAGTGCTAACAGGGGTCTATAGACATTAGTCACACAGTGCTAACAAGGATCTATAGACGTTAGTCACACAGTGCTAAGAGGGATCTATAGACATTAGTCACACAGTGCTAACAAGGGTCTATAGACATTAGTCACACAGTGCTAACAAGGATCCATAGACATTAGCCACACAGTGCTAACAGGGGTCTATAGACATTAGTCACACAGTGCTAACAAGGGTCTATAGACATTAGTCACACAGTGCTAACAAGGATCCATAGACATTAGCCACACAGTGCTAACAGGGGTCTATAGACATTAGTCACACAGTGCTAACAAGGGTCTATAGACATTAGTCACACAGTGCTAACAAGGATCCATAGACATTAGCCACACAGTGCTAACAGGGGTCTATAGACATTAGTCACACAGTGCTAACAGGGGTCTATAGACATTAGTCACACAGTGCTAACAGGGGTCTATAGACATTAGTCACACAGTGCTAACAAGGGTCTATAGACATTAGTCACACAGTGCTAACAAGGATCTATAGACATTAGCCACACAGTGCTAACAAGGATCTATAGACATTAGTTACACAGTGCTAACAAGGATCTATAGACATTAGCCACACAGTGCTAACAAGGGTCTATAGACATTAGTCACACAGTGCTAACAGGGGTCTATAGACATTAGCCACACAGTGCTAACAAGGATCTATAGACATTAGCCACACAGTGCTAACAAGGGTCTATAGACATTAGCCACACAGTGCTAACAGGGGTCTATAGACAATAGCCACACAGTGCTAACAAGGAAGTATAGACATTAGTCACACAGTGCTAACAGGGGTCTATAGACATTAGTCACACATTGCTAACAGGGGTCTATAGACATTAGTCACACAGTGCTAACAGGGGTCTATAGACATTAGCCACACAGTGCTAACAAGGATCTATAGACATTAGTCACACAGTGCTATCGGGTCTATAGACATTAGCCACACAGTGCTAACAGGGATCTATAGACATTAGCCACGCAGTGCTAACAGGGGTCTATAGACATTAGCCACACAGTGCTAACAAGGATCTATAGACTGTAGTCACACAGTGCTAACAAGGGTCTATAGACATTAGTCACACAGTGCTAACAGGGGTCTATAGACATTAGTCACACAGTGCTAACAAGGATCTATAGACATTAGTCACACAGTGCTAACAGGGGTCTATAGACATTAGTCACACAGTGCTAACAGGGGTCTATAGACATTAGTCACACAGTGCTAACAGGGGTCTATAGACATTAGTCACACAGTGCTAACAGGGATCTATAGACATTAGCCACACAGTGCTAACAGGGGTCTATAGACATTAGTCACACAGTGCTAACAGGGGTCTATAGACATTAGTCACACAGTGCTAACAAGGATCTATAGATATTGGTCACACAGTGCTAACAAGGATCTATAGACATTAGTCACACAGTGCTAACAAGGATCTATAGACATTAGTCACACAGTGCTAACAAGGATCTATAGACATTAGCCACACAGTGCTAACAAGGGTCTATAGACATTAGTCACATAGTGCTAACAGGGGTCTATAGACATTAGCCACACAGTGCTAAGAAGGGTCTATAGACATTAGTCACACAGTGCTAACAAGGATCTATAGACATTAGCCACACAGTGCTAACAAGGATCTATAGACATTAGTTACACAGTGCTAACAAGGATCTATAGACAGTAGTCACACAGTGCTAACAGGGGTCTATAGACATTAGTCACACAGTGCTAACAGGGGTCTATAGACATTAGTCACACAGTGCTAACAAGGATCTATAGACATTAGTCACACAGTGCTAACAGGGGTCTATAGACATTAGCCACACAGTGCTAACAGGGGTCTATAGACGTTAGTCACACAGTGCTAACAAGGATCTATAGACATTAGTCACACAGTGCTAACAAGGATCTATAGACATTAGTCACACAGTGCTAACAGGGGTCTATAGACATTAGTCACACAGTGCTAACAGGGGTCTATAGACATTAGCCACACAGTGCTAACAAGGGTCTATAGACATTAGCCACACAGTGCTAACAGGGGTCTATAGACATTAGTCACACATTGCTAACAGGGGTCTATAGACATTAGTCACACAGTGCTAACAGGGATCTATAGACATTAGCCACACAGTGCTAACAGGGGTCTATAGACATTAGTCACACAGTGCTAACAGGGATCTATAGACATTAGCCACACAGTGCTAACAAGGATCTATAGACATTAGTCACACAGTGCTAACAGGGATCTATAGACATTAGCCACACAGTGCTAACAGGGGTCTATAGACATTAGTCACACAGTGCTAACAGGGATCTATAGACATTAGCCACACAGTGCTAACAGGGGTCTATAGACATTAGTCACACAGTGCTAACAGGGGTCTATAGACATTAGTCACACAGTGCTAACAAGGATCTATAGACATTAGTCACACAGTGCTAACAGGGATCTATAGACATTAGCCACACAGTGCTAACAGGGGTCTATAGACATTAGTCACACAGTGCTAACAGGGGTCTATAGACATTAGTCACACAGTGCTAACAGGGATCTATAGACATTAGCCACACAGTGCTAACAGGGGTCTATAGACATTAGTCACACAGTGCTAACAGGGGTCTATAGACATTAGTCACACAGTGCTAACAAGGATCTATAGACATTAGTCACACAGTGCTAACAAGGATCTATAGACAAGAGTCACACAGTGCTAACAGGGGTCTATAGACATTAGTCACACAGTGCTAACAAGGATCTATAGACATTAGTCACACAGTGCTAACAAGGATCTATAGACATTAGTCACACAGTGCTAACAGGGGTCTATAGACATTAGTCACACAGTGCTAACAAGGGTTTATAGACATTAGTCACACAGTGCTAACAAGGGTCTATAGACATTAGCCACACAGTGCTAAGAAGGATCTATAGACATTAGTCACACAGTGCTAACAAGGATCTATAGACATTAGCCACACAGTGCTAACAGGGGTCTATAGACATTAGTCACACAGTGCTAACAGGGGTCTATAGACATTAGCCACACAGTGCTAACAGGGGTCTATAGACATTAGCCACACAGTGCTAACAGGGGTCTATAGACATTAGTCACACAGTGCTAACAAGGATCTATAGACGTTAGTCACACAGTGCTAACAAGGATCTATAGACATTAGTCACACAGTGCTAAGAGGGATCTATAGACATTAGTCACACAGTGCTAACAAGGGTCTATAGACATTAGTCACACAGTGCTAACAGGGGTCTATAGACATTAGCCACACAGTGCTAACAGGGGTCTATAGACATTAGTCACACAGTGCTAACAGGGGTCTATAGACATTAGTCACACAGTGCTAACAAGGGTTTATAGACATTAGCCACACAGTGCTAACAAGGGTCTATAGACATTAGCCACACAGTGCTAACAGGGATCTATAGACATTAGTCACACAGTGCTAACAAGGATCTATAGACATTAGTCACACAGTGCTAACAAGGATCTATAGACATTAGTCACACAGTGCTAACAAGGATCTATAGACGTTAGTCACACAGTGCTAACAAGGGTCTATAGACATTAGTCACACAGTGCTAACAAGGGTCTGTAGACATTAGTCACACAGTGCTAACAAGGATCTATAGACATTAGTCACACAGTGCTAACTGGGGTCTATAGACATTAGTCACAGTGCTAACAGGGGTCTATAGACATTAGTCACACAGTGCTAACAGGGATCTATAGACATTAGTCACACAGTGCTAACAAGGATCTATAGACATTAGTCACACAGTGCTAACAAGGATCTATAGACATTAGTCACACAGTGCTAACAAGGATCTATAGACATTAGCCACACAGTGCTAACAAGGATCTATAGACATTAGTCACACAGTGCTAACAAGGATCTATATACATTAGTCACACAGTGCTAACAAGGATCTATAGACATTAGTCACACAGTGCTAACAGGGATCTATAGACATTAGTCACACAGTGCTAACAAGGATCTATAGACATTAGCCACACAGTGCTAACAAGGATCTATAGACATTAGTCACACAGTGCTAACAGAGGGCTATAGACATTAGTCACACAGTGCTAACAAGGATCTATAGACATTAGTCACACAGTGCTAACAGGGGTCTATAGACATTAGTCACACAGTGCTAACAAGGGTCTATAGACATTAGTCACACAGTGCTAACAAGGGTCTATAGACATTAGTCACACAGTGCTAACAAGGATCTATAGACATTAGCCACACAGTGCTAACAAGGGTCTATAGACATTAGCCACACAGTGCTAACAGGGGTCTATAGACATTAGCCACACAGTGCTAACAAGGATCTATAGACATTAGTCACACAGTGCTAACAGGGGTCTATAGACATTAGTCACACAGTGCTAACAAGGATCTATAGACATTAGTCACACAGTGCTAACAAGGGTCTATAGACATTAGTCACACAGTGCTAACAGGGGTCTATAGACATTAGCCACACAGTGCTAAGAAGGGTCTATAGACATTAGTCACACAGTGCTAACAAGGATCTATAGACATTAGCCACACAGTGCTAACAAGGATCTATAGACATTAGTTACACAGTGCTAACAAGGATCTATAGACAGTAGTCACACAGTGCTAACAGGGGTCTATAGACATTAGTCACACAGTGCTAACAGGGGTCTATAGACATTAGTCACACAGTGCTAACAAGGATCTATAGACATTAGTCACACAGTGCTAACAGGGGTCTATAGACATTAGTCACACAGTGCTAACAGGGGTCTATAGACATTAGCCACACAGTGCTAACAAGGGTCTATAGACATTAGCCACACAGTGCTAACAGGGGTCTATAGACATTAGTCACACAATGCTAACAAGGGTTTATAGACATTAGTCACACAGTGCTAACAAGGGTCTATAGACATTAGCCACACAGTGCTAAGAAGGATCTATAGACATTAGTCACACAGTGCTAACAGGGATCTATAGACATTAGTCACACAGTGCTAACAAGGATCTATAGACATTAGTCACACAGTGCTAACAAGGATCTATAGACATTAGTCACACAGTGCTAACAGGGGTCTATAGACATTAGCCACACAGTGCTAACAGGGGTCTATAGACATTAGTCACACAGTGCTAACAGAGGTCTATAGAGATTAGTCACACAGTGCTAACAGGGGTATATAGACATTAGCCACACAGTGCTAACAGGGGTCTATAGACATTAGCCACACAGTGCTAACAGAGGTCTATAGACATTAGTCACACAGTGCTAACAGGGGTATATAGACATTAGCCACACAGTGCTAACAGGGGTCTATAGACATTAGCCACACAGTGCTAACAGGGGTCTATAGACATTAGTCACACAGTGCTAACAAGGGTCTATAGACATTAGTCACACAGTGCTAACAGGGATCTATAGACATTAGCCACACAGTGCTAACAGGGGTCTATAGACATTAGTCACACAGTGCTAACAAGGGTCTATAGACATTAGTCACACAGTGCTAACAGGGGTCTATAGACATTAGTCACACAGTGCTAACAAGGATCTATAGACGTTAGTCACACAGTGCTAAGAGGGATCTATAGACATTAGTCACACAGTGCTAACAAGGGTCTATAGACATTAGTCACACAGTGCTAACAAGGATCCATAGACATTAGCCACACAGTGCTAACAGGGGTCTATAGACATTAGTCACACAGTGCTAACAAGGGTCTATAGACATTAGTCACACAGTGCTAACAAGGATCCATAGACATTAGCCACACAGTGCTAACAGGGGTCTATAGACATTAGTCACACAGTGCTAACAAGGGTCTATAGACATTAGTCACACAGTGCTAACAAGGATCCATAGACATTAGCCACACAGTGCTAACAGGGGTCTATAGACATTAGTCACACAGTGCTAACAGGGGTCTATAGACATTAGTCACACAGTGCTAACAGGGGTCTATAGACATTAGTCACACAGTGCTAACAAGGGTCTATAGACATTAGTCACACAGTGCTAACAAGGATCTATAGACATTAGCCACACAGTGCTAACAAGGATCTATAGACATTAGTTACACAGTGCTAACAAGGATCTATAGACATTAGCCACACAGTGCTAACAAGGGTCTATAGACATTAGTCACACAGTGCTAACAGGGGTCTATAGACATTAGCCACACAGTGCTAACAAGGATCTATAGACATTAGCCACACAGTGCTAACAAGGGTCTATAGACATTAGCCACACAGTGCTAACAGGGGTCTATAGACAATAGCCACACAGTGCTAACAAGGAAGTATAGACATTAGTCACACAGTGCTAACAGGGGTCTATAGACATTAGTCACACATTGCTAACAGGGGTCTATAGACATTAGTCACACAGTGCTAACAGGGGTCTATAGACATTAGCCACACAGTGCTAACAAGGATCTATAGACATTAGTCACACAGTGCTATCGGGTCTATAGACATTAGCCACACAGTGCTAACAGGGATCTATAGACATTAGCCACGCAGTGCTAACAGGGGTCTATAGACATTAGCCACACAGTGCTAACAAGGATCTATAGACTGTAGTCACACAGTGCTAACAAGGGTCTATAGACATTAGTCACACAGTGCTAACAGGGGTCTATAGACATTAGTCACACAGTGCTAACAAGGATCTATAGACATTAGTCACACAGTGCTAACAGGGGTCTATAGACATTAGTCACACAGTGCTAACAGGGGTCTATAGACATTAGTCACACAGTGCTAACAGGGGTCTATAGACATTAGCCACACAGTGCTAACAAGGGTCTATAGACATTAGCCACACAGTGCTAACAGGGGTCTATAGACATTAGTCACACATTGCTAACAGGGGTCTATAGACATTAGTCACACAGTGCTAACAGGGATCTATAGACATTAGCCACACAGTGCTAACAGGGGTCTATAGACATTAGTCACACAGTGCTAACAAGGATCTATAGACATTAGCCACACAGTGCTAACAGGGGTCTATAGACATTAGTCACACAGTGCTAACAGGGGTCTATAGACATTAGTCACACAGTGCTAACAAGGATCTATAGACATTAGTCACACAGTGCTAACAGGGATCTATAGACATTAGCCACACAGTGCTAACAGGGGTCTATAGACATTAGTCACACAGTGCTAACAGGGGTCTATAGACATTAGTCACACAGTGCTAACAGGGATCTATAGACATTAGCCACACAGTGCTAACAGGGGTCTATAGACATTAGTCACACAGTGCTAACAGGGGTCTATAGACATTAGTCACACAGTGCTAACAAGGATCTATAGACATTAGCCACACAGTGCTAACAAGGGTCTATAGACATTAGCCACACAGTGCTAACAGGGGTCTATAGACATTAGCCACACAGTGCTAACAAGGATCTATAGACATTAGTCACACAGTGCTAACAGGGGTCTATAGACATTAGTGACACAGTGCTAACAGGGGTCTATAGACATTAGTCACACAGTGCTAACAGGGGTCTATAGACATTAGCCACACAGTGCTAACAAGGATCAGTAGACATTAGTCACACAGTGCTAACAGAGGTCTATAGACATTAGCCACACAGTGCTAACAGGGATCTATAGACATTAGCCACACAGTGCTAACAGGGGTCTACAGACATTAGCCACACAGTGCTAACAAGGATCTATAGACAGTAGTCACACAGTGCTAACAGGGGTCTATAGACATTAGTCACACAGTGCTAACAGGGGTCTATAGACATTAGTCACACAGTGCTAACAGGGATCTATAGACATTAGCCACACAGTGCTAACAGGGGTCTATAGACATTAGTCACACAGTGCTAACAGGGGTCTATAGACATTAGTCACACAGTGCTAACAGGGATCTATAGACATTAGCCACACAGTGCTAACAGGGGTCTATAGACATTAGTCACACAGTGCTAACAGGGGTCTATAGACATTAGTCACACAGTGCTAACAAGGGTCTATAGACATTAGTCACACAGTGCTAACAAGGATCTATAGACATTAGTCACACAGTGCTAACAGGGATCTATAGACATTAGCCACACAGTGCTAACAGGGATCTATAGACATTAGTCACACAGTGCTAACAGGGGTCTATAGACATTAGTCACACAGTGCTAACAAGGGTCTATAGACATTAGCCACACAGTGCTAACAAGGATCTATAGACATTAGTCACACAGTGCTAACAGGGGTCTATAGACATTAGTCACACAGTGCTAACAGGGGTCTATAGACATTTGTCACACAGTGCTAACAGGGATCTATAGACATTAGTCACACAGTGCTAACAGGGGTCTATAGACATTAGTCACACAGTGCTAACAAGGGTTTATAGACATTAGTCACACAGTGCTAACAAGGGTCTATAGACATTAGCCACACAGTGCTAAGAAGGATCTACAGACATTAGTCACACAGTGCTAACAAGGATCTATAGACATTAGTCACACAGTGCTAACAAGGATCTACAGACATTAGTCACACAGTGTTAACAGGGGTCTATAGACATTAGCCACAGAGTGCTAACAAGGATCTATAGATATTGGTCACATAGTGCTAACAAGGATCTATAGACATTAGTCACACAGTGCTAACAAGGATCTATAGACATTAGTCACACAGTGCTAACAAGGATCTATAGACATTAGCCACACAGTGCTAACAAGGGTCTATAGACATTAGTCACACAGTGCTAACAGGGGTCTATAGACATTAGCCACACAGTGCTAACAAGGGTCTATAGACATTAGCCACACAGTGCTAACAAGGATCTATAGACATTAGTCACACAGTGCTAACAAGGGTCTATAGACATTAGTCACACAGTGCTAACAAGGATCTATAGACATTAGTCACACAGTGCTAACAAGGGTCTATAGACATTAGTCACACAGTGCTAACAAGGATCTATAGACATTAGTCACACAGTGCTAACAGGGGTCTATAGATATTGGTCACACAGTGCTAACAAGGATCTATAGACATTAGCCACACAGTGCTAACAGGGGTCTATAGACATTAGCCACACAGTGCTAACAGGGGTCTATAGACATTAGCCACACAGTGCTAACAAGGATCTATAGACAGTAGTCACACAGTGCTAACAGGGGTCTATAGACATTAGTCACACAGTGCTATCAAGGATCTATAGATATTGGTCACACAGTGCTAACAAGGATCTATAGACATTAGCCACACAGTGCTAACAGGGGTCTATAGACATTAGCCACACAGTGCTAACAAGGGTCTATAGACATTAGTCACATAGTGCTAACAGGGGTCTATAGACATTAGCCACACAGTGCTAAGAAGGGTCTATAGACATTAGTCACACAGTGCTAACAAGGATCTATAGACATTAGCCACACAGTGCTAACAAGGGTCTATAGACATTAGCCACACAGTGCTAACAGGGGTCTATAGACATTAGCCACACAGTGCTAACAAGGATCTATAGACATTAGTCACACAGTGCTAACAGGGGTCTATAGACATTAGTCACACAGTGCTAACAGGGGTCTATAGACATTAGTCACACATTGCTAACAGGGGTCTATAGACATTAGTCACACAGTGCTAACAGGGATCTATAGACATTAGCCACACAGTGCTAACAGGGGTCTATAGACATTAGTCACACAGTGCTAACAGGGGTCTATAGACATTAGTCACACAGTGCTAACAAGGATCTATAGACATTAGCCACACAGTGCTAACAGGGGTCTATAGACATTAGTCACACAGTGCTAACAGGGGTCTATAGACATTAGTCACACAGTGCTAACAAGGATCTATAGACATTAGTCACACAGTGCTAACAGGGATCTATAGACATTAGCCACACAGTGCTAACAGGGGTCTATAGACATTAGTCACACAGTGCTAACAGGGGTCTATAGACATTAGTCACACAGTGCTAACAGGGATCTATAGACATTAGCCACACAGTGCTAACAGGGGTCTATAGACATTAGTCACACAGTGCTAACAGGGGTCTATAGACATTAGTCACACAGTGCTAACAAGGATCTATAGACATTAGCCACACAGTGCTAACAAGGGTCTATAGACATTAGCCACACAGTGCTAACAGGGGTCTATAGACATTAGCCACACAGTGCTAACAAGGATCTATAGACATTAGTCACACAGTGCTAACAGGGGTCTATAGACATTAGTCACACAGTGCTAACAGGGGTCTATAGACATTAGTCACACAGTGCTAACAGGGGTCTATAGACATTAGCCACACAGTGCTAACAAGGATCAGTAGACATTAGTCACACAGTGCTAACAGGGGTCTATAGACATTAGCCACACAGTGCTAACAGGGATCTATAGACATTAGCCACACAGTGCTAACAGGGGTCTACAGACATTAGCCACACAGTGCTAACAAGGATCTATAGACAGTAGTCACACAGTGCTAACAGGGGTCTATAGACATTAGTCACACAGTGCTAACAGGGGTCTATAGACATTAGTCACACAGTGCTAACAGGGATCTATAGACATTAGCCACACAGTGCTAACAGGGGTCTATAGACATTAGTCACACAGTGCTAACAGGGGTCTATAGACATTAGTCACACAGTGCTAACAGGGATCTATAGACATTAGCCACACAGTGCTAACAGGGGTCTATAGACATTAGTCACACAGTGCTAACAGGGGTCTATAGACGTTAGTCACACAGTGCTAACAAGGGTCTATAGACATTAGTCACACAGTGCTAACAAGGATCTATAGACATTAGTCACACAGTGCTAACAGGGATCTATAGACATTAGCCACACAGTGCTAACAGGGATCTATAGACATTAGTCACACAGTGCTAACAGGGGTCTATAGACATTAGTCACACAGTGCTAACAAGGATCTATAGACATTAGTCACACAGTGCTAACAAGGATCTATAGACATTAGTCACACAGTGCTAACAGGGGTCTATAGACATTAGTCACACAGTGCTAACAAGGATCTATAGACATTAGCCACACAGTGCTAACAAGGATCTATAGACATTAGTCACACAGTGCTAACAGGGGTCTATAGACATTAGTCACACAGTGCTAACAGGGGTCTATAGACATTTGTCACACAGTGCTAACAGGGATCTATAGACATTAGTCACACAGTGCTAACAGGGGTCTATAGACATTAGTCACACAGTGCTAACAAGGGTTTATAGACATTAGTCACACAGTGCTAACAAGGGTCTATAGACATTAGCCACACAGTGCTAAGAAGGATCTACAGACATTAGTCACACAGTGCTAACAAGGATCTATAGACATTAGTCACACAGTGCTAACAAGGATCTACAGACATTAGTCACACAGTGTTAACAGGGGTCTATAGACATTAGCCACAGAGTGCTAACAAGGATCTATAGATATTGGTCACATAGTGCTAACAAGGATCTATAGACATTAGTCACACAGTGCTAACAGGGGTCTATAGACATTAGCCACACAGTGCTAACAAGGATCTATAGACATTAGTCACACAGTGCTATCGGGTCTATAGACATTAGCCACACAGTGCTAACAGGGATCTATAGACATTAGCCACGCAGTGCTAACAGGGGTCTATAGACATTAGCCACACAGTGCTAACAAGGATCTATAGACTGTAGTCACACAGTGCTAACAAGGGTCTATAGACATTAGTCACACAGTGCTAACAGGGGTCTATAGACATTAGTCACACAGTGCTAACAAGGATCTATAGACATTAGTCACACAGTGCTAACAGGGGTCTATAGACATTAGTCACACAGTGCTAACAGGGGTCTATAGACATTAGTCACACAGTGCTAACAGGGGTCTATAGACATTAGCCACACAGTGCTAACAAGGGTCTATAGACATTAGCCACACAGTGCTAACAGGGGTCTATAGACATTAGTCACACATTGCTAACAGGGGTCTATAGACATTAGTCACACAGTGCTAACAGGGATCTATAGACATTAGCCACACAGTGCTAACAGGGGTCTATAGACATTAGTCACACAGTGCTAACAAGGATCTATAGACATTAGCCACACAGTGCTAACAGGGGTCTATAGACATTAGTCACACAGTGCTAACAGGGGTCTATAGACATTAGTCACACAGTGCTAACAAGGATCTATAGACATTAGTCACACAGTGCTAACAGGGATCTATAGACATTAGCCACACAGTGCTAACAGGGGTCTATAGACATTAGTCACACAGTGCTAACAGGGGTCTATAGACATTAGTCACACAGTGCTAACAGGGATCTATAGACATTAGCCACACAGTGCTAACAGGGGTCTATAGACATTAGTCACACAGTGCTAACAGGGGTCTATAGACATTAGTCACACAGTGCTAACAAGGATCTATAGACATTAGCCACACAGTGCTAACAAGGGTCTATAGACATTAGCCACACAGTGCTAACAGGGGTCTATAGACATTAGCCACACAGTGCTAACAAGGATCTATAGACATTAGTCACACAGTGCTAACAGGGGTCTATAGACATTAGTCACACAGTGCTAACAGGGGTCTATAGACATTAGTCACACAGTGCTAACAGGGGTCTATAGACATTAGCCACACAGTGCTAACAAGGATCAGTAGACATTAGTCACACAGTGCTAACAGAGGTCTATAGACATTAGCCACACAGTGCTAACAGGGATCTATAGACATTAGCCACACAGTGCTAACAGGGGTCTACAGACATTAGCCACACAGTGCTAACAAGGATCTATAGACAGTAGTCACACAGTGCTAACAGGGGTCTATAGACATTAGTCACACAGTGCTAACAGGGGTCTATAGACATTAGTCACACAGTGCTAACAGGGATCTATAGACATTAGCCACACAGTGCTAACAGGGGTCTATAGACATTAGTCACACAGTGCTAACAGGGGTCTATAGACATTAGTCACACAGTGCTAACAGGGATCTATAGACATTAGCCACACAGTGCTAACAGGGGTCTATAGACATTAGTCACACAGTGCTAACAGGGGTCTATAGACATTAGTCACACAGTGCTAACAAGGGTCTATAGACATTAGTCACACAGTGCTAACAAGGATCTATAGACATTAGTCACACAGTGCTAACAGGGATCTATAGACATTAGCCACACAGTGCTAACAGGGATCTATAGACATTAGTCACACAGTGCTAACAGGGGTCTATAGACATTAGTCACACAGTGCTAACAAGGGTCTATAGACATTAGCCACACAGTGCTAACAAGGATCTATAGACATTAGTCACACAGTGCTAACAGGGGTCTATAGACATTAGTCACACAGTGCTAACAGGGGTCTATAGACATTTGTCACACAGTGCTAACAGGGATCTATAGACATTAGTCACACAGTGCTAACAGGGGTCTATAGACATTAGTCACACAGTGCTAACAAGGGTTTATAGACATTAGTCACACAGTGCTAACAAGGGTCTATAGACATTAGCCACACAGTGCTAAGAAGGATCTACAGACATTAGTCACACAGTGCTAACAAGGATCTATAGACATTAGTCACACAGTGCTAACAAGGATCTACAGACATTAGTCACACAGTGTTAACAGGGGTCTATAGACATTAGCCACAGAGTGCTAACAAGGATCTATAGATATTGGTCACATAGTGCTAACAAGGATCTATAGACATTAGTCACACAGTGCTAACAAGGATCTATAGACATTAGTCACACAGTGCTAACAAGGATCTATAGACATTAGCCACACAGTGCTAACAAGGGTCTATAGACATTAGTCACACAGTGCTAACAGGGGTCTATAGACATTAGCCACACAGTGCTAACAAGGGTCTATAGACATTAGCCACACAGTGCTAACAAGGATCTATAGACATTAGTCACACAGTGCTAACAAGGGTCTATAGACATTAGTCACACAGTGCTAACAAGGATCTATAGACATTAGTCACACAGTGCTAACAAGGGTCTATAGACATTAGTCACACAGTGCTAACAAGGATCTATAGACATTAGTCACACAGTGCTAACAGGGGTCTATAGATATTGGTCACACAGTGCTAACAAGGATCTATAGACATTAGCCACACAGTGCTAACAGGGGTCTATAGACATTAGCCACACAGTGCTAACAGGGGTCTATAGACATTAGCCACACAGTGCTAACAAGGATCTATAGACAGTAGTCACACAGTGCTAACAGGGGTCTATAGACATTAGTCACACAGTGCTATCAAGGATCTATAGATATTGGTCACACAGTGCTAACAAGGATCTATAGACATTAGCCACACAGTGCTAACAGGGGTCTATAGACATTAGCCACACAGTGCTAACAAGGGTCTATAGACATTAGTCACATAGTGCTAACAGGGGTCTATAGACATTAGCCACACAGTGCTAAGAAGGGTCTATAGACATTAGTCACACAGTGCTAACAAGGATCTATAGACATTAGCCACACAGTGCTAACAAGGGTCTATAGACATTAGCCACACAGTGCTAACAGGGGTCTATAGACATTAGCCACACAGTGCTAACAAGGATCTATAGACATTAGTCACACAGTGCTAACAGGGGTCTATAGACATTAGTCACACAGTGCTAACAGGGGTCTATAGACATTAGTCACACATTGCTAACAGGGGTCTATAGACATTAGTCACACAGTGCTAACAGGGATCTATAGACATTAGCCACACAGTGCTAACAGGGGTCTATAGACATTAGTCACACAGTGCTAACAGGGGTCTATAGACATTAGTCACACAGTGCTAACAAGGA
Organism: Eleutherodactylus coqui; assembly: GCF_035609145.1. NCBI lineage: Eukaryota > Metazoa > Chordata > Amphibia > Anura > Eleutherodactylidae > Eleutherodactylus > Eleutherodactylus coqui. The sequence goes on along the minus strand of NC_089848.1, from coordinate 33,036,881 downwards.
TCTATAGACATTAGCCACACAGTGCTAACAGGGGTCTATAGACATTAGTCACACAGTGCTAACAGGGGTCTATAGACATTAGTCACACAGTGCTAACAAGGATCTATAGACATTAGTCACACAGTGCTAACAGGGATCTATAGACATTAGCCACACAGTGCTAACAGGGGTCTATAGACATTAGTCACACAGTGCTAACAGGGGTCTATAGACATTAGTCACACAGTGCTAACAGGGATCTATAGACATTAGCCACACAGTGCTAACAGGGGTCTATAGACATTAGTCACACAGTGCTAACAGGGGTCTATAGACATTAGTCACACAGTGCTAACAAGGATCTATAGACATTAGCCACACAGTGCTAACAAGGGTCTATAGACATTAGCCACACAGTGCTAACAGGGGTCTATAGACATTAGCCACACAGTGCTAACAAGGATCTATAGACATTAGTCACACAGTGCTAACAGGGGTCTATAGACATTAGTCACACAGTGCTAACAGGGGTCTATAGACATTAGTCACACAGTGCTAACAGGGGTCTATAGACATTAGCCACACAGTGCTAACAAGGATCAGTAGACATTAGTCACACAGTGCTAACAGGGGTCTATAGACATTAGCCACACAGTGCTAACAGGGATCTATAGACATTAGCCACACAGTGCTAACAGGGGTCTACAGACATTAGCCACACAGTGCTAACAAGGATCTATAGACAGTAGTCACACAGTGCTAACAGGGGTCTATAGACATTAGTCACACAGTGCTAACAGGGGTCTATAGACATTAGTCACACAGTGCTAACAGGGATCTATAGACATTAGCCACACAGTGCTAACAGGGGTCTATAGACATTAGTCACACAGTGCTAACAGGGGTCTATAGACATTAGTCACACAGTGCTAACAGGGATCTATAGACATTAGCCACACAGTGCTAACAGGGGTCTATAGACATTAGTCACACAGTGCTAACAGGGGTCTATAGACGTTAGTCACACAGTGCTAACAAGGGTCTATAGACATTAGTCACACAGTGCTAACAAGGATCTATAGACATTAGTCACACAGTGCTAACAGGGATCTATAGACATTAGCCACACAGTGCTAACAGGGATCTATAGACATTAGTCACACAGTGCTAACAGGGGTCTATAGACATTAGTCACACAGTGCTAACAAGGATCTATAGACATTAGTCACACAGTGCTAACAAGGATCTATAGACATTAGTCACACAGTGCTAACAGGGGTCTATAGACATTAGTCACACAGTGCTAACAAGGATCTATAGACATTAGCCACACAGTGCTAACAAGGATCTATAGACATTAGTCACACAGTGCTAACAGGGGTCTATAGACATTAGTCACACAGTGCTAACAGGGGTCTATAGACATTTGTCACACAGTGCTAACAGGGATCTATAGACATTAGTCACACAGTGCTAACAGGGGTCTATAGACATTAGTCACACAGTGCTAACAAGGGTTTATAGACATTAGTCACACAGTGCTAACAAGGGTCTATAGACATTAGCCACACAGTGCTAAGAAGGATCTACAGACATTAGTCACACAGTGCTAACAAGGATCTATAGACATTAGTCACACAGTGCTAACAAGGATCTACAGACATTAGTCACACAGTGTTAACAGGGGTCTATAGACATTAGCCACAGAGTGCTAACAAGGATCTATAGATATTGGTCACATAGTGCTAACAAGGATCTATAGACATTAGTCACACAGTGCTAACAAGGATCTATAGACATTAGTCACACAGTGCTAACAAGGATCTATAGACATTAGCCACACAGTGCTAACAAGGGTCTATAGACATTAGTCACACAGTGCTAACAGGGGTCTATAGACATTAGCCACACAGTGCTAACAAGGGTCTATAGACATTAGCCACACAGTGCTAACAAGGATCTATAGACATTAGTCACACAGTGCTAACAAGGGTCTATAGACATTAGTCACACAGTGCTAACAAGGATCTATAGACATTAGTCACACAGTGCTAACAAGGGTCTATAGACATTAGTCACACAGTGCTAACAAGGATCTATAGACATTAGTCACACAGTGCTAACAGGGGTCTATAGATATTGGTCACACAGTGCTAACAAGGATCTATAGACATTAGCCACACAGTGCTAACAGGGGTCTATAGACATTAGCCACACAGTGCTAACAGGGGTCTATAGACATTAGCCACACAGTGCTAACAAGGATCTATAGACAGTAGTCACACAGTGCTAACAGGGGTCTATAGACATTAGTCACACAGTGCTATCAAGGATCTATAGATATTGGTCACACAGTGCTAACAAGGATCTATAGACATTAGCCACACAGTGCTAACAGGGGTCTATAGACATTAGCCACACAGTGCTAACAAGGGTCTATAGACATTAGTCACATAGTGCTAACAGGGGTCTATAGACATTAGCCACACAGTGCTAAGAAGGGTCTATAGACATTAGTCACACAGTGCTAACAAGGATCTATAGACATTAGCCACACAGTGCTAACAAAGATCTATAGACATTAGTTACACAGTGCTAACAAGGATCTATAGACAGTAGTCACACAGTGCTAACAGGGGTCTATAGACATTAGTCACACAGTGCTAACAGGGGTCTATAGACATTAGTCACACAGTGCTAACAAGGATCTATAGACATTAGTCACACAGTGCTAACAGGGGTCTATAGACATTAGCCACACAGTGCTAACAGGGGTCTATAGACGTTAGTCACACAGTGCTAACAAGGATCTATAGACATTAGTCACACAGTGCTAACAAGGATCTATAGACATTAGTCACACAGTGCTAACAGGGGTCTATAGACATTAGCCACACAGTGCTAACAAGGGTCTATAGACATTAGCCACACAGTGCTAACAGGGGTCTATAGACATTAGTCACACAGTGCTAACAGGGATCTATAGACATTAGCCACACAGTGCTAACAAGGATCTATAGACATTAGTCACACAGTGCTAACAGGGATCTATAGACATTAGCCACACAGTGCTAACAGGGGTCTATAGACATTAGTCACACAGTGCTAACAAGGGTCTATAGACATTAGTCACACAGTGCTAACAAGGGTCTATAGACATTAGTCACACAGTGCTAACAGGGGTCTATAGACATTAGTCACACAGTGCTAACAAGGATCTATAGACGTTAGTCACACAGTGCTAAGAGGGATCTATAGACATTAGTCACACAGTGCTAACAAGGGTCTATAGACATTAGTCACACAGTGCTAACAAGGATCCATAGACATTAGCCACACAGTGCTAACAGGGGTCTATAGACATTAGTCACACAGTGCTAACATGGGTCTATAGACATTAGTCACACAGTGCTAACAAGGATCCATAGACATTAGCCACACAGTGCTAACAGGGGTCTATAGACATTAGTCACACAGTGCTAACAAGGGTCTATAGACATTAGTCACACAGTGCTAACAAGGATCCATAGACATTAGCCACACAGTGCTAACAGGGGTCTATAGACATTAGTCACACAGTGCTAACAGGGGTCTATTGATATTAGTCACACAGTGCTAACAGGGATCTATAGACATTAGTCACACAGTGCTAACAGGGGTCTATAGACATTAGTCACACAGTGCTAACAGGGGTCTATAGATATTAGTCACAGAGTGCTAACAGGGATCTATAGACATTAGTCACACAGTGCTAACAGGGGTCTATAGACATTAGTCACACAGTGCTAACAAGGGTCTATAGACATTAGTCACACAGTGCTAACAAGGATCTATAGACATTAGCCACACAGTGCTAACAAGGATCTATAGACATTAGTTACACAGTGCTAACAAGGATCTATAGACATTAGCCACACAGTGCTAACAAGGGTCTATAGACATTAGTCACACAGTGCTAACAGGGGTCTATAGACATTAGCCACACAGTGCTAACAAGGATCTATAGACATTAGCCACACAGTGCTAACAAGGGTCTATAGACATTAGTCACACAGTGCTAACAGGGGTCTATAGACAATAGCCACACAGGGCTAACAAGGAAGTATAGACATTAGTCACACAGTGCTAACAAGGATCTATAGACATTAGCCACACAGTGCTAACAGGGGTCTACAGACATTAGTCACACATTGCTAACAGGGGTCTATAGACATTAGTCACACAGTGCTAACAAGGGTCTATAGACATTAGCCACACAGTGCTAACAAGGATCTATAGACATTAGTCACACAGTGCTATCGGGTCTATAGACATTAGCCACACAGTGCTAACAGGGATCTATAGACATTAGCCACGCAGTGCTAACAGGGGTCTATAGACATTAGCCACACAGTGCTAACAAGGATCTATAGACAGTAGTCACACAGTGCTAACAAGGGTCTATAGACATTAGTCACACAGTGCTAACAGGGGTATATAGACATTAGTCACACAGTGCTAACAAGAATCTATAGACATTAGTCACACAGTGCTAACAGGGGTCTATAGACATTAGTCACACAGTGCTAACAGGGGTCTATAGACATTAGTCACACAGTGCTAACAAGGATCTATAGACATTAGTCACACAGTGCTAACAGGGATCTATAGACATTAGCCACACAGTGCTAACAGGGGTCTATAGACATTAGTCACACAGTGCTAACAGGGGTCTATAGACATTAGTCACACAGTGCTAACAGGGATCTATAGACATTAGCCACACAGTGCTAACAGGGGTCTATAGACATTAGTCACACAGTGCTAACAGGGATCTATAGACATTAGCCACACAGTGCTAACAGGGGTCTATAGACATTAGTCACACAGTGCTAACAGGGGTCTATAGACATTAGTCACACAGTGCTAACAAGGATCTATAGATATTGGTCACACAGTGCTAACAAGGATCTATAGACATTAGTCACACAGTGCTAACAGGGGTCTATAGACATTAGTCACATAGTGCTAACAGGGGTCTATAGACATTAGCCACACAGTGCTAAGAAGGGTCTATAGACATTAGTCACACAGTGCTAACAAGGATCTATAGACATTAGCCACACAGTGCTAACAAGGATCTATAGACATTAGTTACACAGTGCTAACAAGGATCTATAGACAGTAGTCACACAGTGCTAACAGGGGTCTATAGACATTAGTCACACAGTGCTAACAGGGGTCTATAGACATTAGTCACACAGTGCTAACAAGGATCTATAGACATTAGTCACACAGTGCTAACAGGGGTCTATAGACATTAGCCACACAGTGCTAACAGGGGTCTATAGACGTTAGTCACACAGTGCTAACAAGGATCTATAGACATTAGTCACACAGTGCTAACAAGGATCTATAGACATTAGTCACACAGTGCTAACAGGGGTCTATAGACATTAGTCACACAGTGCTAACAGGGATCTATAGACATTAGCCACACAGTGCTAACAGGGGTCTATAGACATTAGTCACACAGTGCTAACAGGGGTCTATAGACATTAGTCACACAGTGCTAACAAGGATCTATAGACATTAGTCACACAGTGCTAACAGGGATCTATAGACATTAGCCACACAGTGCTAACAGGGGTCTATAGACATTAGTCACACAGTGCTAACAGGGGTCTATAGACATTAGTCACACAGTGCTAACAGGGATCTATAGACATTAGCCACACAGTGCTAACAGGGGTCTATAGACATTAGTCACACAGTGCTAACAGGGGTCTATAGACATTAGTCACACAGTGCTAACAAGGATCTATAGACATTAGTCACACAGTGCTAACAAGGATCTATAGAGAAGAGTCACACAGTGCTAACAGGGGTCTATAGACATTAGTCACACAGTGCTAACAAGGATCTATAGACATTAGTCACACAGTGCTAACAAGGATCTATAGACATTAGTCACACAGTCCTAACAGCGGTCTATAGACATTAGTCACACAGTGCTAACAAGGGTTTATAGACATTAGTCACACAGTGCTAACAAGGGTCTATAGACATTAGCCACACAGTGCTAAGAAGGATCTATAGACATTAGTCACACAGTGCTAACAAGGATCTATAGACATTAGCCACACAGTGCTAACAGGGGTCTATAGACATTAGTCACACAGTGCTAACAGGGGTCTATAGACGTTAGCCACACAGTGCTAACAGGGGTCTATAGACATTAGCCACACAGTGCTAACAGGGGTCTATAGACATTAGTCACACAGTGCTAACAAGGATCTATAGACGTTAGTCACACAGTGCTAACAAGGATCTATAGACATTAGTCACACAGTGCTAAGAGGGATCTATAGACATTAGTCACACAGTGCTAACAAGGGTCTATAGACATTAGTCACACAGTGCTAACAGGGGTCTATAGACATTAGCCACACAGTGCTAACAGGGGTCTATAGACATTAGTCACACAGTGCTAACAGGGGTCTATAGACATTAGTCACACAGTGCTAACAAGGGTTTATAGACATTAGCCACACAGTGCTAACAAGGGTCTATAGACATTAGCCACACAGTGCTAACAGGGATCTATAGACATTAGTCACACAGTGCTAACAAGGATCTATAGACATTAGTCACACAGTGCTAACAAGGATCTATAGACATTAGTCACATAGTGCTAACAAGGATCTATAGACGTTAGTCACACAGTGCTAACAAGGGTCTATAGACATTAGTCACACAGTGCTAACAAGGGTCTGTAGACATTAGTCACACAGTGCTAACAAGGATCTATAGACATTAGTCACACAGTGCTAACTGGGGTCTATAGACATTAGTCACAGTGCTAACAGGGGTCTATAGACATTAGTCACACAGTGCTAACAGGGATCTATAGACATTAGTCACACAGTGCTAACAAGGATCTATAGACATTAGTCACACAGTGCTAACAAGGATCTATAGACATTAGTCACACAGTGCTAACAAGGATCTATAGACATTAGCCACACAGTGCTAACAAGGATCTATAGACATTAGTCACACAGTGCTAACAAGGATCTATATACATTAGTCACACAGTGCTAACAAGGATCTATAGACATTAGTCACACAGTGCTAACAGGGATCTATAGACATTAGTCACACAGTGCTAACAAGGATCTATAGACATTAGCCACACAGTGCTAACAAGGATCTATAGACATTAGTCACACAGTGCTAACAGAGGGCTATAGACATTAGTCACACAGTGCTAACAAGGATCTATAGACATTAGTCACACAGTGCTAACAGGGGTCTATAGACATTAGTCACACAGTGCTAACAAGGGTCTATAGACATTAGTCACACAGTGCTAACAGGGGTCTATAGACATTAGTCACACAGTGCTAACAGGGGTCTATAGACATTAGTCACACAGTGCTAACAAGGATCTATAGACATTAGTCACACAGTGCTAACAGGGATCTATAGACATTAGTCACACAGTGCTAACAGGGGTCTATAGACATTAGTCACACAGTGCTAACAAGAATCTATAGACATTAGTCACACAGTGCTAACAGGGGTCTATAGACATTAGTCACACAGTGCTAACAGGGGTCTATAGACATTAGTCACACAGTGCTAACAAGGATCTATAGACATTAGCCACACAGTGCTAACAGGGGTCTATAGACATTAGTCACACAGTGCTAACAGGGGTCTATAGACGTTAGCCACACAGTGCTAACAGGGGTCTATAGACATTAGCCACACAGTGCTAACAGGGGTCTATAGACATTAGTCACACAGTGCTAACAAGGATCTATAGACGTTAGTCACACAGTGCTAACAAGGATCTATAGACATTAGTCACACAGTGCTAAGAGGGATCTATAGACATTAGTCACACAGTGCTAACAAGGGTCTATAGACATTAGTCACACAGTGCTAACAGGGGTCTATAGACATTAGCCACACAGTGCTAACAGGGGTCTATAGACATTAGTCACACAGTGCTAACAGGGGTCTATAGACATTAGTCACACAGTGCTAACAAGGGTTTATAGACATTAGCCACACAGTGCTAACAAGGGTCTATAGACATTAGCCACACAGTGCTAACAGGGATCTATAGACATTAGTCACACAGTGCTAACAAGGATCTATAGACATTAGTCACACAGTGCTAACAAGGATCTATAGACATTAGTCACACAGTGCTAACAAGGATCTATAGACGTTAGTCACACAGTGCTAACAAGGGTCTATAGACATTAGTCACACAGTGCTAACAAGGGTCTGTAGACATTAGTCACACAGTGCTAACAAGGATCTATAGACATTAGTCACACAGTGCTAACTGGGGTCTATAGACATTAGTCACAGTGCTAACAGGGGTCTATAGACATTAGTCACACAGTGCTAACAGGGATCTATAGACATTAGTCACACAGTGCTAACAAGGATCTATAGACATTAGTCACACAGTGCTAACAAGGATCTATAGACATTAGTCACACAGTGCTAACAAGGATCTATAGACATTAGCCACACAGTGCTAACAAGGATCTATAGACATTAGTCACACAGTGCTAACAAGGATCTATATACATTAGTCACACAGTGCTAACAAGGATCTATAGACATTAGTCACACAGTGCTAACAGGGATCTATAGACATTAGTCACACAGTGCTAACAAGGATCTATAGACATTAGCCACACAGTGCTAACAAGGATCTATAGACATTAGTCACACAGTGCTAACAGAGGGCTATAGACATTAGTCACACAGTGCTAACAAGGATCTATAGACATTAGTCACACAGTGCTAACAGGGGTCTATAGACATTAGTCACACAGTGCTAACAAGGGTCTATAGACATTAGTCACACAGTGCTAACAGGGGTCTATAGACATTAGTCACACAGTGCTAACAGGGGTCTATAGACATTAGTCACACAGTGCTAACAAGGATCTATAGACATTAGTCACACAGTGCTAACAGGGATCTATAGACATTAGTCACACAGTGCTAACAGGGGTCTATAGACATTAGTCACACAGTGCTAACAAGAATCTATAGACATTAGTCACACAGTGCTAACAGGGGTCTATAGACATTAGTCACACAGTGCTAACAGGGGTCTATAGACATTAGTCACACAGTGCTAACAAGGATCTATAGACATTAGTCACACAGTGCTAACAGGGATCTATAGACATTAGCCACACAGTGCTAACAGGGGTCTATAGACATTAGTCACACAGTGCTAACAGGGGTCTATAGACATTAGTCACACAGTGCTAACAGGGATCTATAGACATTAGCCACACAGTGCTAACAGGGGTCTATAGACATTAGTCACACAGTGCTAACAGGGATCTATAGACATTAGCCACACAGTGCTAACAGGGGTCTATAGACATTAGTCACACAGTGCTAACAGGGGTCTATAGACATTAGTCACACAGTGCTAACAAGGATCTATAGATATTGGTCACACAGTGCTAACAAGGATCTATAGACATTAGTCACACAGTGCTAACAAGGATCTATAGACATTAGTCACACAGTGCTAACAAGGATCTATAGACATTAGCCACACAGTGCTAACAAGGGTCTATAGACATTAGTCACATAGTGCTAACAGGGGTCTATAGACATTAGCCACACAGTGCTAAGAAGGGTCTATAGACATTAGTCACACAGTGCTAACAAGGATCTATAGACATTAGCCACACAGTGCTAACAAGGATCTATAGACATTAGTTACACAGTGCTAACAAGGATCTATAGACAGTAGTCACACAGTGCTAACAGGGGTCTATAGACATTAGTCACACAGTGCTAACAGGGGTCTATAGACATTAGTCACACAGTGCTAACAAGGATCTATAGACATTAGTCACACAGTGCTAACAGGGGTCTATAGACATTAGCCACACAGTGCTAACAGGGGTCTATAGACGTTAGTCACACAGTGCTAACAAGGATCTATAGACATTAGTCACACAGTGCTAACAAGGATCTATAGACATTAGTCACACAGTGCTAACAGGGGTCTATAGACATTAGTCACACAGTGCTAACAGGGGTCTATAGACATTAGCCACACAGTGCTAACAAGGGTCTATAGACATTAGCCACACAGTGCTAACAGGGTTCTATAGACATTAGTCACACATTGCTAACAGGGGTCTATAGACATTAGTCACACAGTGCTAACAGGGATCTATAGACATTAGCCACACAGTGCTAACAGGGGTCTATAGACATTAGTCACACAGTGCTAACAGGGATCTATAGACATTAGCCACACAGTGCTAACAAGGATCTATAGACATTAGTCACACAGTGCTAACAGGGATCTATAGACATTAGCCACACAGTGCTAACAGGGGTCTATAGACATTAGTCACACAGTGCTAACAGGGATCTATAGACATTAGCCACACAGTGCTAACAGGGGTCTATAGACATTAGTCACACAGTGCTAACAGGGGTCTATAGACATTAGTCACACAGTGCTAACAAGGATCTATAGACATTAGTCACACAGTGCTAACAGGGATCTATAGACATTAGCCACACAGTGCTAACAGGGGTCTATAGACATTAGTCACACAGTGCTAACAGGGGTCTATAGACATTAGTCACACAGTGCTAACAGGGATCTATAGACATTAGCCACACAGTGCTAACAGGGGTCTATAGACATTAGTCACACAGTGCTAACAGGGGTCTATAGACATTAGTCACACAGTGCTAACAAGGATCTATAGACATTAGTCACACAGTGCTAACAAGGATCTATAGACAAGAGTCACACAGTGCTAACAGGGGTCTATAGACATTAGTCACACAGTGCTAACAAGGATCTATAGACATTAGTCACACAGTGCTAACAAGGATCTATAGACATTAGTCACACAGTCCTAACAGCGGTCTATAGACATTAGTCACACAGTGCTAACAAGGGTTTATAGACATTAGTCACACAGTGCTAACAAGGGTCTATAGACATTAGCCACACAGTGCTAAGAAGGATCTATAGACATTAGTCACACAGTGCTAACAAGGATCTATAGACATTAGCCACACAGTGCTAACAGGGGTCTATAGACATTAGTCACACAGTGCTAACAGGGGTCTATAGACGTTAGCCACACAGTGCTAACAGGGGTCTATAGACATTAGCCACACAGTGCTAACAGGGGTCTATAGACATTAGTCACACAGTGCTAACAAGGATCTATAGACGTTAGTCACACAGTGCTAACAAGGATCTATAGACATTAGTCACACAGTGCTAAGAGGGATCTATAGACATTAGTCACACAGTGCTAACAAGGGTCTATAGACATTAGTCACACAGTGCTAACAGGGGTCTATAGACATTAGCCACACAGTGCTAACAGGGGTCTATAGACATTAGTCACACAGTGCTAACAGGGGTCTATAGACATTAGTCACACAGTGCTAACAAGGGTTTATAGACATTAGCCACACAGTGCTAACAAGGGTTTTTAGACATTAGCCACACAGTGCTAACAGGGATCTATAGACATTAGTCACACAGTGCTAACAAGGATCTATAGACATTAGTCACACAGTGCTAACAAGGATCTATAGACATTAGTCACACAGTGCTAACAAGGATCTATAGACGTTAGTCACACAGTGCTAACAAGGGTCTATAGACATTAGTCACACAGTGCTAACAAGGGTCTGTAGACATTAGTCACACAGTGCTAACAAGGATCTATAGACATTAGTCACACAGTGCTAACTGGGGTCTATAGACATTAGTCACAGTGCTAACAGGGGTCTATAGACATTAGTCACACAGTGCTAACAGGGATCTATAGACATTAGTCACACAGTGCTAACAAGGATCTATAGACATTAGTCACACAGTGCTAACAAGGATCTATAGACATTAGTCACACAGTGCTAACAAGGATCTATAGACATTAGCCACACAGTGCTAACAAGGATCTATAGACATTAGTCACACAGTGCTAACAAGGATCTATATACATTAGTCACACAGTGCTAACAAGGATCTATAGACATTAGTCACACAGTGATAACAGGGATCTATAGACATTAGTCACACAGTGCTAACAAGGATCTATAGACATTAGCCACACAGTGCTAACAAGGATCTATAGACATTAGTCACACAGTGCTAACAGAGGGCTATAGACATTAGTCACACAGTGCTAACAAGGATCTATAGACATTAGTCACACAGTGCTAACAGGGGTCTATAGACATTAGTCACACAGTGCTAACAAGGGTCTATAGACATTAGTCACACAGTGCTAACAAGGGTCTATAGACATTAGTCACACAGTGCTAACAAGGATCTATAGACATTAGCCACACAGTGCTAACAAGGGTCTATAGACATTAGTCACACAGTGCTAACAGGGGTCTATAGACATTAGCCACACAGTGCTAAGAAGGGTCTATAGACATTAGTCACACAGTGCTAACAAGGATCTATAGACATTAGCCACACAGTGCTAACAAGGATCTATAGACATTAGTTACACAGTGCTAACAAGGATCTATAGACAGTAGTCACACAGTGCTAACAGGGGTCTATAGACATTAGTCACACAGTGCTAACAGGGGTCTATAGACATTAGTCACACAGTGCTAACAAGGATCTATAGACATTAGTCACACAGTGCTAACAGGGGTCTATAGACATTAGTCACACAGTGCTAACAGGGGTCTATAGACATTAGCCACACAGTGCTAACAAGGGTCTATAGACATTAGCCACACAGTGCTAACAGGGGTCTATAGACATTAGTCACACAATGCTAACAAGGGTTTATAGACATTAGTCACACAGTGCTAACAAGGGTCTATAGACATTAGCCACACAGTGCTAAGAAGGATCTATAGACATTAGTCACACAGTGCTAACAGGGATCTATAGACATTAGTCACACAGTGCTAACAAGGATCTATAGACATTAGTCACACAGTGCTAACAAGGATCTATAGACATTAGTCACACAGTGCTAACAGGGGTCTATAGACATTAGCCACACAGTGCTAACAGGGGTCTATAGACATTAGTCACACAGTGCTAACAGAGGTCTATAGAGATTAGTCACACAGTGCTAACAGGGGTATATAGACATTAGCCACACAGTGCTAACAGGGGACTATAGACATTAGCCACACAGTGCTAACAGAGGTCTATAGACATTAGTCACACAGTGCTAAGAGGGATCTATAGACATTAGTCACACAGTGCTAACAGGGGTCTATAGACATTAGTCACACAGTGCTAACAGGGGTCTATAGACATTAGTCACACAGTGCTAACAAGGGTCTATAGACATTAGTCACACAGTGCTAACAGGGATCTATAGACATTAGCCACACAGTGCTAACAGGGGTCTATAGACATTAGTCACACAGTGCTAACAAGGGTCTATAGACATTAGTCACACAGTGCTAACAGGGGTCTATAGACATTAGTCACACAGTGCTAACAAGGATCTATAGACGTTAGTCACACAGTGCTAAGAGGGATCTATAGACATTAGTCACACAGTGCTAACAAGGGTCTATAGACATTAGTCACACAGTGCTAACAAGGATCCATAGACATTAGCCACACAGTGCTAACAGGGGTCTATAGACATTAGTCACACAGTGCTAACAAGGGTCTATAGACATTAGTCACACAGTGCTAACAAGGATCCATAGACATTAGCCACACAGTGTTAACAGGGGTCTATAGACATTAGTCACACAGTGCTAACAGGGGTCTATAGACATTAGTCACACAGTGCTAACAGGGGTCTATAGACATTAGTCACACAGTGCTAACAAGGGTCTATAGACATTAGTCACACAGTGCTAACAAGGATCTATAGACATTAGCCACACAGTGCTAACAAGGATCTATAGACATTAGTTACACAGTGCTAACAAGGATCTATAGACATTAGCCACACAGTGCTAACAAGGGTCTATAGACATTAGTCACACAGTGCTAACAGGAGTCTATAGACATTAGCCACACAGTGCTAACAAGGATCTATAGACATTAGCCACACAGTACTAACAAGGGTCTATAGACATTAGCCACACAGTGCTAACAGGGGTCTATAGACAATAGCCACACAGTGCTAACAAGGAAGTATAGACATTAGTCACACAGTGCTAACAGGGGTCTATAGACATTAGTCACACATTGCTAACAGGGGTCTATAGACATTAGTCACACAGTGCTAACAGGGGTCTATAGACATTAGCCACACAGTGCTAACAAGGATCTATAGACATTAGTCACACAGTGCTATCGGGTCTATAGACATTAGCCACACAGTGCTAACAGGGATCTATAGACATTAGCCACGCAGTGCTAACAGGGGTCTATAGACATTAGCCACACAGTGCTAACAAGGATCTATAGACTGTAGTCACACAGTGCTAACAAGGGTCTATAGACATTAGTCACACAGTGCTAACAGGGGTCTATAGACATTAGTCACACAGTGCTAACAAGGATCTATAGACATTAGTCACACAGTGCTAACAGGGGTCTATAGACATTAGTCACACAGTGCTAACAGGGGTCTATAGACATTAGTCACACAGTGCTAACAGGGGTCTATAGACATTAGCCACACAGTGCTAACAAGGGTCTATAGACATTAGCCACACAGTGCTAACAGGGGTCTATAGACATTAGTCACACATTGCTAACAGGGGTCTATAGACATTAGTCACACAGTGCTAACAGGGATCTATAGACATTAGCCACACAGTGCTAACAGGGGTCTATAGACATTAGTCACACAGTGCTAACAGGGGTCTATAGACATTAGTCACACAGTGCTAACAAGGATCTATAGACATTAGCCACACAGTGCTAACAGGGGTCTATAGACATTAGTCACACAGTGCTAACAGGGGTCTATAGACATTAGTCACACAGTGCTAACAAGGATCTATAGACATTAGTCACACAGTGCTAACAGGGATCTATAGACATTAGCCACACAGTGCTAACAGGGGTCTATAGACATTAGTCACACAGTGCTAACAGGGGTCTATAGACATTAGTCACACAGTGCTAACAGGGATCTATAGACATTAGCCACACAGTGCTAACAGGGGTCTATAGACATTAGTCACACAGTGCTAACAGGGGTCTATAGACATTAGTCACACAGTGCTAACAAGGATCTATAGACATTAGCCACACAGTGCTAACAAGGGTCTATAGACATTAGCCACACAGTGCTAACAGGGGTCTATAGACATTAGCCACACAGTGCTAACAAGGATCTATAGACATTAGTCACACAGTGCTAACAGGGGTCTATAGACATTAGTCACACAGTGCTAACAGGGGTCTATAGACATTAGTCACACAGTGCTAACAGGGGTCTATAGACATTAGCCACACAGTGCTAACAAGGATCAGTAGACATTAGTCACACAGTGCTAACAGGGGTCTATAGACATTAGCCACACAGTGCTAACAGGGATCTATAGACATTAGCCACACAGTGCTAACAGGGGTCTACAGACATTAGCCACACAGTGCTAACAAGGATCTATAGACAGTAGTCACACAGTGCTAACAGGGGTCTATAGACATTAGTCACACAGTGCTAACAGGGGTCTATAGACATTAGTCACACAGTGCTAACAGGGATCTATAGACATTAGCCACACAGTGCTAACAGGGGTCTATAGACATTAGTCACACAGTGCTAACAGGGGTCTATAGACATTAGTCACACAGTGCTAACAGGGATCTATAGACATTAGCCACACAGTGCTAACAGGGGTCTATAGACATTAGTCACACAGTGCTAACAGGGGTCTATAGACATTAGTCACACAGTGCTAACAAGGGTCTATAGACATTAGTCACACAGTGCTAACAAGGATCTATAGACATTAGTCACACAGTGCTAACAGGGATCTATAGACATTAGCCACACAGTGCTAACAGGGATCTATAGACATTAGTCACACAGTACTAACAGGGGTCTATAGACATTAGTCACACAGTGCTAACAAGGGTCTATAGACATTAGCCACACAGTGCTAACAAGGATCTATAGATATTAGTCACACAGTGCTAACAGGGGTCTATAGACATTAGTCACACAGTGCTAACAGGGGTCTATAGACATTTGTCACACAGTGCTAACAGGGATCTATAGACATTAGTCACACAGTGCTAACAGGGGTCTATAGACATTAGTCACACAGTGCTAACAAGGGTTTATAGACATTAGTCACACAGTGCTAACAAGGGTCTATAGACATTAGCCACACAGTGCTAAGAAGGATCTACAGACATTAGTCACACAGTGCTAACAAGGATCTATAGACATTAGTCACACAGTGCTAACAAGGATCTACAGACATTAGTCACACAGTGTTAACAGGGGTCTATAGACATTAGCCACAGAGTGCTAACAAGGATCTATAGATATTGGTCACATAGTGCTAACAAGGATCTATAGACATTAGTCACACAGTGCTAACAAGGATCTATAGACATTAGTCACACAGTGCTAACAAGGATCTATAGACATTAGCCACACAGTGCTAACAAGGGTCTATAGACATTAGTCACACAGTGCTAACAGGGGTCTATAGACATTAGCCACACAGTGCTAACAAGGGTCTATAGACATTAGCCACACAGTGCTAACAAGGATCTATAGACATTAGTCACACAGTGCTAACAAGGGTCTATAGACATTAGTCACACAGTGCTAACAAGGATCTATAGACATTAGTCACACAGTGCTAACAAGGGTCTATAGACATTAGTCACACAGTGCTAACAAGGATCTATAGACATTAGTCACACAGTGCTAACAGGGGTCTATAGATATTGGTCACACAGTGCTAACAAGGATCTATAGACATTAGCCACACAGTGCTAACAGGGGTCTATAGACATTAGCCACACAGTGCTAACAGGGGTCTATAGACATTAGCCACACAGTGCTAACAAGGATCTATAGACAGTAGTCACACAGTGCTAACAGGGGTCTATAGACATTAGTCACACAGTGCTATCAAGGATCTATAGATATTGGTCACACAGTGCTAACAAGGATCTATAGACATTAGCCACACAGTGCTAACAGGGGTCTATAGACATTAGCCACACAGTGCTAACAAGGGTCTATAGACATTAGTCACATAGTGCTAACAGGGGTCTATAGACATTAGCCACACAGTGCTAAGAAGGGTCTATAGACATTAGTCACACAGTGCTAACAAGGATCTATAGACATTAGCCACACAGTGCTAACAAAGATCTATAGACATTAGTTACACAGTGCTAACAAGGATCTATAGACAGTAGTCACACAGTGCTAACAGGGGTCTATAGACATTAGTCACACAGTGCTAACAGGGGTCTATAGACATTAGTCACACAGTGCTAACAAGGATCTATAGACATTAGTCACACAGTGCTAACAGGGGTCTATAGACATTAGCCACACAGTGCTAACAGGGGTCTATAGACGTTAGTCACACAGTGCTAACAAGGATCTATAGACATTAGTCACACAGTGCTAACAAGGATCTATAGACATTAGTTACACAGTGCTAACAGGGGTCTATAGACATTAGCCACACAGTGCTAACAAGGGTCTATAGACATTAGCCACACAGTGCTAACAGGGGTCTATAGACATTAGTCACACAGTGCTAACAGGGATCTATAGACATTAGCCACACAGTGCTAACAAGGATCTATAGACATTAGTCACACAGTGCTAACAGGGATCTATAGACATTAGCCACACAGTGCTAACAGGGGTCTATAGACATTAGTCACACAGTGCTAACAAGGGTCTATAGACATTAGTCACACAGTGCTAACAAGGGTCTATAGACATTAGTCACACAGTGCTAACAGGGGTCTATAGACATTAGTCACACAGTGCTAACAAGGATCTATAGACGTTAGTCACACAGTGCTAAGAGGGATCTATAGACATTAGTCACACAGTGCTAACAAGGGTCTATAGACATTAGTCACACAGTGCTAACAAGGATCCATAGACATTAGCCACACAGTGCTAACAGGGGTCTATAGACATTAGTCACACAGTGCTAACATGGGTCTATAGACATTAGTCACACAGTGCTAACAAGGATCCATAGACATTAGCCACACAGTGCTAACAGGGGTCTATAGACATTAGTCACACAGTGCTAACAAGGGTCTATAGACATTAGTCACACAGTGCTAACAAGGATCCATAGACATTAGCCACACAGTGCTAACAGGGGTCTATAGACATTAGTCACACAGTGCTAACAGGGGTCTATAGACATTAGTCACACAGTGCTAACAAGGGTCTATAGACATTAGTCACACAGTGCTAACAAGGATCTATAGACATTAGCCACACAGTGCTAACAAGGATCTATAGACATTAGTTACACAGTGCTAACAAGGATCTATAGACATTAGCCACACAGTGCTAACAAGGGTCTATAGACATTAGTCACACAGTGCTAACAGGGGTCTATAGACATTAGCCACACAGTGCTAACAAGGATCTATAGACATTAGCCACACAGTGCTAACAAGGGTCTATAGACATTAGTCACACAGTGCTAACAGGGGTCTATAGACATTAGTCACACATTGCTAAAAAGGAAGTATAGACATTAGTCACACAGTGCTAACAGGGGTCTACAGACATTAGTCACACATTGCTAACAGGGGTCTGTAGACATTAGTCACACAGTGCTAACAGGGGTCTATAGACATTAGCCACACAGTGCTAACAAGGATCTATAGACATTAGTCACACAGTGCTATCGGGTCTATAGACATTAGCCACACAGTGCTAACAGGGATCTATAGACATTAGCCACGCAGTGCTAACAGGGGTCTATAGACATTAGCCACACAGTGCTAACAAGGATCTATAGACAGTAGTCACACAGTGCTAACAAGGGTCTATAGACATTAGTCACACAGTGCTAACAGGGGTCTATAGACATTAGTCACACAGTGCTAACAAGGATCTATAGACATTAGTCACACAGTGCTAACAAGGATCTATAGACATTAGTCACACAGTGCTAACAAGGATCTATAGACGTTAGTCACACAGTGCTAACAAGGGTCTATAGACATTAGTCACACAGTGCTAACAAGGGTCTGTAGACATTAGTCACACAGTGCTAACAAGGATCTATAGACATTAGTCACACAGTGCTAACTGGGGTCTATAGACATTAGTCACAGTGCTAACAGGGGTCTATAGACATTAGTCACACAGTGCTAACAGGGATCTATAGACATTAGTCACACAGTGCTAACAAGGATCTATAGACATTAGTCACACAGTGCTAACAAGGATCTATAGACATTAGTCACACAGTGCTAACAAGGATCTATAGACATTAGCCACACAGTGCTAACAAGGATCTATAGACATTAGTCACACAGTGCTAACAAGGATCTATAGACATTAGTCACACAGTGCTAACAAGGATCTATAGACATTAGTCACACAGTGCTAACAGGGATCTATAGACATTAGTCACACAGTGCTAACAAGGATCTATAGACATTAGCCACACAGTGCTAACAAGGATCTATAGACATTAGTCACACAGTGCTAACAGAGGGCTATAGACATTAGTCACACAGTGCTAACAAGGATCTATAGACATTAGTCACACAGTGCTAACAGGGGTCTATAGACATTAGTCACACAGTGCTAACAAGGGTCTATAGACATTAGTCACACAGTGCTAACAAGGGTCTATAGACATTAGTCACACAGTGCTAACAAGGATCTATAGACATTAGCCACACAGTGCTAACAAGGGTCTATAGACATTAGTCACACAGTGCTAACAGGGGTCTATAGACATTAGCCACACAGTGCTAAGAAGGGTCTATAGACATTAGTCACACAGTGCTAACAAGGATCTATAGACATTAGCCACACAGTGCTAACAAGGATCTATAGACATTAGTTACACAGTGCTAACAAGGATCTATAGACAGTAGTCACACAGTGCTAACAGGGGTCTATAGACATTAGTCACACAGTGCTAACAGGGGTCTATAGACATTAGTCACACAGTGCTAACAAGGATCTATAGACATTAGTCACACAGTGCTAACAGGGGTCTATAGACATTAGTCACACAGTGCTAACAGGGGTCTATAGACATTAGCCACACAGTGCTAACAAGGGTCTATAGACATTAGCCACACAGTGCTAACAGGGGTCTATAGACATTAGTCACACAATGCTAACAAGGGTTTATAGACATTAGTCACACAGTGCTAACAAGGGTCTATAGACATTAGCCACACAGTGCTAAGAAGGATCTATAGACATTAGTCACACAGTGCTAACAGGGATCTATAGACATTAGTCACACAGTGCTAACAAGGATCTATAGACATTAGTCACACAGTGCTAACAAGGATCTATAGACATTAGTCACACAGTGCTAACAGGGGTCTATAGACATTAGCCACACAGTGCTAACAGGGGTCTATAGACATTAGTCACACAGTGCTAACAGAGGTCTATAGAGATTAGTCACACAGTGCTAACAGGGGTATATAGACATTAGCCACACAGTGCTAACAGGGGTCTATAGACATTAGCCACACAGTGCTAACAGAGGTCTATAGACATTAGTCACACAGTGCTAAGAGGGATCTATAGACATTAGTCACACAGTGCTAACAGGGGTCTATAGACATTAGTCACACAGTGCTAACAGGGGTCTATAGACATTAGTCACACAGTGCTAACAAGGGTCTATAGACATTAGTCACACAGTGCTAACAGGGATCTATAGACATTAGCCACACAGTGCTAACAGGGGTCTATAGACATTAGTCACACAGTGCTAACAAGGGTCTATAGACATTAGTCACACAGTGCTAACAGGGGTCTATAGACATTAGTCACACAGTGCTAACAAGGATCTATAGACGTTAGTCACACAGTGCTAAGAGGGATCTATAGACATTAGTCACACAGTGCTAACAAGGGTCTATAGACATTAGTCACACAGTGCTAACAAGGATCCATAGACATTAGCCACACAGTGCTAACAGGGGTCTATAGACATTAGTCACACAGTGCTAACAAGGGTCTATAGACATAAGTCACACAGTGCTAACAAGGATCCATAGACATTAGCCACACAGTGCTAACAGGGGTCTATAGACATTAGTCACACAGTGCTAACAAGGGTCTATAGACATTAGTCACACAGTGCTAACAAGGATCCATAGACATTAGCCACACAGTGTTAACAGGGGTCTATAGACATTAGTCACACAGTGCTAACAGGGGTCTATAGACATTAGTCACACAGTGCTAACAGGGGTCTATAGACATTAGTCACACAGTGCTAACAAGGGTCTATAGACATTAGTCACACAGTGCTAACAAGGATCTATAGACATTAGCCACACAGTGCTAACAAGGATCTATAGACATTAGTTACACAGTGCTAACAAGGATCTATAGACATTAGCCACACAGTGCTAACAAGGGTCTATAGACATTAGTCACACAGTGCTAACAGGAGTCTATAGACATTAGCCACACAGTGCTAACAAGGATCTATAGACATTAGCCACACAGTACTAACAAGGGTCTATAGACATTAGCCACACAGTGCTAACAGGGGTCTATAGACAATAGCCACACAGTGCTAACAAGGAAGTATAGACATTAGTCACACAGTGCTAACAGGGGTCTATAGACATTAGTCACACATTGCTAACAGGGGTCTATAGACATTAGTCACACAGTGCTAACAGGGGTCTATAGACATTAGCCACACAGTGCTAACAAGGATCTATAGACATTAGTCACACAGTGCTATCGGGTCTATAGACATTAGCCACACAGTGCTAACAGGGATCTATAGACATTAGCCACGCAGTGCTAACAGGGGTCTATAGACATTAGCCACACAGTGCTAACAAGGATCTATAGACTGTAGTCACACAGTGCTAACAAGGGTCTATAGACATTAGTCACACAGTGCTAACAGGGGTCTATAGACATTAGTCACACAGTGCTAACAAGGATCTATAGACATTAGTCACACAGTGCTAACAGGGGTCTATAGACATTAGTCACACAGTGCTAACAGGGGTCTATAGACATTAGTCACACAGTGCTAACAGGGGTCTATAGACATTAGCCACACAGTGCTAACAAGGGTCTATAGACATTAGCCACACAGTGCTAACAGGGGTCTATAGACATTAGTCACACATTGCTAACAGGGGTCTATAGACATTAGTCACACAGTGCTAACAGGGATCTATAGACATTAGCCACACAGTGCTAACAGGGGTCTATAGACATTAGTCACACAGTGCTAACAGGGGTCTATAGACATTAGTCACACAGTGCTAACAAGGATCTATAGACATTAGCCACACAGTGCTAACAGGGGTCTATAGACATTAGTCACACAGTGCTAACAGGGGTCTATAGACATTAGTCACACAGTGCTAACAAGGATCTATAGACATTAGTCACACAGTGCTAACAGGGATCTATAGACATTAGCCACACAGTGCTAACAGGGGTCTATAGACATTAGTCACACAGTGCTAACAGGGGTCTATAGACATTAGTCACACAGTGCTAACAGGGATCTATAGACATTAGCCACACAGTGCTAACAGGGGTCTATAGACATTAGTCACACAGTGCTAACAGGGGTCTATAGACATTAGTCACACAGTGCTAACAAGGATCTATAGACATTAGCCACACAGTGCTAACAAGGGTCTATAGACATTAGCCACACAGTGCTAACAGGGGTCTATAGACATTAGCCACACAGTGCTAACAAGGATCTATAGACATTAGTCACACAGTGCTAACAGGGGTCTATAGACATTAGTCACACAGTGCTAACAGGGGTCTATAGACATTAGTCACACAGTGCTAACAGGGGTCTATAGACATTAGCCACACAGTGCTAACAAGGATCAGTAGACATTAGTCACACAGTGCTAACAGGGGTCTATAGACATTAGCCACACAGTGCTAACAGGGATCTATAGACATTAGCCACACAGTGCTAACAGGGGTCTACAGACATTAGCCACACAGTGCTAACAAGGATCTATAGACAGTAGTCACACAGTGCTAACAGGGGTCTATAGACATTAGTCACACAGTGCTAACAGGGGTCTATAGACATTAGTCACACAGTGCTAACAGGGATCTATAGACATTAGCCACACAGTGCTAACAGGGGTCTATAGACATTAGTCACACAGTGCTAACAGGGGTCTATAGACATTAGTCACACAGTGCTAACAGGGATCTATAGACATTAGCCACACAGTGCTAACAGGGGTCTATAGACATTAGTCACACAGTGCTAACAGGGGTCTATAGACATTAGTCACACAGTGCTAACAAGGGTCTATAGACATTAGTCACACAGTGCTAACAAGGATCTATAGACATTAGTCACACAGTGCTAACAGGGATCTATAGACATTAGCCACACAGTGCTAATAGGGATCTATAGACATTAGTCACACAGTACTAACAGGGGTCTATAGACATTAGTCACACAGTGCTAACAAGGGTCTATAGACATTAGCCACACAGTGCTAACAAGGATCTATAGATATTAGTCACACAGTGCTAACAGGGGTCTATAGACATTAGTCACACAGTGCTAACAGGGGTCTATAGACATTTGTCACACAGTGCTAACAGGGATCTATAGACATTAGTCACACAGTGCTAACAGGGGTCTATAGACATTAGTCACACAGTGCTAACAAGGGTTTATAGACATTAGTCACACAGTGCTAACAAGGGTCTATAGACATTAGCCACACAGTGCTAAGAAGGATCTACAGACATTAGTCACACAGTGCTAACAAGGATCTATAGACATTAGTCACACAGTGCTAACAAGGATCTACAGACATTAGTCACACAGTGTTAACAGGGGTCTATAGACATTAGCCACAGAGTGCTAACAAGGATCTATAGATATTGGTCACATAGTGCTAACAAGGATCTATAGACATTAGTCACACAGTGCTAACAAGGATCTATAGACATTAGTCACACAGTGCTAACAAGGATCTATAGACATTAGCCACACAGTGCTAACAAGGGTCTATAGACATTAGTCACACAGTGCTAACAGGGGTCTATAGACATTAGCCACACAGTGCTAACAAGGGTCTATAGACATTAGCCACACAGTGCTAACAAGGATCTATAGACATTAGTCACACAGTGCTAACAAGGGTCTATAGACATTAGTCACACAGTGCTAACAAGGATCTATAGACATTAGTCACACAGTGCTAACAAGGGTCTATAGACATTAGTCACACAGTGCTAACAAGGATCTATAGACATTAGTCACACAGTGCTAACAGGGGTCTATAGATATTGGTCACACAGTGCTAACAAGGATCTATAGACATTAGCCACACAGTGCTAACAGGGGTCTATAGACATTAGCCACACAGTGCTAACAGGGGTCTATAGACATTAGCCACACAGTGCTAACAAGGATCTATAGACAGTAGTCACACAGTGCTAACAGGGGTCTATAGACATTAGTCACACAGTGCTATCAAGGATCTATAGATATTGGTCACACAGTGCTAACAAGGATCTATAGACATTAGCCACACAGTGCTAACAGGGGTCTATAGACATTAGCCACACAGTGCTAACAAGGGTCTATAGACATTAGTCACATAGTGCTAACAGGGGTCTATAGACATTAGCCACACAGTGCTAAGAAGGGTCTATAGACATTAGTCACACAGTGCTAACAAGGATCTATAGACATTAGCCACACAGTGCTAACAAAGATCTATAGACATTAGTTACACAGTGCTAACAAGGATCTATAGACAGTAGTCACACAGTGCTAACAGGGGTCTATAGACATTAGTCACACAGTGCTAACAGGGGTCTATAGACATTAGTCACACAGTGCTAACAAGGATCTATAGACATTAGTCACACAGTGCTAACAGGGGTCTATAGACATTAGCCACACAGTGCTAACAGGGGTCTATAGACGTTAGTCACACAGTGCTAACAAGGATCTATAGACATTAGTCACACAGTGCTAACAAGGATCTATAGACATTAGTTACACAGTGCTAACAGGGGTCTATAGACATTAGCCACACAGTGCTAACAAGGGTCTATAGACATTAGCCACACAGTGCTAACAGCGGTCTATAGACATTAGTCACACAGTGCTAACAGGGATCTATAGACATTAGCCACACAGTGCTAACAAGGATCTATAGACATTAGTCACACAGTGCTAACAGGGATCTATAGACATTAGCCACACAGTGCTAACAGGGGTCTATAGACATTAGTCACACAGTGCTAACAAGGGTCTATAGACATTAGTCACACAGTGCTAACAAGGGTCTATAGACATTAGTCACACAGTGCTAACAGGGGTCTATAGACATTAGTCACACAGTGCTAACAAGGATCTATAGACGTTAGTCACACAGTGCTAAGAGGGATCTATAGACATTAGTCACACAGTGCTAACAAGGGTCTATAGACATTAGTCACACAGTGCTAACAAGGATCCATAGACATTAGCCACACAGTGCTAACAGGGGTCTATAGACATTAGTCACACAGTGCTAACATGGGTCTATAGACATTAGTCACACAGTGCTAACAAGGATCCATAGACATTAGCCACACAGTGCTAACAGGGGTCTATAGACATTAGTCACACAGTGCTAACAAGGGTCTATAGACATTAGTCACACAGTGCTAACAAGGATCCATAGACATTAGCCACACAGTGCTAACAGGGGTCTATAGACATTAGTCACACAGTGCTAACAGGGGTCTATTGATATTAGTCACACAGTGCTAACAGGGATCTATAGACATTAGTCACACAGTGCTAACAGGGGTCTATAGACATTAGTCACACAGTGCTAACAAGGGTCTATAGACATTAGTCACACAGTGCTAACAAGGATCTATAGACATTAGCCACACAGTGCTAACAAGGATCTATAGACATTAGTTACACAGTGCTAACAAGGATCTATAGACATTAGCCACACAGTGCTAACAAGGGTCTATAGACATTAGTCACACAGTGCTAACAGGGGTCTATAGACATTAGCCACACAGTGCTAACAAGGATCTATAGACATTAGCCACACAGTGCTAACAAGGGTCTATAGACATTAGTCACACAGTGCTAACAGGGGTCTATAGACATTAGTCACACATTGCTAAAAAGGAAGTATAGACATTAGTCACACAGTGCTAACAGGGGTCTACAGACATTAGTCACACATTGCTAACAGGGGTCTGTAGACATTAGTCACACAGTGCTAACAGGGGTCTATAGACATTAGCCACACAGTGCTAACAAGGATCTATAGACATTAGTCACACAGTGCTATCGGGTCTATAGACATTAGCCACACAGTGCTAACAGGGATCTATAGACATTAGCCACGCAGTGCTAACAGGGGTCTATAGACATTAGCCACACAGTGCTAACAAGGATCTATAGACAGTAGTCACACAGTGCTAACAAGGGTCTATAGACATTAGTCACACAGTGCTAACAGGGGTCTATAGACATTAGTCACACAGTGCTAACAAGAATCTATAGACATTAGTCACACAGTGCTAACAGGGGTCTATAGACATTAGTCACACAGTGCTAACAGGGGTCTATAGACATTAGTCACACAGTGCTAACAAGGATCTATAGACATTAGTCACACAGTGCTAACAGGGATCTATAGACATTAGCCACACAGTGCTAACAGGGGTCTATAGACATTAGTCACACAGTGCTAACAGGGGTCTATAGACATTAGTCACACAGTGCTAACAGGGATCTATAGACATTAGCCACACAGTGCTAACAGGGGTCTATAGACATTAGTCACACAGTGCTAACAGGGGTCTATAGACATTAGTCACACAGTGCTAACAGGGGTCTATAGACATTAGTCACACAGTGCTAACAAGGATCTATAGACATTAGTCACACAGTGCTAACAAGGATCTATAGACATTAGTCACACAGTGCTAACAAGGATCTAAAGACATTAGTCACACAGTGCTAACAAGGATCTATAGACATTAGTCACACAGTGCTAACAAGGATCTATAGACAAGAGTCACACAGTGCTAACAAGGATCTATAGACATTAGTCACACAGTGCTAACAAGGATCTATAGACATTAGTCACACAGTGCTAACAGGGGTCTATAGACATTAGTCACACAGTGCTAACAAGGGTTTATAGACATTAGTCACACAGTGCTAACAAGGGTCTATAGACATTAGCCACACAGTGCTAAGAAGGATCTATAGACATTAGTCACACAGTGCTAACAAGGATCTATAGACATTAGCCACACAGTGCTAACAGGGGTCTATAGACATTAGTCACACAGTGCTAACAGGGGTCTATAGACATTAGCCACACAGTGCTAACAGGGGTCTATAGACATTAGTCACACAGTGCTAACAAGGATCTATAGACGTTAGTCACACAGTGCTAACAAGGATCTATAGACATTAGTCACACAGTGCTAAGAGGGATCTATAGACATTAGTCACACAGTGCTAACAAGGGTCTATAGACATTAGCCACACAGTGCTAACAGGGGTCTATAGACATTAGTCACACAGTGCTAACAGGGGTCTATAGACATTAGTCACACAGTGCTAACAAGGATCTATAGACATTAGTCACACAGTGCTAACAAGGATCTATAGACAAGAGTCACACAGTGCTAACAGGGGTCTATAGACATTAGTCACACAGTGCTAACAAGGATCTATAGACATTAGTCACACAGTGCTAACAAGGATCTATAGACATTAGTCACACAGTGCTAACAGGGGTCTATAGACATTAGTCACACAGTGCTAACAAGGGTTTATAGACATTAGTCACACAGTGCTAACAAGGATCTATAGACATTAGCCACACAGTGCTAAGAAGGATCTATAGACATTAGTCACACAGTGCTAACAAGGATCTATAGACATTAGCCACACAGTGCTAACAGGGGTCTATAGACATTAGTCACACAGTGCTAACAGGGGTCTATAGACATTAGCCACACAGTGCTAACAGGGGTCTATAGACATTAGCCACACAGTGCTAACAGGGGTCTATAGACATTAGTCACACAGTGCTAACAAGGATCTATAGACGTTAGTCACACAGTGCTAACAAGGATCTATAGACATTAGTCACACAGTGCTAAGAGGGATCTATAGACATTAGTCACACAGTGCTAACAAGGGTCTATAGACATTAGTCACACAGTGCTAACAGGGGTCTATAGACATTAGCCACACAGTGCTAACAGGGGTCTATAGACATTAGTCACACAGTGCTAACAGGGGTCTATAGACATTAGTCACACAGTGCTAACAAGGGTTTATAGACATTAGCCACACAGTGCTAACAGGGATCTATAGACATTAGTCACACAGTGCTAACAAGGATCTATAGACATTAGTCACACAGTGCTAACAAGGATCTATAGACATTAGTCACACAGTGCTAACAAGGATCTATAGACGTTAGTCACACAGTGCTAACAAGGGTCTATAGACATTAGTCACACAGTGCTAACAAGGGTCTGTAGACATTAGTCACACAGTGCTAACAAGGATCTATAGACATTAGTCACACAGTGCTAACTGGGGTCTATAGACATTAGTCACAGTGCTAACAGGGGTCTATAGACATTAGTCACACAGTGCTAACAGGGATCTATAGACATTAGTCACACAGTGCTAACAAGGATCTATAGACATTAGTCACACAGTGCTAACAAGGATCTATAGACATTAGTCACACAGTGCTAACAGGGGTCTATAGACATTAGTCACACAGTGCTAACAAGGGTTTATAGACATTAGTCACACAGTGCTAACAAGGGTCTATAGACATTAGCCACACAGTGCTAAGAAGGATCTACAGACATTAGTCACACAGTGCTAACAAGGATCTATAGACATTAGTCACACAGTGCTAACAAGGATCTATAGACAAGAGTCACACAGTGCTAACAAGGATCTATAGACATTAGTCACACAGTGCTAACAAGGATCTATAGACATTAGTCACACAGTGCTAACAGGGGTCTATAGACATTAGTCACACAGTGCTAACAAGGGTTTATAGACATTAGTCACACAGTGCTAACAAGGGTCTATAGACATTAGCCACACAGTGCTAAGAAGGATCTATAGACATTAGTCACACAGTGCTAACAAGGATCTATAGACATTAGCCACACAGTGCTAACAGGGGTCTATAGACATTAGTCACACAGTGCTAACAGGGGTCTATAGACATTAGCCACACAGTGCTAACAGGGGTCTATAGACATTAGTCACACAGTGCTAACAAGGATCTATAGACGTTAGTCACACAGTGCTAACAAGGATCTATAGACATTAGTCACACAGTGCTAAGAGGGATCTATAGACATTAGTCACACAGTGCTAACAGGGGTCTATAGACATTAGTCACACAGTGCTAACAGGGGTCTATAGACATTAGTCACACAGTGCTAACAAGGATCTATAGACATTAGTCACACAGTGCTAACAAGGATCTATAGACAAGAGTCACACAGTGCTAACAGGGGTCTATAGACATTAGTCACACAGTGCTAACAAGGATCTATAGACATTAGTCACACAGTGCTAACAAGGATCTATAGACATTAGTCACACAGTGCTAACAGGGGTCTATAGACATTAGTCACACAGTGCTAACAAGGGTTTATAGACATTAGTCACACAGTGCTAACAAGGATCTATAGACATTAGCCACACAGTGCTAAGAAGGATCTATAGACATTAGTCACACAGTGCTAACAAGGATCTATAGACATTAGCCACACAGTGCTAACAGGGGTCTATAGACATTAGTCACACAGTGCTAACAGGGGTCTATAGACATTAGCCACACAGTGCTAACAGGGGTCTATAGACGTTAGCCACACAGTGCTAACAGGGGTCTATAGACATTAGTCACACAGTGCTAACAAGGATCTATAGACGTTAGTCACACAGTGCTAACAAGGATCTATAGACATTAGTCACACAGTGCTAAGAGGGATCTATAGACATTAGTCACACAGTGCTAACAAGGGTCTATAGACATTAGTCACACAGTGCTAACAGGGGTCTATAGACATTAGCCACACAGTGCTAACAGGGGTCTATAGACATTAGTCACACAGTGCTAACAGGGGTCTATAGACATTAGTCACACAGTGCTAACAAGGGTTTATAGACATTAGCCACACAGTGCTAACAGGGATCTATAGACATTAGTCACACAGTGCTAACAAGGATCTATAGACATTAGTCACACAGTGCTAACAAGGATCTATAGACATTAGTCACACAGTGCTAACAAGGATCTATAGACGTTAGTCACACAGTGCTAACAAGGGTCTATAGACATTAGTCACACAGTGCTAACAAGGGTCTGTAGACATTAGTCACACAGTGCTAACAAGGATCTATAGACATTAGTCACACAGTGCTAACTGGGGTGTATAGACATTAGTCACAGTGCTAACAGGGGTCTATAGACATTAGTCACACAGTGCTAACAGGGATCTATAGACATTAGTCACACAGTGCTAACAAGGATCTATAGACATTAGTCACACAGTGCTAACAAGGATCTATAGACATTAGTCACACAGTGCTAACAGGGGTCTATAGACATTAGTCACACAGTGCTAACAAGGGTTTATAGACATTAGTCACACAGTGCTAACAAGGGTCTATAGACATTAGCCACACAGTGCTAAGAAGGATCTACAGACATTAGTCACACAGTGCTAACAAGGATCTATAGACATTAGTCACACAGTGCTAACAAGGATCTATAGACGTTAGTCACACAGTGCTAACAAGGATCTATAGACATTAGTCACACAGTGCTAAGAGGGATCTATAGACATTAGTCACACAGTGCTAACAAGGGTCTATAGACATTAGCCACACAGTGCTAACAGGGGTCTATAGACATTAGTCACACAGTGCTAACAGGGGTCTATAGACATTAGTCACACAGTGCTAACAAGGATCTATAGACATTAGTCACACAGTGCTAACAAGGATCTATAGACAAGAGTCACACAGTGCTAACAGGGGTCTATAGACTTTAGTCACACAGTGCTAACAAGGATCTACAGACATTAGTCACACAGTGCTAACAGGGGTCTATAGACATTAGTCACACAGTGCTAACAAGGATCTATAGACGTTAGTCACACAGTGCTAACAAGGATCTATAGACATTAGTCACACAGTGCTAAGAGGGATCTATAGACATTAGTCACACAGTGCTAACAAGGGTCTATAGACATTAGCCACACAGTGCTAACAGGGGTCTATAGACATTAGTCACACAGTGCTAACAGGGGTCTATAGACATTAGTCACACAGTGCTAACAAGGATCTATAGACATTAGTCACACAGTGCTAACAAGGATCTATAGACAAGAGTCACACAGTGCTAACAGGGGTCTATAGACATTAGTCACACAGTGCTAACAAGGATCTATAGACATTAGTCACACAGTGCTAACAAGGATCTATAGACATTAGTCACACAGTGCTAACAGGGGTCTATAGACATTAGTCACACAGTGCTAACAAGGGTTTATAGACATTAGTCACACAGTGCTAACAAGGATCTATAGACATTAGCCACACAGTGCTAAGAAGGATCTATAGACATTAGTCACACAGTGCTAACAAGGATCTATAGACATTAGCCACACAGTGCTAACAGGGGTCTATAGACATTAGTCACACAGTGCTAACAGGGGTCTATAGACATTAGTCACACAGTGCTAACAGGGGTCTATAGACATTAGTCACACAGTGCTAACAAGGATCTATAGACGTTAGTCACACAGTGCTAACAAGGATCTATAGACATTAGTCACACAGTGCTAAGAGGGATCTATAGACATTAGTCACACAGTTCTCACAAGGGTCTATAGACATTAGTCACACAGTGCTAACAGGGGTCTATAGACATTAGCCACACAGTGCTAACAGGGATCTATAGACATTAGTCACACAGTGCTAACAAGGATCTATAGACATTAGTCACACAGTGCTAACAAGGATCTATAGACATTAGTCACACAGTGCTAACAAGGATCTATAGACGTTAGTCACACAGTGCTAACAAGGGTCTATAGACATTAGTCACACAGTGCTAACAAGGGTCTGTAGACATTAGTCACACAGTGCTAACAAGGATCTATAGACATTAGTCACACAGTGCTAACTGGGGTCTATAGACATTAGTCACAGTGCTAACAGTGGTCTATAGACATTAGTCACACAGTGCTAACAGGGATCTATAGACATTAGTCACACAGTGCTAACAAGGATCTATAGACATTAGTCACACAGTGCTAACAAGGATCTATAGACATTAGTCACACAGTGCTAACAAGGATCTATAGACATTAGCCACACAGTGCTAACAGGGATCTATAGACATTAGTCACACAGTGCTAACAAGGATCTATAGACATTAGCCACACAGTGCTAACAAGGATCTATAGACATTAGCCACACAGTGCTAACAAGGGTCTATAGACATTAGCCACACAGTGCTAACAGGGGTCTATAGACATTAGCCACACAGTGCTAACAAGGATCTATAGACATTAGTCACACAGTGCTAACAGGGGTCTATAGACATTAGTCACACAGTGCTAACAAGGGTCTATAGACATTAGCCACACAGTGCTAACAAGGATCTATAGACATTAGTCACACAGTGCTAACAAGGATCTATAGACATTAGTCACACAGTGCTAACAGGGGTCTATAGACATTAGTCCCACAGTGCTAACAAGGGTCTATAGACATTAGTCACACAGTGCTAACAGGGATCTATAGACATTAGTCACACAGTGCTAACAGGGGTCTATAGACATTAGTCACACAGTGCTAACAAGGATCTATAGACATTAGTCACACAGTGCTAACAGGGATCTATAGACATTAGTCACACAGTGCTAACAAGGATCTATAGACATTAGTCACACAGTGCTAACAGGGGTCTATAGACATTAGTCACACAGTGCTAACAGGGGTCTATAGACATTAGTCACACAGTGCTAACAAGGGTTTATAGACATTAGTCACACAGTGCTAACAAGGATCTATAGACATTAGTCACACAGTGCTAACAAGGATCTATAGACATTAGTCACACAGTGCTAACAAGGATCTATAGACATTAGTCACACAGTGCTAACAAGGGTCTATAGACATTAGCCACACAGTGCTAAGAAGGATCTATAGACATTAGTCACACAGTGCTAACAAGGATCTATAGACATTAGTCACACAGTGCTAACAAGGGTCTATAGACATTAGTCACACAGTGCTAACAGGGGTCTATAGACATTAGTCACACAGTGCTAACAAGGGTCTATAGACATTAGCCACACAGTGCTAACAAGGATCTATAGACATTAGCCACACAGTGCTAACAAGGGTCTATAGACATTAGCCACACAGTGCTAACAGCGATCTATAGACATTAGTCACACAGTGCTAACAGGGGTCTATAGACATTAGTCACACAGTGCTAACAAGGGTTTATAGACATTAGTCACACAGTGCTAACAAGGATCTATAGACATTAGCCACACAGTGCTAAGAAGGATCTATAGACATTAGTCACACAGTGCTAACAAGGATCTATAGACATTAGCCACACAGTGCTAACAGGGGTCTATAGACATTAGTCACACAGTGCTAACAGGGGTCTATAGACATTAGCCACACAGTGCTAACAGGGGTCTATAGACGTTAGCCACACAGTGCTAACAGGGGTCTATAGACATTAGTCACACAGTGCTAACAAGGGTTTATAGACATTAGTCACACAGTGCTAACAAGGATCTATAGACATTAGCCACACAGTGCTAAGAAGGATCTATAGACATTAGTCACACAGTGCTAACAAGGATCTATAGACATTAGCCACACAGTGCTAACAGGGGTCTATAGACATTAGTCACACAGTGCTAACAGGGGTCTATAGACATTAGCCACACAGTGCTAACAGGGGTCTATAGACGTTAGCCACACAGTGCTAACAGGGGTCTATAGACATTAGTCACACAGTGCTAACAAGGATCTATAGACGTTAGTCACACAGTGCTAACAAGGATCTATAGACATTAGTCACACAGTGCTAAGAGGGATCTATAGACATTAGTCACACAGTGCTAACAAGGGTCTATAGACATTAGTCACACAGTGCTAACAGGGGTCTATAGACATTAGCCACACAGTGCTAACAGGGGTCTATAGACATTAGTCACACAGTGCTAACAGGGGTCTATAGACATTAGTCACACAGTGCTAACAAGGGTTTATAGACATTAGCCACACAGTGCTAACAGGGATCTATAGACATTAGTCACACAGTGCTAACAAGGATCTATAGACATTAGTCACACAGTGCTAACAAGGATCTATAGACATTAGTCACACAGTGCTAACAAGGATCTATAGACGTTAGTCACACAGTGCTAACAAGGGTCTATAGACATTAGTCACACAGTGCTAACAAGGGTCTGTAGACATTAGTCACACAGTGCTAACAAGGATCTATAGACATTAGTCACACAGTGCTAACTGGGGTGTATAGACATTAGTCACAGTGCTAACAGGGGTCTATAGACATTAGTCACACAGTGCTAACAGGGATCTATAGACATTAGTCACACAGTGCTAACAAGGATCTATAGACATTAGTCACACAGTGCTAACAAGGATCTATAGACATTAGTCACACAGTGCTAACAGGGGTCTATAGACATTAGTCACACAGTGCTAACAAGGGTTTATAGACATTAGTCACACAGTGCTAACAAGGGTCTATAGACATTAGCCACACAGTGCTAAGAAGGATCTACAGACATTAGTCACACAGTGCTAACAAGGATCTATAGACATTAGTCACACAGTGCTAACAAGGATCTATAGACGTTAGTCACACAGTGCTAACAAGGATCTATAGACATTAGTCACACAGTGCTAAGAGGGATCTATAGACATTAGTCACACAGTGCTAACAAGGGTCTATAGACATTAGCCACACAGTGCTAACAGGGGTCTATAGACATTAGTCACACAGTGCTAACAGGGGTCTATAGACATTAGTCACACAGTGCTAACAAGGATCTATAGACATTAGTCACACAGTGCTAACAAGGATCTATAGACAAGAGTCACACAGTGCTAACAGGGGTCTATAGACTTTAGTCACACAGTGCTAACAAGGATCTACAGACATTAGTCACACAGTGCTAACAGGGGTCTATAGACATTAGTCACACAGTGCTAACAAGGATCTATAGACGTTAGTCACACAGTGCTAACAAGGATCTATAGACATTAGTCACACAGTGCTAAGAGGGATCTATAGACATTAGTCACACAGTGCTAACAAGGGTCTATAGACATTAGCCACACAGTGCTAACAGGGGTCTATAGACATTAGTCACACAGTGCTAACAGGGGTCTATAGACATTAGTCACACAGTGCTAACAAGGATCTATAGACATTAGTCACACAGTGCTAACAAGGATCTATAGACAAGAGTCACACAGTGCTAACAGGGGTCTATAGACATTAGTCACACAGTGCTAACAAGGATCTATAGACATTAGTCACACAGTGCTAACAAGGATCTATAGACATTAGTCACACAGTGCTAACAGGGGTCTATAGACATTAGTCACACAGTGCTAACAATGGTTTATAGACATTAGTCACACAGTGCTAACAAGGATCTATAGACATTAGCCACACAGTGCTAAGAAGGATCTATAGACATTAGTCACACAGTGCTAACAAGGATCTATAGACATTAGCCACACAGTGCTAACAGGGGTCTATAGACATTAGTCACACAGTGCTAACAGGGGTCTATAGACATTAGTCACACAGTGCTAACAGGGGTCTATAGACATTAGTCACACAGTGCTAACAAGGATCTATAGACGTTAGTCACACAGTGCTAACAAGGATCTATAGACATTAGTCACACAGTGCTAAGAGGGATCTATAGACATTAGTCACACAGTTCTCACAAGGGTCTATAGACATTAGTCACACAGTGCTAACAGGGGTCTATAGACATTAGCCACACAGTGCTAACAGGGATCTATAGACATTAGTCACACAGTGCTAACAAGGATCTATAGACATTAGTCACACAGTGCTAACAAGGATCTATAGACATTAGTCACACAGTGCTAACAAGGATCTATAGACGTTAGTCACACAGTGCTAACAAGGGTCTATAGACATTAGTCACACAGTGCTAACAAGGGTCTGTAGACATTAGTCACACAGTGCTAACAAGGATCTATAGACATTAGTCACACAGTGCTAACTGGGGTCTATAGACATTAGTCACAGTGCTAACAGTGGTCTATAGACATTAGTCACACAGTGCTAACAGGGATCTATAGACATTAGTCACACAGTGCTAACAAGGATCTATAGACATTAGTCACACAGTGCTAACAAGGATCTATAGACATTAGTCACACAGTGCTAACAAGGATCTATAGACATTAGCCACACAGTGCTAACAGGGATCTATAGACATTAGTCACACAGTGCTAACAAGGATCTATAGACATTAGCCACACAGTGCTAACAAGGATCTATAGACATTAGCCACACAGTGCTAACAAGGGTCTATAGACATTAGCCACACAGTGCTAACAGGGGTCTATAGACATTAGCCACACAGTGCTAACAAGGATCTATAGACATTAGTCACACAGTGCTAACAGGGGTCTATAGACATTAGTCACACAGTGCTAACAAGGGTCTATAGACATTAGCCACACAGTGCTAACAAGGATCTATAGACATTAGTCACACAGTGCTAACAAGGATCTATAGACATTAGTCACACAGTGCTAACAGGGGTCTATAGACATTAGTCCCACAGTGCTAACAAGGGTCTATAGACATTAGTCACACAGTGCTAACAGGGATCTATAGACATTAGTCACACAGTGCTAACAGGGGTCTATAGACATTAGTCACACAGTGCTAACAAGGATCTATAGACATTAGTCACACAGTGCTAACAGGGATCTATAGACATTAGTCACACAGTGCTAACAAGGATCTATAGACATTAGTCACACAGTGCTAACAGGGGTCTATAGACATTAGTCACACAGTGCTAACAGGGGTCTATAGACATTAGTCACACAGTGCTAACAAGGGTTTATAGACATTAGTCACACAGTGCTAACAAGGATCTATAGACATTAGTCACACAGTGCTAACAAGGATCTATAGACATTAGTCACACAGTGCTAACAAGGATCTATAGACATTAGTCACACAGTGCTAACAAGGGTCTATAGACATTAGCCACACAGTGCTAAGAAGGATCTATAGACATTAGTCACACAGTGCTAACAAGGATCTATAGACATTAGTCACACAGTGCTAACAAGGGTCTATAGACATTAGTCACACAGTGCTAACAGGGGTCTATAGACATTAGTCACACAGTGCTAACAAGGGTCTATAGACATTAGCCACACAGTGCTAACAAGGATCTATAGACATTAGCCACACAGTGCTAACAAGGGTCTATAGACATTAGCCACACAGTGCTAACAGCGATCTATAGACATTAGTCACACAGTGCTAACAGGGATCTATACATATTGGTCACACAGTGCTAACAAGGATCTATAGACATTAGTCACACAGTGCTAACAAGGATCTATAGATATTGGTCACACAGTGCTAACAAGGATCTATAGACATTAGCCACACAGTGCTAACAAGGATCTATAGACATTAGTTACACAGTGCTAACAAGGATCTATAGACATTAGCCACACAGTGCTAACAAGGGTCTATAGACATTAGTCACACAGTGCTAACAGGGGTCTATAGACATTAGTCACACAGTGCTAACAGGGGTCTATAGACATTAGTCACACAGTGCTAACAAGGATCTATAGACATTAGTCACAAAGTGCTAACAGGGGTCTATAGACATTAGCCACACAGTGCTAACAAGGATCTATAGACATTAGCCACACAGTGCTAACAAGGGTCTATAGACATTAGCCACACAGTGCTAACAGGGGTCTATAGACATTAGCCACACAGTGCTAACAGGGATCTATAGACATTAGTCACACAGTGCTAACAAGGATCTATAGACATTAGTCACAAAGTGCTAACAGGGGTCTATAGACATTAGTCACACAGTGCTAACAGGGGTCTATAGACATTACCCACACAGTGCTAACAGGGATCTATAGACATTAGCCACACAGTGCTAACAGGGGTCTATAGACATTAGCCACACAGTGCTAACAAGGATCTATAGACAGTAGTCACACAGTGCTAACAGGGGTCTATAGACATTAGTCACACAGTGCTAACAGGGATCTATAGACATTAGCCACACAGTGCTAACAAGGGTCTATAGACATTAGCCACACAGTGCTAACAGGGGTCTATAGACATTAGTCACACGTTGCTAACAGGGGTCTATAGACATTAGTCACACGTTGCTAACAAGGGTCTATAGACATTAGTCACACAGTGCTAACAGGGATCTATAGACATTAGCCACACAGTGCTAACAGGGGTCTATAGACATTAGTCACACAGTGCTAACAGGGGTCTATAGACATTAGTCACACAGTGCTAACAAGGATCTATAGACATTAGTCACACAGTGCTAACAAGGGTCTATAGACATTAGTCACACAGTGCTAACAGGGGTCTATAGACATTAGTCACACAGTGCTAGCAAGGATCTATAGACATTAGTCACACAGTGCTAACAGGGGTCTATAGACATTAGTCACACAGTGCTAACAGGGGTCTATAGACATTAGTCACACAGTGCTAACAGCGATCTATAGACATTAGTCACACAGTGCTAACAGGGGTCTATAGACATTAGCCACACAGTGCTAACAAGGATCTATAGACATTAGCCACACAGTGCTAACAAGGGTCTATAGACATTAGCCACACAGTGCTAACAGGGGTCTATAGACATTAGCCACACAGTGCTAACAGGGATCTATAGACATTAGTCACACAGTGCTAACAAGGATCTATAGACATTAGTCACACAGTGCTAACAAGGGTCTATAGACATTAGCCACACAGTGCTAACAGGGATCTATAGACATTAGCCAGACAGTGCTAAGAAGGATCTATAGACATTAGTCACACAGTGCTAACAAGGATCTATAGACATTAGTCACACAGTGCTAACAGGGGTATATAGACATTAGCCACACAGTGCTAACAGGGGTCTATAGACATTAGCCACACAGTGCTAACAGGGGTCTATAGACATTAGCCACACAGTGCTAACAAGGATCTATAGACATTAGTCACACAGTGCTAACAAGGATCTATAGACATTAGTCACACAGTGCTAACAGGGGTCTATAGACATTAGTCCCACAGTGCTAACAAGGGTCTATAGACATTAGTCACACAGTGCTAACAGGGATCTATAGACATTAGTCACACAGTGCTAACAGGGGTCTATAGACATTAGTCACACAGTGCTAACAAGGATCTATAGACATTAGTCACACAGTGCTAACAGGGATCTATAGACATTAGTCACACAGTGCTAACAAGGATCTATAGACATTAGTCACACAGTGCTAACAGGGGTCTATAGACATTAGTCACACAGTGCTAACAGGGGTCTATAGACATTAGTCACACAGTGCTAACAAGGGTTTATAGACATTAGTCACACAGTGCTAACAAGGGTCTATAGACATTAGCCACACAGTGCTAAGAAGGATCTATAGACATTAGTCACACAGTGCTAACAAGGATCTATAGACATTAGTCACACAGTGCTAACAAGGATCTATAGACATTAGCCACACAGTGCTAACAGAGGTCTATAGACATTAGTCACACAGTGCTAACAGGGGTATATAGACATTAGCCACACAGTGCTAACAGGGGTCTATAGACATTAGCCACACAGTGCTAACAGGGGTCTATAGACATTAGTCACACAGTGCTAACAAGGGTCTATAGACATTAGCCACACAGTGCTAACAGGGATCTATAGACATTAGCCACACAGTGCTAAGAAGGATCTATAGACATTAGTCACACAGTGCTAACAAGGATCTATAGACATTAGTCACACAGTGCTAACAGGGATCTATAGACATTAGCCACACAGTGCTAAGAAGGATCTATAGAAATTAGTCACACAGTGCTAACAAGGATCTATAGACATTAGTCACACAGTGCTAACAGGGGTATATAGACATTAGCCACACAGTGCTAACAGGGGTCTATAGACATTAGCCACACAGTGCTAACAGGGGTCTATAGACATTAGCCACACAGTGCTAACAAGGATCTATAGACATTAGTCACACAGTGCTAACAAGGATCTATAGACATTAGTCACACAGTGCTAACAGGGGTCTATAGACATTAGTCCCACAGTGCTAACAAGGGTCTATAGACATTAGTCACACAGTGCTAACAGGGATCTATAGACATTAGTCACACAGTGCTAACAGGGGTCTATAGACATTAGTCGCACAGTGCTAACAAGGATCTATAGACATTAGTCACACAGTGCTAACAGGGATCTATAGACATTAGTCACACAGTGCTAACAAGGATCTATAGACATTAGTCACACAGTGCTAACAGGGGTCTATAGACATTAGTCACACAGTGCTAACAGGGGTCTATAGACATTAGTCACACAGTGCTAACAAGGGTTTATAGACATTAGTCACACAGTGCTAACAAGGGTCTATAGACATTAGCCACACAGTGTTAACAGGGGTCTATAGACATTAGCCACAGAGTGCTAACAAGGATCTATAGATATTGGTCACATAGTGCTAACAAGGGTCTATAGACATTAGCCACACAGTGCTAAGAAGGATCTATAGACATTAGTCACACAGTGCTAACAAGGATCTATAGACATTAGTCACACAGTGCTAACAAGGATCTATAGACATTAGTCACACAGTGTTAACAGGGGTCTATAGACATTAGCCACAGAGTGCTAACAAGGATCTATAGATATTGGTCACATAGTGCTAACAAGGGTCTATAGACATTAGCCACACAGTGCTAAGAAGGATCTATAGACATTAGTCACACAGTGCTAACAAGGATCTATAGACATTAGTCACACAGTGCTAACAAGGATCTATAGACATTAGCCACACAGTGCTAACAGAGGTCTATAGACATTAGTCACACAGTGCTAACAGGGATCTATAGACATTAGCCACACAGTGCTAACAGGGGTCTATAGACATTAGTCACACAGTGCTAACAAGGGTCTATAGACATTAGTCACACAGTGCTAACAAGGGTCTATAGACATTAGTCACACAGTGCTAACAGGGGTCTATAGACATTAGTCACACAGTGCTAACAAGGATCTATAGACGTTAGTCACACAGTGCTAAGAGGGATCTATAGACATTAGTCACACAGTGCTAACAAGGGTCTATAGACATTAGTCACACAGTGCTAACAAGGATCCATAGACATTAGCCACACAGTGCTAACAGGGGTCTATAGACATTAGTCACACAGTGCTAACAAGGGTCTATAGACATTAGTCACACAGTGCTAACAAGGATCCATAGACATTAGCCACACAGTGCTAACAGGGGTCTATAGACATTAGTCACACAGTGCTAACAGGGGTCTATAGATATTAGTCACACAGTGCTAACAGGGATTTATAGACATTAGTCACACAGTGCTAACAGGGGTCTATAGACATTAGTCACACAGTGCTAACAAGGGTCTATAGACATTAGTCACACAGTGCTAACAAGGATCTATAGACATTAGCCACACAGTGCTAACAAGGGTCTATAGACATTAGTCACACAGTGCTAACAAGGATCTATAGACATTAGTTACACAGTGCTAACAAGGATCTATAGACATTAGCCACACAGTGCTAACAAGGGTCTATAGACATTAGTCACACAGTGCTAACAAGGATCTATAGACATTAGCCACACAGTGCTAACAAGGATCTATAGACATTAGCCACACAGTGCTAACAAGGGTCTATAGACATTAGTCACACAGTGCTAACAGGGGTCTATAGACAATAGCCACACAGTGCTAACAAGGAAGTATAGACATTAGTCACACAGTGCTAACAAGGATCTATAGACATTAGTCACACAGTGCTAACAGGGGTCTATAGACATTAGTCACACAGTGCTAACAAGGGTCTATAGACATTAGTCACACAGTGCTAACAGGGGTCTATAGACAATAGCCACACAGTGCTAACAAGGAAGTATAGACATTAGTCACACAGTGCTAACAAGGGTCTATAGACATTAGTCACACAGTGCTAACAGGGGTCTATAGACATTAGTCACACAGTGCTAGCAAGGATCTATAGACATTAGTCACACAGTGCTAACAGGGGTCTATAGACATTAGTCACACAGTGCTAACAGGGGTCTATAGACATTAGTCACACAGTGCTAACAGCGATCTATAGACATTAGTCACACAGTGCTAACAGGGGTCTATAGACATTAGCCACACAGTGCTAACAAGGATCTATAGACATTAGCCACACAGTGCTAACAAGGGTCTATAGACATTAGCCACACAGTGCTAACAGGGGTCTATAGACATTAGCCACACAGTGCTAACAGGGATCCATAGACATTAGTCACACAGTGCTAACAAGGATCTATAGACATTAGTCACACAGTGCTAACAAGGGTCTATAGACATTAGCCACACAGTGCTAACAGGGATCTATAGACATTAGCCAGACAGTGCTAAGAAGGATCTATAGACATTAGTCACACAGTGCTAACAAGGATCTATAGACATTAGTCACACAGTGCTAACAGGGGTATATAGACATTAGCCACACAGTGCTAACAGGGGTCTATAGACATTAGCCACACAGTGCTAACAGGGGTCTATAGACATTAGCCACACAGTGCTAACAAGGATCTATAGACATTAGTCACACAGTGCTAACAAGGATCTATAGACATTAGTCACACAGTGCTAACAGGGGTCTATAGACATTAGTCCCACAGTGCTAACAAGGGTCTATAGACATTAGTCACACAGTGCTAACAGGGATCTATAGACATTAGTCACACAGTGCTAACAGGGGTCTATAGACATTAGTCACACAGTGCTAACAAGGATCTATAGACATTAGTCACACAGTGCTAACAGGGATCTATAGACATTAGTCACACAGTGCTAACAAGGATCTATAGACATTAGTCACACAGTGCTAACAGGGGTCTATAGACATTAGTCACACAGTGCTAACAGGGGTC
Source organism: Eleutherodactylus coqui (assembly GCF_035609145.1). Taxonomy (NCBI): domain Eukaryota; kingdom Metazoa; phylum Chordata; class Amphibia; order Anura; family Eleutherodactylidae; genus Eleutherodactylus; species Eleutherodactylus coqui. The sequence continues at coordinate 32,993,387 of NC_089848.1, read as the reverse complement.
TATAGACATTAGTCACACAGTGCTAACAAGGGTTTATAGACATTAGTCACACAGTGCTAACAAGGGTCTATAGACATTAGCCACACAGTGCTAAGAAGGATCTATAGACATTAGTCACACAGTGCTAACAGGGATCTATAGAGATTAGTCACACAGTGCTAACAAGGATCTATAGACATTAGTCACACAGTGCTAACAAGGATCTATAGACATTAGTCACACAGTGTTAACAGGGGTCTATAGACATTAGCCACAGAGTGCTAACAAGGATCTATAGATATTGGTCACATAGTGCTAACAAGGGTCTATAGACATTAGCCACACAGTGCTAAGAAGGATCTATAGACATTAGTCACACAGTGCTAACAAGGATCTATAGACATTAGTCACACAGTGCTAACAAGGATCTATAGACATTAGCCACACAGTGCTAACAGAGGTCTATAGACATTAGTCACACAGTGCTAACAGGGGTCTATAGACATTAGTCACACAGTGCTAACAAGGGTCTATAGACATTAGCCACACAGTGCTAACAGGGATCTATAGACATTAGCCACACAGTGCTAAGAAGGATCTATAGACATTAGTCACACAGTGCTAACAAGGATCTATAGACATTAGTCACACAGTGCTAACAGGGATCTATAGACATTAGCCACACAGTGTTAAGAAGGATCTATAGACATTAGTCACACAGTGCTAAGAAGGATCTATAGACATTAGTCACACAGTGCTAACAAGGATCTATAGACATTAGTCACACAGTGCTAACAAGGATCTATAGACATTAGCCACACAGTGCTAACAGAGGTCTATAGACATTAGTCACACAGTGCTAACAGGGATCTATAGACATTAGCCACACAGTGCTAACAGGGGTCTATAGACATTAGTCACACAGTGCTAACAAGGGTCTATAGACATTAGTCACACAGTGCTAACAAGGGTCTATAGACATTAGTCACACAGTGCTAACAGGGGTCTATAGACATTAGTCACACAGTGCTAACAAGGATCTATAGACGTTAGTCACACAGTGCTAAGAGGGATCTATAGACATTAGTCACACAGTGCTAACAAGGGTCTATAGACATTAGTCACACAGTGCTAACAAGGATCCATAGACATTAGCCACACAGTGCTAACAGGGGTCTATAGACATTAGTCACACAGTGCTAACAAGGGTCTATAGACATTAGTCACACAGTGCTAACAAGGATCCATAGACATTAGCCACACAGTGCTAACAGGGGTCTATAGACATTAGTCACACAGTGCTAACAGGGGTCTATAGATATTAGTCACACAGTGCTAACAGGGATTTATAGACATTAGTCACACAGTGCTAACAGGGGTCTATAGACATTAGTCACACAGTGCTAACAAGGGTCTATAGACATTAGTCACACAGTGCTAACAAGGATCTATAGACATTAGCCACACAGTGCTAACAAGGATCTATAGACATTAGTTACACAGTGCTAACAAGGATCTATAGACATTAGCCACACAGTGCTAACAAGGGTCTATAGACATTAGTCACACAGTGCTAACAAGGATCTATAGACATTAGCCACACAGTGCTAACAAGGATCTATAGACATTAGCCACACAGTGCTAACAAGGGTCTATAGACATTAGTCACACAGTGCTAACAGGGGTCTATAGACAATAGCCACACAGTGCTAACAAGGAAGTATAGACATTAGTCACACAGTGCTAACAAGGATCTATAGACATTAGTCACACAGTGCTAACAGGGGTCTATAGACATTAGTCACACAGTGCTAACAAGGGTCTATAGACATTAGTCACACAGTGCTAACAGGGGTCTATAGACAATAGCCACACAGTGCTAACAAGGAAGTATAGACATTAGTCACACAGTGCTAACAAGGGTCTATAGACATTAGTCACACAGTGCTAACAGGGGTCTATAGACATTAGTCACACAGTGCTAGCAAGGATCTATAGACATTAGTCACACAGTGCTAACAGGGGTCTATAGACATTAGTCACACAGTGCTAACAGGGGTCTATAGACATTAGTCACACAGTGCTAACAGCGATCTATAGACATTAGTCACACAGTGCTAACAGGGGTCTATAGACATTAGCCACACAGTGCTAACAAGGATCTATAGACATTAGCCACACAGTGCTAACAAGGGTCTATAGACATTAGCCACACAGTGCTAACAGGGGTCTATAGACATTAGCCACACAGTGCTAACAGGGATCTATAGACATTAGTCACACAGTGCTAACAAGGATCTATAGACATTAGTCACACAGTGCTAACAAGGGTCTATAGACATTAGCCACACAGTGCTAACAGGGATCTATAGACATTAGCCAGACAGTGCTAAGAAGGATCTATAGACATTAGTCACACAGTGCTAACAAGGATCTATAGACATTAGTCACACAGTGCTAACAGGGGTATATAGACATTAGCCACACAGTGCTAACAGGGGTCTATAGACATTAGCCACACAGTGCTAACAGGGGTCTATAGACATTAGCCACACAGTGCTAACAAGGATCTATAGACATTAGTCACACAGTGCTAACAAGGATCTATAGACATTAGTCACACAGTGCTAACAGGGGTCTATAGACATTAGTCCCACAGTGCTAACAAGGGTCTATAGACATTAGTCACACAGTGCTAACAGGGATCTATAGACATTAGTCACACAGTGCTAACAGGGGTCTATAGACATTAGTCACACAGTGCTAACAAGGATCTATAGACATTAGTCACACAGTGCTAACAGGGATCTATAGACATTAGTCACACAGTGCTAACAAGGATCTATAGACATTAGTCACACAGTGCTAACAGGGGTCTATAGACATTAGTCACACAGTGCTAACAGGGGTCTATAGACATTAGTCACACAGTGCTAACAAGGGTTTATAGACATTAGTCACACAGTGCTAACAAGGGTCTATAGACATTAGCCACACAGTGCTAAGAAGGATCTATAGACATTAGTCACACAGTGCTAACAGGGATCTATAGAGATTAGTCACACAGTGCTAACAAGGATCTATAGACATTAGTCACACAGTGCTAACAAGGATCTATAGACATTAGTCACACAGTGTTAACAGGGGTCTATAGACATTAGCCACAGAGTGCTAACAAGGATCTATAGATATTGGTCACATAGTGCTAACAAGGGTCTATAGACATTAGCCACACAGTGCTAAGAAGGATCTATAGACATTAGTCACACAGTGCTAACAAGGATCTATAGACATTAGTCACACAGTGCTAACAAGGATCTATAGACATTAGCCACACAGTGCTAACAGAGGTCTATAGACATTAGTCACACAGTGCTAACAGGGGTATATAGACATTAGCCACACAGTGCTAACAGGGGTCTATAGACATTAGCCACACAGTGCTAACAGGGGTCTATAGACATTAGTCACACAGTGCTAACAAGGGTCTATAGACATTAGCCACACAGTGCTAACAGGGATCTATAGACATTAGCCACACAGTGCTAAGAAGGATCTATAGACATTAGTCACACAGTGCTAACAAGGATCTATAGACATTAGTCACACAGTGCTAACAGGGATCTATAGACATTAGCCACACAGTGCTAAGAAGGATCTATAGACATTAGTCACACAGTGCTAACAAGGATCTATAGACATTAGTCACACAGTGCTAACAGGGGTATATAGACATTAGCCACACAGTGCTAACAGGGGTCTATAGACATTAGCCACACAGTGCTAACAGGGGTCTATAGACATTAGCCACACAGTGCTAACAAGGATCTATAGACATTAGTCACACAGTGCTAACAAGGATCTATAGACATTAGTCACACAGTGCTAACAGGGGTCTATAGACATTAGTCCCACAGTGCTAACAAGGGTCTATAGACATTAGTCACACAGTGCTAACAGGGATCTATAGACATTAGTCACACAGTGCTAACAGGGGTCTATAGACATTAGTCGCACAGTGCTAACAAGGATCTATAGACATTAGTCACACAGTGCTAACAGGGATCTATAGACATTAGTCACACAGTGCTAACAAGGATCTATAGACATTAGTCACACAGTGCTAACAGGGGTCTATAGACATTAGTCACACAGTGCTAACAGGGGTCTATAGACATTAGTCACACAGTGCTAACAAGGGTTTATAGACATTAGTCACACAGTGCTAACAAGGGTCTATAGACATTAGCCACACAGTGCTAAGAAGGATCTATAGACATTAGTCACACAGTGCTAAGAAGGATCTATAGACATTAGTCACACAGTGCTAACAAGGATCTATAGACATTAGTCACACAGTGTTAACAGGGGTCTATAGACATTAGCCACAGAGTGCTAACAAGGATCTATAGATATTGGTCACATAGTGCTAACAAGGGTCTATAGACATTAGCCACACAGTGCTAAGAAGGATCTATAGACATTAGTCACACAGTGCTAACAAGGATCTATAGACATTAGTCACACAGTGCTAACAAGGATCTATAGACATTAGCCACACAGTGCTAACAGAGGTCTATAGACATTAGTCACACAGTGCTAACAGGGGTATAAAGACATTAGCCACACAGTGCTAACAGGGGTCTATAGACATTAGCCACACAGTGCTAACAGGGGTCTATAGACATTAGTCACACAGTGCTAACAAGGGTCTATAGACATTAGTCACACAGTGCTAACAGGGATCTATAGACATTAGCCACACAGTGCTAACAGGGGTCTATAGACATTAGTCACACAGTGCTAACAAGGGTCTATAGACATTAGTCACACAGTGCTAACAAGGGTCTATAGACATTAGTCACACAGTGCTAACAGGGGTCTATAGACATTAGTCACACAGTGCTAACAAGGATCTATAGACGTTAGTCACACAGTGCTAAGAGGGATCTATAGACATTAGTCACACAGTGCTAACAAGGGTCTATAGACATTAGTCACACAGTGCTAACAAGGATCCATAGACATTAGCCACACAGTGCTAACAGGGGTCTATAGACATTAGTCACACAGTGCTAACAAGGGTCTATAGACATTAGTCACACAGTGCTAACAAGGATCCATAGACATTAGCCACACAGTGCTAACAGGGGTCTATAGACATTAGTCACACAGTGCTAACAGGGGTCTATAGATATTAGTCACACAGTGCTAACAGGGATTTATAGACATTAGTCACACAGTGCTAACAGGGGTCTATAGACATTAGTCACACAGTGCTAACAAGGGTCTATAGACATTAGTCACACAGTGCTAACAAGGATCTATAGACATTAGCCACACAGTGCTAACAAGGATCTATAGACATTAGTTACACAGTGCTAACAAGGATCTATAGACATTAGCCACACAGTGCTAACAAGGGTCTATAGACATTAGTCACACAGTGCTAACAAGGATCTATAGACATTAGCCACACAGTGCTAACAAGGATCTATAGACATTAGCCACACAGTGCTAACAAGGGTCTATAGACATTAGTCACACAGTGCTAACAGGGGTCTATAGACAATAGCCACACAGTGCTAACAAGGAAGTCTAGACATTAGTCACACAGTGCTAACAAGGATCTATAGACATTAGCCACACAGTGCTAACAGGGGTCTACAGACATTAGTCACACATTGCTAACAGGGGTCTATAGACATTAGTCACACAGTGCTAACAGGGGTCTATAGACATTAGCCACACAGTGCTAACAAGGATCTATAGACATTAGTCACACAGTGCTATCGGGTCTATAGACATTAGCCACACAGTGCTAACAGGGATCTATAGACATTAGCCACGCAGTGCTAACAGGGGTCTATAGACATTAGCCACACAGTGCTAACAAGGATCTATAGACAGTAGTCACACAGTGCTAACAAGGGTCTATAGACATTAGTCACACAGTGCTAACAGGGGTCTATAGACATTAGTCACACAGTGCTAACAAGGATCTATAGACATTAGTCACACAGTGCTAACAGGGGTCTATAGACATTAGTCACACAGTGCTAACAGGGGTCTATAGACATTAGTCACACAGTGCTAACAAGGATCTATAGACATTAGTCACACAGTGCTAACAGGGATCTATAGACATTAGCCACACAGTGCTAACAAGGATCTATAGACATTAGTCACACAGTGCTATCGGGTCTATAGACATTAGTCACACAGTGCTAACAGGGGTCTATAGACATTAGTCACACAGTGCTAACAGGGATCTATAGACATTAGCCACACAGTGCTAACAAGGATCTATAGACATTAGTCACACAGTGCTAACAAGGATCTATAGACATTAGTCACACAGTGCTAACAAGGGTCTATAGACATTAGTCACACAGTGCTAACAGGGGTCTATAGACATTAGTCACACAGTGCTAACAAGGATCTATAGACATTAGTCACACAGTGCTAACAAGGATCTATAGACATTAGTCCCACAGTGCTAACAAGGGTCTATAGACATTAGTCACACAGTGCTAACAGGGATCTATAGACATTAGTCACACAGTGCTAACAGGGGTCTATAGACATTAGTCACACAGTGCTAACAAGGATCTATAGACATTAGTCACACAGTGCTAACAGGGATCTATAGACATTAGTCACACAGTGCTAACAAGGATCTATAGACATTAGTCACACAGTGCTAACAGGGGTCTATAGACATTAGTCACACAGTGCTAACAGGGGTCTATAGACATTAGTCACACAGTGCTAACAAGGGTTTATAGACATTAGTCACACAGTGCTAACAAGGGTCTATAGACATTAGCCACACAGTGCTAAGAAGGATCTATAGACATTAGTCACACAGTGCTAACAGGGATCTATAGAGATTAGTCACACAGTGCTAACAAGGATCTATAGACATTAGTCACACAGTGCTAACAAGGATCTATAGACATTAGCCACACAGTGCTAACAAGGGTCTATAGACATTAGTCACACAGTGCTAACAGGGGTCTATAGACATTAGCCACAGAGTGCTAACAAGGATCTATAGATATTGGTCACATAGTGCTAACAAGGGTCTATAGACATTAGCCACACAGTGCTAAGAAGGATCTATAGACATTAGTCACACAGTGCTAACAAGGGTCTGTAGACATTAGTCACACAGTGCTAACAAGGATCTATAGACATTAGTCACACAGTGCTAACTGGGGTCTATAGACATTAGTCACAGTGCTAACAGGGGTCTATAGACATTAGTCACACAGTGCTAACAGGGATCTATAGACATTAGTCACACAGTGCTAACAAGGATCTATAGACATTAGTCACACAGTGCTAACAAGGATCTATAGACATTAGTCACACAGTGCTAACAAGGATCTATAGACATTAGCCACACAGTGCTAACAGGGATCTATAGACATTAGTCACACAGTGCTAACAAGGATCTATAGACATTAGCCACACAGTGCTAACAAGGATCTATAGACATTAGCCACACAGTGCTAACAAGGGTCTATAGACATTAGCCACACAGTGCTAACAGGGGTCTATAGACATTAGCCACACAGTGCTAACAAGGATCTATAGACATTAGTCACACAGTGCTAACAGGGGTCTATAGACATTAGTCACACAGTGCTAACAAGGGTCTATAGACATTAGCCACACAGTGCTAACAAGGATCTATAGACATTAGTCACACAGTGCTAACAAGGATCTATAGACATTAGTCACACAGTGCTAACAGGGGTCTATAGACATTAGTCCCACAGTGCTAACAAGGGTCTATAGACATTAGTCACACAGTGCTAACAGGGATCTATAGACATTAGTCACACAGTGCTAACAGGGGTCTATAGACATTAGTCACACAGTGCTAACAAGGATCTATAGACATTAGTCACACAGTGCTAACAGGGATCTATAGACATTAGTCACACAGTGCTAACAAGGATCTATAGACATTAGTCACACAGTGCTAACAGGGGTCTATAGACATTAGTCACACAGTGCTAACAGGGGTCTATAGACATTAGTCACACAGTGCTAACAAGGGTTTATAGACATTAGTCACACAGTGCTAACAAGGGTCTATAGACATTAGCCACACAGTGCTAACAAGGATCTATAGACATTAGCCACACAGTGCTAACAAGGGTCTATAGACATTAGCCACACAGTGCTAACAGCGATCTATAGACATTAGTCACACAGTGCTAACAGGGATCTATACATATTGGTCACACAGTGCTAACAAGGATCTATAGACATTAGTCACACAGTGCTAACAGGGGTCTATAGACAATAGTCACACAGTGCTAACAGGGGTCTATAGACATTAGTCACACAGTGCTAACAAGGGTTTATAGACATTAGTCACACAGTGCTAACAAGGGTCTATAGACATTAGCCACACAGTGCTAACAAGGATCTATAGACATTAGCCACACAGTGCTAACAAGGGTCTATAGACATTAGCCACACAGTGCTAACAGGGGTCTATAGACATTAGCCACACAGTGCTAACAAGGATCTATAGACATTAGTCACACAGTGCTAACAGGGGTCTATAGACATTAGTCACACAGTGCTAACAAGGGTCTATAGACATTAGCCACACAGTGCTAACAAGGATCTATAGACATTAGTCACACAGTGCTAACAAGGATCTATAGACATTAGTCACACAGTGCTAACAGGGGTCTATAGACATTAGTCCCACAGTGCTAACAAGGATCTATAGACATTAGTCACACAGTGCTAACAAGGATCTATAGACATTAGTCACACAGTGCTAACAAGGATCTATAGACATTAGTCACACAGTGTTAACAGGGGTCTATAGACATTAGCCACAGAGTGCTAACAAGGGTCTATAGACATTAGCCACACAGTGCTAAGAAGGATCTATAGACATTAGTCACACAGTGCTAACAAGGATCTATAGACATTAGTCACACAGTGCTAACAAGGGTCTATAGACATTAGTCACACAGTGCTAACAGGGGTCTACAGACATTAGTCACACAGTGCTAACAAGGGTCTATAGACATTAGCCACACAGTGCTAACAAGGATCTATAGACATTAGCCACACATTGCTAACAAGGGTCTATAGACATTAGCCACACAGTGCTAACAGCGATCTATAGACATTAGTCACACAGTGCTAACAGGGATCTATACATATTGGTCACACAGTGCTAACAAGGATCTATAGACATTAGTCACACAGTGCTAACAAGGATCTATAGATATTGGTCACACAGTGCTAACAAGGATCTATAGACATTAGCCACACAGTGCTAACAAGGATCTATAGACATTAGTTACACAGTGCTAACAGGGATCTATAGACATTAGCCACACAGTGCTAACAAGGATCTATAGACATTAGTCACACAGTGCTAACAGGGGTCTATAGACATTAGCCACACAGTGCTAACAAGGGTCTATAGACATTAGTCACACAGTGCTAACAGGGGTCTATAGACATTAGCCACACAGTGCTAACAAGGATCTATAGACATTAGCCACACAGTGCTAACAAGGGTCTATAGACATTAGTCACACAGTGCTAACAGGGGTCTATAGACATTAGTCACACAGTGCTAACAGGGGTCTATAGACATTAGCCACACAGTGCTAACAAGGATCTATAGACATTAGCCACACAGTGCTAACAAGGGTCTATAGACATTAGCCACACAGTGCTAACAGGGGTCTATAGACATTAGCCACACAGTGCTAACAGGGATCTATAGACATTAGTCACACAGTGCTAACAAGGATCTATAGACATTAGTCACAAAGTGCTAACAGGGGTCTATAGACATTAGTCACACAGTGCTAACAGGGGTCTATAGACATTACCCACACAGTGCTAACAGGGATCTATAGACATTAGCCACACAGTGCTAACAGGGGTCTATAGACATTAGCCACACACTGCTAACAAGGATCTATAGACAGTAGTCACACAGTGCTAACAGGGGTCTATAGACATTAGTCACACAGTGCTAACAGGGTTCTATAGACATTAGCCACACAGTGCTAACAAGGGTCTATAGACATTAGCCACACAGTGCTAACAGGGGTCTATAGACATTAGTCACACGTTGCTAACAGGGGTCTATAGACATTAGTCACACGTTGCTAACAAGGGTCTATAGACATTAGTCACACAGTGCTAACAGGGATCTATAGACATTAGCCACACAGTGCTAACAGGGGTCTATAGACATTAGTCACACAGTGCTAACAGGGGTCTATAGACATTAGTCACACAGTGCTAACAAGGATCTATAGACATTAGTCACACAGTGCTAACAAGGATCTATAGACATTAGTCACACAGTGCTAACAAGGATCTATAGACAAGAGTCACACAGTGCTAACAAGGATCTATAGACATTAGTCACACAGTGCTAACAAGGATCTATAGACATTAGTCACACAGTGCTAACAGGGGTCTATAGACATTAGTCACACAGTGCTAACAAGGGTTTATAGACATTAGTCACACAGTGCTAACAAGGGTCTATAGACATTAGCCACACAGTGCTAAGAAGGATCTATAGACATTAGTCACACAGTGCTAACAAGGATCTATAGACATTAGCCACACAGTGCTAACAGGGGTCTATAGACATTAGTCACACAGTGCTAACAGGGGTCTATAGACATTAGCCACACAGTGCTAACAGGGGTCTATAGACATTAGCCACACAGTGCTAACAGGGGTCTATAGACATTAGTCACACAGTGCTAACAAGGATCTATAGACGTTAGTCACACAGTGCTAACAAGGATCTATAGACATTAGTCACACAGTGCTAAGAGGGATCTATAGACATTAGTCACACAGTGCTAACAAGGGTCTATAGACATTAGCCACACAGTGCTAACAGGGGTCTATAGACATTAGTCACACAGTGCTAACAGGGGTCTATAGACATTAGTCACACAGTGCTAACAAGGATCTATAGACATTAGTCACACAGTGCTAACAAGGATCTATAGACAAGAGTCACACAGTGCTAACAGGGGTCTATAGACATTAGTCACACAGTGCTAACAAGGATCTATAGACATTAGTCACACAGTGCTAACAAGGATCTATAGACATTAGTCACACAGTGCTAACAGGGGTCTATAGACATTAGTCACACAGTGCTAACAAGGGTTTATAGACATTAGTCACACAGTGCTAACAAGGGTCTATAGACATTAGCCACACAGTGCTAAGAAGGATCTATAGACATTAGTCACACAGTGCTAACAAGGATCTATAGACATTAGTCACACAGTGCTAACAAGGATCTATAGACATTAGTCACACAGTGCTAACAGGGGTCTATAGACATTAGTCACACAGTGCTAACAGGGGTCTATAGACATTAGCCACACAGTGCTAACAGGGGTCTATAGACATTAGTCACACAGTGCTAACAAGGATCTATAGACGTTAGTCACACAGTGCTAACAAGGATCTATAGATATTAGTCACACAGTGCTAAGAGGGATCTATAGACATTAGTCACACAGTGCTAACAAGGGTCTATAGACATTAGTCACACAGTGCTAACAAGGATCTATAGACATTAGCCACACAGTGCTAACAGGGATCTATAGACATTAGTCACACAGTGCTAACAAGGATCTATAGATATTAGTCACACAGTGCTAACAAGGATCTATAGACATTAGTCACACAGTGCTAACAAGGATCTATAGACGTTAGTCACACAGTGCTAACAAGGGTCTATAGACATTAGTCACACAGTGCTAACAAGGGTCTGTAGACATTAGTCACACAGTGCTAACAAGGATCTATAGACATTAGTCACACAGTGCTAACTGGGGTCTATAGACATTAGTCACAGTGCTAACAGGGGTCTATAGACATTAGTCACACAGTGCTAACAGGGATCTATAGACATTAGTCACACAGTGCTAACAAGGATCTATAGACATTAGTCACACAGTGCTAACAAGGATCTATAGACATTAGTCACACAGTGCTAACAAGGATCTATAGACATTAGCCACACAGTGCTAACAGGGATCTATAGACATTAGTCACACAGTGCTAACAAGGATCTATAGACATTAGCCACACAGTGCTAACAAGGATCTATAGACATTAGTCACACAGTGCTAACAGAGGGCTATAGACATTAGTCACACAGTGCTAACAAGGATCTATAGACATTAGTCACACAGTGCTAACAGGGGTCTATAGACATTAGTCACACAGTGCTAACAAGGGTCTATAGACATTAGTCACACAGTGCTAACAAGGGTCTATAGACATTAGTCACACAGTGCTAACAAGGATCTATAGACATTAGCCACACAGTGCTAACAGGGGTCTATAGACATTAGTCACACAGTGCTAACAGGGGTCTATAGACATTAGTCACACAGTGTTAACAGGGGTCTATAGACATTAGTCACACAGTGCTAACAAGGATCTATAGACATTAGTCACACAGTGCTAACAAGGATCTATAGACATTAGTCACACAGTGCTAACAAGGATCTATAGACATTAGTCACACAGTGCTAACAAGGGTCTATAGACATTAGTCACACAGTGCTAACAGGGGTCTATAGACATTAGCCACACAGTGCTAACAAGGGTCTATAGACATTAGCCACACAGTGCTAACAGCGATCTATAGACATTAGTCACACAGTGCTAACAGGGATCTATACATATTGGTCACACAGTGCTAACAAGGATCTATAGACATTAGTCACACAGTGCTAACAAGGATCTATAGATATTGGTCACACAGTGCTAACAAGGATCTATAGACATTAGCCACACAGTGCTAACAAGGATCTATAGACATTAGTTACACAGTGCTAACAAGGATCTATAGACATTAGCCACACAGTGCTAACAAGGGTCTATAGACATTAGTCACACAGTGCTAACAGGGGTCTATAGACATTAGTCACACAGTGCTAACAGGGGTCTATAGACATTAGCCACACAGTGCTAACAAGGATCTATAGACATTAGCCACACAGTGCTAACAAGGGTGTATAGACATTAGCCACACAGTGCTAACAGGGGTCTATAGACATTAGCCACACAGTGCTAACAAGGATCTATAGACATTAGTCACACAGTGCTAACAGGGGTCTATAGACATTAGTCACACAGTGCTAACAGGGGTCTATAGACATTACCCACACAGTGCTAACAGGGATCTATAGACATTAGCCACACAGTGCTAACAGGGGTCTATAGACATTAGCCACACAGTGCTAACAAGGATCTATAGACAGTAGTCACACAGTGCTAACAGGGGTCTATAGACATTAGTCACACAGTGCTAACAGGGATCTATAGACATTAGCCACACAGTGCTAACAGGGGTCTATAGACATTAGTCACACAGTGCTAACAAGGGTCTATAGACATTAGTCACACAGTGCTAACAAGGGTCTATAGACATTAGCCACACAGTGCTAACAGGGGTCTATAGACATTAGTCACACGTTGCTAATAGGGGTCTATAGACATTAGTCACACAGTGCTAACAGGGATCTATAGACATTAGCCACACAGTGCTAACAGGGGTCTATAGACATTAGTCACACAGTGCTAACAGGGGTCTATAGACATTAGTCACACAGTGCTAAGTGGGATCTATAGACATTAGCCACACAGTGCTAACAGGGGTCTATAGACATTAGTCACACAGTGCTAACAGGGGTCTATAGACATTGGTCACACAGTGCTAACAAGGATCTATAGACATTAGTCACACAGTGCTAACAAGGGTCTATAGACATTAGTCACACAGTGCTAACAGGGGTCTATAGACATTAGTCACACAGTGCTAGCAAGGATCTATAGACATTAGTCACACAGTGCTAACAGGGGTCTATAGACATTAGTCACACAGTGCTAACAGGGGTCTATAGACATTAGTCACACAGTGCTAACAGCGATCTATAGACATTAGTCACACAGTGCTAACAGGGGTCTATAGACATTAGCCACACAGTGCTAACAAGGATCTATAGACATTAGCCACACAGTGCTAACAAGGGTCTATAGACATTAGCCACACAGTGCTAACAGGGGTCTATAGACATTAGCCACACAGTGCTAACAGGGATCTATAGACATTAGTCACACAGTGCTAAGAAGGATCTATAGACATTAGTCACACAGTGCTAACAAGGGTCTATAGACATTAGCCACACAGTGCTAACAGGGATCTATAGACATTAGCCACACAGTGCTAAGAAGGATCTATAGACATTAGTCACACAGTGCTAACAAGGATCTATAGACATTAGTCACACAGTGCTAACTGGGGTATATAGACATTAGCCACACAGTGCTAACAGGGGTCTATAGACATTAGCCACACAGTGCTAACAGGGGTCTATAGACAATAGCCACACAGTGCTAACAAGGATCTATAGACATTAGTCACACAGTGCTAACAAGGATCTATAGACATTAGTCACACAGTGCTAACAGGGGTCTATAGACATTAGTCCCACAGTGCTAACAAGGGTCTATAGACATTAGTCACACAGTGCTAACAGGGATCTATAGACATTAGTCACACAGTGCTAACAGGGGTCTATAGACATTAGTCACACAGTGCTAACAAGGATCTATAGACATTAGTCACACAGTGCTAACAGGGATCTATAGACATTAGTCACACAGTGCTAACAAGGATCTATAGACATTAGTCACACAGTGCTAACAGGGGTCTATAGACATTAGTCACACAGTGGTAACAAGGATCTGTAGACATTAGTCACACAGTGCTAACAGGGGTCTATAGACATTAGTCACACAGTGCTAACAAGGGTTTATAGACATTAGTCACACAGTGCTAACAAGGGTCTATAGACATTAGCCACACAGTGCTAAGAAGGATCTATAGACATTAGTCACACAGTGCTAACAAGGATCTATAGACATTAGTCACACAGTGCTAACAAGGGTCTATAGACATTAGCCACACAGTGCTAACAGGGATCTATAGACATTAGCCACACAGTGCTAACAAGAGTCTATAGACATTAGTCACACAGTGCTAACAAGGATCTATAGACATTAGTCACACAGTGTTAACAGGGGTCTATAGACATTAGTCACACAGTGCTAACAAGGATCTATAGACATTAGTCACACAGTGTTAACAGGGGTCTATAGACATTAGCCACAGAGTGCTAACAAGGATCTATAGATATTGGTCACATAGTGCTAACAAGGATCTATAGACATTAGTCACACAGTGCTAACAAGGATCTATAGACATTAGTCACACAGTGCTAACAAGGATCTATAGACATTAGTCACACAGTGCTAACAGGGGTCTATAGACATTAGTCACACAGTGCTAACAGGGGTCTATAGACATTAGCCACACAGTGCTAACAAGGGTCTATAGACATTAGCCACACAGTGCTAACAGCGATCTATAGACATTAGTCACACAGTGCTAACAGGGATCTATACATATTGGTCACACAGTGCTAACAAGGATCTATAGACATTAGTCACACAGTGCTAACAAGGATCTATAGATATTGGTCACACAGTGCTAACAAGGATCTATAGACATTAGCCACACAGTGCTAACAAGGATCTATAGACATTAGTTACACAGTGCTAACAAGGATCTATAGACATTAGCCACACAGTGCTAACAAGGGTCTATAGACATTAGTCACACAGTGCTAACAGGGGTCTATAGACATTAGTCACACAGTGCTAACAGGGGTCTATAGACATTAGCCACACAGTGCTAACAAGGATCTATAGACATTAGCCACACAGTGCTAACAAGGGTCTATAGACATTAGCCACACAGTGCTAACAGGGGTCTATAGACATTAGCCACACAGTGCTAACAAGGATCTATAGACATTAGTCACACAGTGCTAACAGGGGTCTATAGACATTAGTCACACAGTGCAAACAGGGGTCTATAGACATTACCCACACAGTGCTAACAGGGATCTATAGACATTAGCCACACAGTGCTAACAGGGGTCTATTGACATTAGCCACACAGTGCTAACAAGGATCTATAGACAGTAGTCACACAGTGCTAACAGGGGTCTATGGACATTAGTCACACAGTGCTAACAGGGGTCTATAGACATTAGCCACACAGTGCTAACAAGGATCTTAAGACAGTAGTCACACAGTGCTAACAGGGGTCTATAGACATTAGTCACACAGTGCTAACAGGGATCTATAGACATTAGTCACACAGTGCTAACAAGGATCTATAGACATTAGTCACACAGTGCTAACAGGGGTCTATAGACATTAGCCACACAGTGCTAACAGGGATCTATAGACATTAGTCACACAGTGCTAACAAGGATCTATAGACATTAGTCACACAGTGCTAACAGGGGTCTATAGACATTAGCCACACAGTGCTAACAGGGATCTATAGACATTAGTCACACAGTGCTAACAAGGGTCTATAGACATTAGTCACACAGTGCTAACAAGGGTCTATAGACATTAGCCACACAGTGCTAACAAGGGTCTATAGACATTAGCCACACAGTGCTAACAGGGGTCTATAGACATTAGTCACACGTTGCTAACAGGGGTCTATAGACATTAGTCACACAGTGCTAACAGGGATCTATAGACATTAGCCACACAGTGCTAACAGGGGTCTATAGACATTAGTCACACAGTGCTAACAGGGGTCTATAGACATTAGTCACACAGTGCTAACAGGGATCTATAGACATTAGCCACACAGTGCTAACAGGGGTCTATAGACATTAGTCACACAGTGCTAACAGGGGTCTATAGACATTAGTCACACAGTGCTAACAAGGATCTATAGACATTAGTCACACAGTGCTAACAAGGGTCTATAGACATTAGTCACACAGTGCTAACAGGGGTCTATAGACATTAGTCACACAGTGCTAGCAAGGATCTATAGACATTAGTCACACAGTGCTAACAGGGGTCTATAGACATTAGTCACACAGTGCTAACAGGGGTCTATAGACATTAGTCACACAGTGCTAACAGCGATCTATAGACATTAGTCACACAGTGCTAACAGGGGTCTATAGACATTAGCCACACAGTGCTAACAAGGATCTATAGACATTAGTCACACAGTGCTAACAGGGGTCTATAGACATTAGCCACACAGTGCTAACAGGGATCTATAGACATTAGTCACACAGTGCTAAGAAGGATCTATAGACATTAGTCACACAGTGCTAACAAGGGTCTATAGACATTAGCCACACAGTGCTAACAGGGATCTATAGACATTAGCCACACAGTGCTAAGAAGGATCTATAGACATTAGTCACACAGTGCTAACAAGGATCTATAGACATTAGTCACACAGTGCTAACAGGGGTATATAGACATTAGCCACACAGTGCTAACAGGGGTCTATAGACATTAGCCACACAGTGCTAACAGGGGTCTATAGACATTAGCCACACAGTGCTAACAAGGATCTATAGACATTAGCCACACAGTGCTAACAAGGGTCTATAGACATTAGCCACACAGTGCTAACAGGGGTCTATAGACATTAGCCACACAGTGCTAACAAGGATCTATAGACATTAGTCACATAGTGCTAAGAGGGATCTATAGACATTAGTCACACAGTGCTAACAAGGGTCTATAGACATTAGTCACACAGTGCTAACAGGGGTCTATAGACATTAGCCACACAGTGCTAAAAGGGGTCTATAGACATTAGTCACACAGTGCTAACAGGGGTCTATTGACATTAGCCACACAGTGCTAACAAGGATCTATAGACATTAGTCACACAGTGCTAACAAGGATCTATAGACGTTAGTCACACAGTGCTAACAAGCGTCTATAGAGATTAGTCACACAGTGCTAACAGGGGTCTATAGACATTAGCCACACAGTGCTAACAAGGGTCTATAGACATTAGTCACACAGTGCTAACAAGGGTCTATAGACATTAGTGACAGTGCTAACAGGGGTCTATAGACATTAGTCACACAGTGCTAACAGGGATCTATAGACATTAGTCACACAGTGCTAACAAGGATCTATAGACATTAGCCACACAGTGCTAACAGGGGTCTATAGACATTAGCCACACAGTGCTAACAGGGGTCTATAGACATTAGCCACACAGTGCTAACAAGGATCTATAGACATTAGTCACACAGTGCTAACAGGGATCTATAGACATTAGTCACACAGTGCTAACAAGGATCTATAGATATTGGTCACACAGTGCTAACAAGGGTCTATAGACATTAGCCACACAGTGCTAACAAGGATCTATAGACATTAGTCACACAGTGCTAACAGAGGGCTTTAGACATTAGTCACACAGTGCTAACAAGGATCTATAGACATTAGTCACACAGTGCTAACAAGGGTCTATAGACATTAGTCAAACAGTGCTAACAGGGGTCTATAGACATTAGTCACACAGTGCTAACAAGGGTCTATAGACATTAGTCACACAGTGCTAACAAGGATCTATAGACATTAGCCACACAGTGCTAACAGGGGTCTATAGACATTAGTCACACAGTGCTAACAGGGGTCTATAGACATTAGTCACACAGTGCTAACAGGGGTCTATAGACATTAGTCACACAGTGCTAACAGGGGTCTATAGACATTAGCCACACAGTGCTAACAGGGGTCTATAGACATTAGTCACACAGTGCTAACAAGGGTCTATAGACATTAGTCACACAGTGCTAACAAGGATCTATAGACATTAGTCACACAGTGCTAACAGGGATCTATAGACATTAGTCACACAGTGCTAACAGGGGTCTATAGACATTAGTCACACAGTGCTAACAGGGGTCTATAGACATTAGTCACACAGTGCTAACAAGGATCTATAGACATTAGTCACACAGTGCTAACAGGGGTCTATAGACATTAGTCACACAGTGCTAACAGGGGTCTATAGACATTAGTCACACAGTGCTAACAAGGATCTATAGACATTAGTCACACAGTGCTAACAGGGGTCTATAGACATTAGTCACACAGTGCTAACAGGGGTCTATAGACATTAGTCACACAGTGCTAACAGGGGTCTATAGACATTAGTCACACAGTGCTAACAGGGGTCTATAGACATTAGTCACACAGTGCTAACAAGGATCTATAGACATTAGTCACACAGTGCTAACAAGGATCTATAGACAAGAGTCACACAGTGCTAACAGGGGTCTATAGACATTAGTCACACTGTGCTAACAAGGATCTATAGACATTAGTCACACAGTGCTAACAAGGATCTATAGACATTAGTCACACAGTGCTAACAGGGGTCTATAGACATTAGTCACACAGTGCTAACAAGGGTTTATAGACATTAGTCACACAGTGCTAACAAGGATCTATAGACATTAGCCACACAGTGCTAAGAAGGATCTAAAGACATTAGTCACACAGTGCTAACAAGGATCTATAGACATTAGCCACACAGTGCTAACAGGGGTCTATAGACATTAGTCACACAGTGCTAACAGGGGTCTATAGACATTAGCCACACAGTGCTAACAGGGGTCTATAGACATTAGCCACACAGTGCTAACAGGGGTCTATAGACATTAGTCACACAGTGCTAACAAGGATCTATAGACGTTAGTCACACAGTGCTAACAAGGATCTATAGACATTAGTCACACAGTGCTAAGAGGGATCTATAGACATTAGTCACACAGTGCTAACAAGGGTCTATAGACATTAGTCACACAGTGCTAACAGGGGTCTATAGACATTAGCCACACAGTGTTAACAGGGGTCTATAGACATTAGTCACACAGTGCTAACAGGGGTCTATAGACATTAGTCACACAGTGCTAACAAGGGTTTATAGACATTAGCCACACAGTGCTAACAGGGATCTATAGACATTAGTCACACAGTGCTAACAAGGATCTATAGACATTAGTCACACAGTGCTAACAAGGATCTATAGACATTAGTCACACAGTGCTAACAAGGATCTATAGACGTTAGTCACACAGTGCTAACAAGGGTCTATAGACATTAGTCACACAGTGCTAACAAGGGTCTGTAGACATTAGTCACACAGTGCTAACAAGGATCTATAGACATTAGTCACACAGTGCTAACTGGGGTCTATAGACATTAGTCACAGTGCTAACAGGGGTCTATAGACATTAGTCACACAGTGCTAACAGGGATCTATAGACATTAGTCACACAGTGCTAACAAGGATCTATAGACATTAGTCACACAGTGCTAACAAGGATCTATAGACATTAGTCACACAGTGCTAACAGGGGTCTATAGACATTAGTCACACAGTGCTAACAAGGGTTTATAGACATTAGTCACACAGTGCTAACAAGGGTCTATAGACATTAGCCACACAGTGCTAAGAAGGATCTACAGACATTAGTCACACAGTGCTAACAAGGATCTATAGACATTAGTCACACAGTGCTAACAAGGATCTATAGACGTTAGTCACACAGTGCTAACAAGGATCTATAGACATTAGTCACACAGTGCTAAGAGGGATCTATAGACATTAGTCACACAGTGCTAACAAGGGTCTATAGACATTAGCCACACAGTGCTAACAGGGGTCTATAGACATTAGTCACACAGTGCTAACAGGGGTCTATAGACATTAGTCACACAGTGCTAACAAGGATCTATAGACATTAGTCACACAGTGCTAACAAGGATCTATAGACAAGAGTCACACAGTGCTAACAGGGGTCTATAGACTTTAGTCACACAGTGCTAACAAGGATCTACAGACATTAGTCACACAGTGCTAACAGGGGTCTATAGACATTAGTCACACAGTGCTAACAAGGATCTATAGACGTTAGTCACACAGTGCTAACAAGGATCTATAGACATTAGTCACACAGTGCTAAGAGGGATCTATAGACATTAGTCACACAGTGCTAACAAGGGTCTATAGACATTAGCCACACAGTGCTAACAGGGGTCTATAGACATTAGTCACACAGTGCTAACAGGGGTCTATAGACATTAGTCACACAGTGCTAACAAGGATCTATAGACATTAGTCACACAGTGCTAACAAGGATCTATAGACAAGAGTCACACAGTGCTAACAGGGGTCTATAGACATTAGTCACACAGTGCTAACAAGGATCTATAGACATTAGTCACACAGTGCTAACAAGGATCTATAGACATTAGTCACACAGTGCTAACAGGGGTCTATAGACATTAGTCACACAGTGCTAACAAGGGTTTATAGACATTAGTCACACAGTGCTAACAAGGATCTATAGACATTAGCCACACAGTGCTAAGAAGGATCTATAGACATTAGTCACACAGTGCTAACAAGGATCTATAGACATTAGCCACACAGTGCTAACAGGGGTCTATAGACATTAGTCACACAGTGCTAACAGGGGTCTATAGACATTAGTCACACAGTGCTAACAGGGGTCTATAGACATTAGTCACACAGTGCTAACAAGGATCTATAGACGTTAGTCACACAGTGCTAACAAGGATCTATAGACATTAGTCACACAGTGCTAAGAGGGATCTATAGACATTAGTCACACAGTTCTCACAAGGGTCTATAGATATTAGTCACACAGTGCTAACAGGGGTCTATAGACATTAGCCACACAGTGCTAACAGGGATCTATAGACATTAGTCACACAGTGCTAACAAGGATCTATAGACATTAGTCACACAGTGCTTACAAGGATCTATAGACATTAGTCACACAGTGCTAACAAGGATCTATAGACGTTAGTTACACAGTGCTAACAAGGGTCTATAGACATTAGTCACACAGTGCTAACAAGGGTCTGTAGACATTAGTCACACAGTGCTAACAAGGATCTATAGACATTAGTCACACAGTGCTAACTGGGGTCTATAGACATTAGTCACAGTGCTAACAGGGGTCTATAGACATTAGTCACACAGTGCTAACAGGGATCTATAGACATTAGTCACACAGTGCTAACAAGGATCTATAGACATTAGTCACACAGTGCTAACAAGGATCTATAGACATTAGTCACACAGTGCTAACAAGGATCTATAGACATTAGCCACACAGTGCTAACAGGGATCTATAGACATTAGTCACACAGTGCTAACAAGGATCTATAGACATTAGCCACACAGTGCTAACAAGGATCTATAGACATTAGCCACACAGTGCTAACAAGGGTCTATAGACATTAGCCACACAGTGCTAACAGGGGTCTATAGACATTAGCCACACAGTGCTAACAAGGATCTATAGACATTAGTCACACAGTGCTAACAGGGGTCTATAGACATTAGTCACACAGTGCTAACAAGGGTCTATAGACATTAGCCACACAGTGCTAACAAGGATCTATAGACATTAGTCACACAGTGCTAACAAGGATCTATAGACATTAGTCACACAGTGCTAACAGGGGTCTATAGACATTAGTCCCACAGTGCTAACAAGGGTCTATAGACATTAGTCACACAGTGCTAACAGGGATCTATAGACATTAGTCACACAGTGCTAACAGGGGTCTATAGACATTAGTCACACAGTGCTAACAAGGATCTATAGACATTAGTCACACAGTGCTAACAGGGATCTATAGACATTAGTCACACAGTGCTAACAAGGATCTATAGACATTAGTCACACAGTGCTAACAGGGGTCTATAGACATTAGTCACACAGTGCTAACAGGGGTCTATAGACATTAGTCACACAGTGCTAACAAGGGTTTATAGACATTAGTCACACAGTGCTAACAAGGGTCTATAGACATTAGCCACACAGTGCTAACAAGGATCTATAGACATTAGCCACACAGTGCTAACAAGGGTCTATAGACATTAGCCACACAGTGCTAACAGCGATCTATAGACATTAGTCACACAGTGCTAACAGGGATCTATACATATTGGTCACACAGTGCTAACAAGGATCTATAGACATTAGTCACACAGTGCTAACAGGGGTCTATAGACATTAGTCACATAGTGCTAACAGGGATCTATAGACATTAGCCACACAGTGCTAACAGGGGTCTATAGACATTAGCCACACAGTGCTAACAGGGGTCTATAGACATTAGTCACACAGTGCTAACAAGGATCTATAGACATTAGCCACACAGTGCTAACAGGGGTCTATAGACATTAGTCACACAGTGCTAACAAGGATCTATAGACATTAGTCACACAGTGCTAACAGGGGTCTATAGACATTAGTCACACAGTGCTAACAGGGGTCTATAGACATTAGTCACACAGTGCTAACAAGGGTTTATAGACATTAGTCACACAGTGCTAACAAGGGTCTATAGACATTAGCCACACAGTGCTAACAAGGATCTATAGACATTAGCCACACAGTGCTAACAAGGGTCTATAGACATTAGCCACACAGTGCTAACAGGGGTCTATAGACATTAGCCACACAGTGCTAACAAGGATCTATAGACATTAGTCACACAGTGCTAACAGGGGTCTATAGACATTAGTCACACAGTGCTAACAAGGGTCTATAGACATTAGCCACACAGTGCTAACAAGGATCTATAGACATTAGTCACACAGTGCTAACAAGGATCTATAGACATTAGTCACACAGTGCTAACAGGGGTCTATAGACATTAGTCCCACAGTGCTAACAAGGATCTATAGACATTAGTCACACAGTGCTAACAAGGATCTATAGACATTAGTCACACAGTGCTAACAAGGATCTATAGACATTAGTCACACAGTGTTAACAGGGGTCTATAGACATTAGCCACAGAGTGCTAACAAGGGTCTATAGACATTAGCCACACAGTGCTAAGAAGGATCTATAGACATTAGTCACACAGTGCTAACAAGGATCTATAGACATTAGTCACACAGTGCTAACAAGGGTCTATAGACATTAGTCACACAGTGCTAACAGGGGTCTATAGACATTAGTCACACAGTGCTAACAAGGGTCTATAGACATTAGCCACACAGTGCTAACAAGGATCTATAGACATTAGCCACACATTGCTAACAAGGGTCTATAGACATTAGCCACACAGTGCTAACAGCGATCTATAGACATTAGTCACACAGTGCTAACAGGGATCTATACATATTGGTCACACAGTGCTAACAAGGATCTATAGACATTAGCCACACAGTGCTAACAAGGATCTATAGACATTAGTTACACAGTGCTAACAAGGATCTATAGATATTGGTCACACAGTGCTAACAAGGATCTATAGACATTAGCCACACAGTGCTAACAAGGATCTATAGACATTAGTTACACAGTGCTAACAGGGATCTATAGACATTAGCCACACAGTGCTAACAAGGATCTATAGACATTAGTCACACAGTGCTAACAGGGGTCTATAGACATTAGCCACACAGTGCTAACAAGGGTCTATAGACATTAGTCACACAGTGCTAACAGGGGTCTATAGACATTAGCCACACAGTGCTAACAAGGATCTATAGACATTAGCCACACAGTGCTAACAAGGGTCTATAGACATTAGTCACACAGTGCTAACAGGGGTCTATAGACATTAGTCACACAGTGCTAACAGGGGTCTATAGACATTAGCCACACAGTGCTAACAAGGATCTATAGACATTAGCCACACAGTGCTAACAAGGGTCTATAGACATTAGCCACACAGTGCTAACAGGGGTCTATAGACATTAGCCACACAGTGCTAACAGGGATCTATAGACATTAGTCACACAGTGCTAACAAGGATCTATAGACATTAGTCACAAAGTGCTAACAGGGGTCTATAGACATTAGTCACACAGTGCTAACAGGGGTCTATAGACATTACCCACACAGTGCTAACAGGGATCTATAGACATTAGCCACACAGTGCTAACAGGGGTCTATAGACATTAGCCACACACTGCTAACAAGGATCTATAGACAGTAGTCACACAGTGCTAACAGGGGTCTATAGACATTAGTCACACAGTGCTAACAGGGTTCTATAGACATTAGCCACACAGTGCTAACAAGGGTCTATAGACATTAGCCACACAGTGCTAACAGGGGTCTATAGACATTAGTCACACGTTGCTAACAGGGGTCTATAGACATTAGTCACACGTTGCTAACAAGGGTCTATAGACATTAGTCACACAGTGCTAACAGGGATCTATAGACATTAGCCACACAGTGCTAACAGGGGTCTATAGACATTAGTCACACAGTGCTAACAGGGGTCTATAGACATTAGTCACACAGTGCTAACAAGGATCTATAGACATTAGTCACACAGTGCTAACAAGGATCTATAGACATTAGTCACACAGTGCTAACAAGGATCTATAGACAAGAGTCACACAGTGCTAACAAGGATCTATAGACATTAGTCACACAGTGCTAACAAGGATCTATAGACATTAGTCACACAGTGCTAACAGGGGTCTATAGACATTAGTCACACAGTGCTAACAAGGGTTTATAGACATTAGTCACACAGTGCTAACAAGGGTCTATAGACATTAGCCACACAGTGCTAAGAAGGATCTATAGACATTAGTCACACAGTGCTAACAAGGATCTATAGACATTAGCCACACAGTGCTAACAGGGGTCTATAGACATTAGTCACACAGTGCTAACAGGGGTCTATAGACATTAGCCACACAGTGCTAACAGGGGTCTATAGACATTAGCCACACAGTGCTAACAGGGGTCTATAGACATTAGTCACACAGTGCTAACAAGGATCTATAGACGTTAGTCACACAGTGCTAACAAGGATCTATAGACATTAGTCACACAGTGCTAAGAGGGATCTATAGACATTAGTCACACAGTGCTAACAAGGGTCTATAGACATTAGCCACACAGTGCTAACAGGGGTCTATAGACATTAGTCACACAGTGCTAACAGGGGTCTATAGACATTAGTCACACAGTGCTAACAAGGATCTATAGACATTAGTCACACAGTGCTAACAAGGATCTATAGACAAGAGTCACACAGTGCTAACAGGGGTCTATAGACATTAGTCACACAGTGCTAACAAGGATCTATAGACATTAGTCACACAGTGCTAACAAGGATCTATAGACATTAGTCACACAGTGCTAACAGGGGTCTATAGACATTAGTCACACAGTGCTAACAAGGGTTTATAGACATTAGTCACACAGTGCTAACAAGGGTCTATAGACATTAGCCACACAGTGCTAAGAAGGATCTATAGACATTAGTCACACAGTGCTAACAAGGATCTATAGACATTAGTCACACAGTGCTAACAAGGATCTATAGACATTAGTCACACAGTGCTAACAGGGGTCTATAGACATTAGTCACACAGTGCTAACAGGGGTCTATAGACATTAGCCACACAGTGCTAACAGGGGTCTATAGACATTAGTCACACAGTGCTAACAAGGATCTATAGACGTTAGTCACACAGTGCTAACAAGGATCTATAGATATTAGTCACACAGTGCTAAGAGGGATCTATAGACATTAGTCACACAGTGCTAACAAGGGTCTATAGACATTAGTCACACAGTGCTAACAAGGATCTATAGACATTAGCCACACAGTGCTAACAGGGATCTATAGACATTAGTCACACAGTGCTAACAAGGATCTATAGATATTAGTCACACAGTGCTAACAAGGATCTATAGACATTAGTCACACAGTGCTAACAAGGATCTATAGACGTTAGTCACACAGTGCTAACAAGGGTCTATAGACATTAGTCACACAGTGCTAACAAGGGTCTGTAGACATTAGTCACACAGTGCTAACAAGGATCTATAGACATTAGTCACACAGTGCTAACTGGGGTCTATAGACATTAGTCACAGTGCTAACAGGGGTCTATAGACATTAGTCACACAGTGCTAACAGGGATCTATAGACATTAGTCACACAGTGCTAACAAGGATCTATAGACATTAGTCACACAGTGCTAACAAGGATCTATAGACATTAGTCACACAGTGCTAACAAGGATCTATAGACATTAGCCACACAGTGCTAACAGGGATCTATAGACATTAGTCACACAGTGCTAACAAGGATCTATAGACATTAGCCACACAGTGCTAACAAGGATCTATAGACATTAGTCACACAGTGCTAACAGAGGGCTATAGACATTAGTCACACAGTGCTAACAAGGATCTATAGACATTAGTCACACAGTGCTAACAGGGGTCTATAGACATTAGTCACACAGTGCTAACAAGGGTCTATAGACATTAGTCACACAGTGCTAACAAGGGTCTATAGACATTAGTCACACAGTGCTAACAAGGATCTATAGACATTAGCCACACAGTGCTAACAGGGGTCTATAGACATTAGTCACACAGTGCTAACAGGGGTCTATAGACATTAGTCACACAGTGTTAACAGGGGTCTATAGACATTAGTCACACAGTGCTAACAAGGATCTATAGACATTAGTCACACAGTGCTAACAAGGATCTATAGACATTAGTCACACAGTGCTAACAAGGATCTATAGACATTAGTCACACAGTGCTAACAAGGGTCTATAGACATTAGTCACACAGTGCTAACAGGGGTCTATAGACATTAGCCACACAGTGCTAACAAGGGTCTATAGACATTAGCCACACAGTGCTAACAGCGATCTATAGACATTAGTCACACAGTGCTAACAGGGATCTATACATATTGGTCACACAGTGCTAACAAGGATCTATAGACATTAGTCACACAGTGCTAACAAGGATCTATAGATATTGGTCACACAGTGCTAACAAGGATCTATAGACATTAGCCACACAGTGCTAACAAGGATCTATAGACATTAGTTACGCAGTGCTAACAAGGATCTATAGACATTAGCCACACAGTGCTAACAAGGGTCTATAGACATTAGTCACACAGTGCTAACAGGGGTCTATAGACATTAGTCACACAGTGCTAACAGGGGTCTATAGACATTAGCCACACAGTGCTAACAAGGATCTATAGACATTAGCCACACAGTGCTAACAAGGGTGTATAGACATTAGCCACACAGTGCTAACAGGGGTCTATAGACATTAGCCACACAGTGCTAACAAGGATCTATAGACATTAGTCACACAGTGCTAACAGGGGTCTATAGACATTAGTCACACAGTGCTAACAGGGGTCTATAGACATT
The DNA here is from genome assembly GCF_035609145.1 of Eleutherodactylus coqui. Taxonomy (NCBI): domain Eukaryota; kingdom Metazoa; phylum Chordata; class Amphibia; order Anura; family Eleutherodactylidae; genus Eleutherodactylus; species Eleutherodactylus coqui. The sequence continues at coordinate 32,965,207 of NC_089848.1, read as the reverse complement.
ACCCACACAGTGCTAACAGGGATCTATAGACATTAGCCACACAGTGCTAACAGGGGTCTATAGACATTAGCCACACAGTGCTAACAAGGATCTATAGACAGTAGTCACACAGTGCTAACAGGGGTCTATAGACATTAGTCACACAGTGCTAACAGGGATCTATAGACATTAGCCACACAGTGCTAACAGGGGTCTATAGACATTAGTCACACAGTGCTAACAAGGGTCTATAGACATTAGTCACACAGTGCTAACAAGGGTCTATAGACATTAGCCACACAGTGCTAACAGGGGTCTATAGACATTAGTCACACGTTGCTAATAGGGGTCTATAGACATTAGTCACACAGTGCTAACAGGGATCTATAGACATTAGCCACACAGTGCTAACAGGGGTCTATAGACATTAGTCACACAGTGCTAACAGGGGTCTATAGACATTAGTCACACAGTGCTAAGTGGGATCTATAGACATTAGCCACACAGTGCTAACAGGGGTCTATAGACATTAGTCACACAGTGCTAACAGGGGTCTATAGACATTGGTCACACAGTGCTAACAAGGATCTATAGACATTAGTCACACAGTGCTAACAAGGGTCTATAGACATTAGTCACACAGTGCTAACAGGGGTCTATAGACATTAGTCACACAGTGCTAGCAAGGATCTATAGACATTAGTCACACAGTGCTAACAGGGGTCTATAGACATTAGTCACACAGTGCTAACAGGGGTCTATAGACATTAGTCACACAGTGCTAACAGCGATCTATAGACATTAGTCACACAGTGCTAACAGGGGTCTATAGACATTAGCCACACAGTGCTAACAAGGATCTATAGACATTAGCCACACAGTACTAACAAGGGTCTATAGACATTAGCCACACAGTGCTAACAGGGGTCTATAGACATTAGCCACACAGTGCTAACAGGGATCTATAGACATTAGTCACACAGTGCTAAGAAGAATCTATAGACATTAGTCACACAGTGCTAACAAGGGTCTATAGACATTAGCCACACAGTGCTAACAGGGATCTATAGACATTAGCCACACGGTGCTAAGAAGGATCTATAGACATTAGTCACACAGTGCTAACAAGGATCTATAGACATTAGTCACACAGTGCTAACTGGGGTATATAGACATTAGCCACACAGTGCTAACAGGGGTCTATAGACATTAGCCACACAGTGCTAACAGGGGTCTATAGACATTAGCCACACAGTGCTAACAAGGATCTATAGACATTAGTCACACAGTGCTAACAAGGATCTATAGACATTAGTCACACAGTGCTAACAGGGGTCTATAGACATTAGTCCCACAGTGCTAACAAGGGTCTATAGACATTAGTCACACAGTGCTAACAGGGATCTATAGACATTAGTCACACAGTGCTAACAGGGGTCTATAGACATTAGTCACACAGTGCTAACAAGGATCTATAGACATTAGTCACACAGTGCTAACAGGGATCTATAGACATTAGTCACACAGTGCTAACAAGGATCTATAGACATTAGTCACACAGTGCTAACAGGGGTCTATAGACATTAGTCACACAGTGCTAACAGGGGTCTATAGACATTAGTCACACAGTGCTAACAAGGGTTTATAGACATTAGTCACACAGTGCTAACAAGGGTCTATAGACATTAGCCACACAGTGCTAAGAAGGATCTATAGACATTAGTCACACAGTGCTAACAAGGATCTATAGACATTAGTCACACAGTGCTAACAAGGGTCTATAGACATTAGCCACACAGTGCTAACAGGGATCTATAGACATTAGCCACACAGTGCTAACAAGAGTCTATAGACATTAGTCACACAGTGCTAACAGGGATCTATAGACATTAGCCACACAGTGCTAACAAGAGTCTATAGACATTAGTCACACAGTGCTAACAGGGATCTATAGACATTAGCCACACAGTGCTAACAAGGGTCTATAGACATTAGTCACACAGTGCTAACAAGGATCTATAGACATTAGTCACACAGTGTTAACAGGGGTCTATAGACATTAGTCACACAGTGCTAACAAGGATCTATAGACATTAGTCACACAGTGTTAACAGGGGTCTATAGACATTAGCCACAGAGTGCTAACAAGGATCTATAGATATTGGTCACATAGTGCTAACAAGGATCTATAGACATTAGTCACACAGTGCTAACAAGGATCTATAGACATTAGTCACACAGTGCTAACAAGGATCTATAGACATTAGTCACACAGTGCTAACAGGGGTCTATAGACATTAGTCACACAGTGCTAACAGGGGTCTATAGACATTAGCCACACAGTGCTAACAAGGGTCTATAGACATTAGCCACACAGTGCTAACAGCGATCTATAGACATTAGTCACACAGTGCTAACAGGGATCTATACATATTGGTCACACAGTGCTAACAAGGATCTATAGACATTAGTCACACAGTGCTAACAAGGATCTATAGATATTGGTCACACAGTGCTAACAAGGATCTATAGACATTAGCCACACAGTGCTAACAAGGATCTATAGACATTAGTTACACAGTGCTAACAAGGATCTATAGACATTAGCCACACAGTGCTAACAAGGGTCTATAGACATTAGTCACACAGTGCTAACAGGGGTCTATAGACATTAGTCACACAGTGCTAACAGGGGTCTATAGACATTAGCCACACAGTGCTAACAAGGATCTATAGACATTAGCCACACAGTGCTAACAAGGGTCTATAGACATTAGCCACACAGTGCTAACAGGGGTCTATAGACATTAGCCACACAGTGCTAACAAGGATCTATAGACATTAGTCACACAGTGCTAACAGGGGTCTATAGACATTAGTCACACAGTGCAAACAGGGGTCTATAGACATTACCCACACAGTGCTAACAGGGATCTATAGACATTAGCCACACAGTGCTAACAGGGGTCTATTGACATTAGCCACACAGTGCTAACAAGGATCTATAGACAGTAGTCACACAGTGCTAACAGGGGTCTATGGACATTAGTCACACAGTGCTAACAGGGGTCTATAGACATTAGCCACACAGTGCTAACAAGGATCTTAAGACAGTAGTCACACAGTGCTAACAGGGGTCTATAGACATTAGTCACACAGTGCTAACAGGGGTCTATAGACATTAGTCACACAGTGCTAACAGGGGTCTATAGACATTAGTCACACAGTGCTAACAAGGATCTATAGACATTAGTCACACAGTGCTAACAAGGGTCTATAGACATTAGTCACACAGTGCTAACAGGGGTCTATAGACATTAGTCACACAGTGCTAGCAAGGATCTATAGACATTAGTCACACAGTGCTAACAGGGGTCTATAGACATTAGTCACACAGTGCTAACAGGGGTCTATAGACATTAGTCACACAGTGCTAACAGCGATCTATAGACATTAGTCACACAGTGCTAACAGGGGTCTATAGACATTAGCCACACAGTGCTAACAAGGATCTATAGACATTAGTCACACAGTGCTAACAGGGGTCTATAGACATTAGCCACACAGTGCTAACAGGGATCTATAGACATTAGTCACACAGTGCTAAGAAGGATCTATAGACATTAGTCACACAGTGCTAACAAGGGTCTATAGACATTAGCCACACAGTGCTAACAGGGATCTATAGACATTAGCCACACAGTGCTAAGAAGGATCTATAGACATTAGTCACACAGTGCTAACAAGGATCTATAGACATTAGTCACACAGTGCTAACAGGGGTATATAGACATTAGCCACACAGTGCTAACAGGGGTCTATAGACATTAGCCACACAGTGCTAACAGGGGTCTATAGACATTAGCCACACAGTGCTAACAAGGATCTATAGACATTAGCCACACAGTGCTAACAAGGGTCTATAGACATTAGCCACACAGTGCTAACAGGGGTCTATAGACATTAGCCACACAGTGCTAACAAGGATCTATAGACATTAGTCACATAGTGCTAAGAGGGATCTATAGACATTAGTCACACAGTGCTAACAAGGGTCTATAGACATTAGTCACACAGTGCTAACAGGGGTCTATAGACATTAGCCACACAGTGCTAAAAGGGGTCTATAGACATTAGTCACACAGTGCTAACAGGGGTCTATTGACATTAGCCACACAGTGCTAACAAGGATCTATAGACATTAGTCACACAGTGCTAACAAGGATCTATAGACGTTAGTCACACAGTGCTAACAAGCGTCTATAGAGATTAGTCACACAGTGCTAACAGGGGTCTATAGACATTAGCCACACAGTGCTAACAAGGGTCTATAGACATTAGTCACACAGTGCTAACAAGGGTCTATAGACATTAGTGACAGTGCTAACAGGGGTCTATAGACATTAGTCACACAGTGCTAACAGGGATCTATAGACATTAGTCACACAGTGCTAACAAGGATCTATAGACATTAGCCACACAGTGCTAACAGGGGTCTATAGACATTAGCCACACAGTGCTAACAGGGGTCTATAGACATTAGCCACACAGTGCTAACAAAAATCTATAGACATTAGTCACACAGTGCTAACAGGGATCTATAGACATTAGTCACACAGTGCTAACAAGGATCTATAGATATTGGTCACACAGTGCTAACAAGGGTCTATAGACATTAGCCACACAGTGCTAACAAGGATCTATAGACATTAGTCACACAGTGCTAACAGAGGGCTTTAGACATTAGTCACACAGTGCTAACAAGGGTCTATAGACATTAGTCACACAGTGCTAACAAGGGTCTATAGACATTAGTCACACAGTGCTAACAGGGGTCTATAGACATTAGTCACACAGTGCTAACAAGGGTCTATAGACATTAGTCACACAGTGCTAACAAGGATCTATAGACATTAGCCACACAGTGCTAACAGGGGTCTATAGACATTAGTCACACAGTGCTAACAGGGGTCTATAGACATTAGTCACACAGTGCTAACAGGGGTCTATAGACATTAGTCACACAGTGCTAACAGGGGTCTATAGACATTAGCCACACAGTGCTAACAGGGGTCTATAGACATTAGTCACACAGTGCTAACAAGGGTCTATAGACATTAGTCACACAGTGCTAACAAGGATCTATAGACATTAGTCACACAGTGCTAACAGGGATCTATAGACATTAGTCACACAGTGCTAACAGGGGTCTATAGACATTAGTCACACAGTGCTAACAGGGGTCTATAGACATTAGTCACACAGTGCTAACAAGGATCTATAGACATTAGCCACACAGTGCTAACAAGAGTCTATAGACATTAGTCACACAGTGCTAACAGGGATCTATAGACATTAGCCACACAGTGCTAACAAGAGTCTATAGACATTAGTCACACAGTGCTAACAGGGATCTATAGACATTAGCCACACAGTGCTAACAAGGGTCTATAGACATTAGTCACACAGTGCTAACAAGGATCTATAGACATTAGTCACACAGTGTTAACAGGGGTCTATAGACATTAGCCACAGAGTGCTAACAAGGATCTATAGATATTGGTCACATAGTGCTAACAAGGATCTATAGACATTAGTCACACAGTGCTAACAAGGATCTATAGACATTAGTCACACAGTGCTAACAAGGATCTATAGACATTAGTCACACAGTGCTAACAGGGGTCTATAGACATTAGTCACACAGTGCTAACAGGGGTCTATAGACATTAGCCACACAGTGCTAACAAGGGTCTATAGACATTAGCCACACAGTGCTAACAGCGATCTATAGACATTAGTCACACAGTGCTAACAGGGATCTATACATATTGGTCACACAGTGCTAACAAGGATCTATAGACATTAGTCACACAGTGCTAACAAGGATCTATAGATATTGGTCACACAGTGCTAACAAGGATCTATAGACATTAGCCACACAGTGCTAACAAGGATCTATAGACATTAGTTACACAGTGCTAACAAGGATCTATAGACATTAGCCACACAGTGCTAACAAGGGTCTATAGACATTAGTCACACAGTGCTAACAGGGGTCTATAGACATTAGTCACACAGTGCTAACAGGGGTCTATAGACATTAGCCACACAGTGCTAACAAGGATCTATAGACATTAGCCACACAGTGCTAACAAGGGTCTATAGACATTAGCCACACAGTGCTAACAGGGGTCTATAGACATTAGCCACACAGTGCTAACAAGGATCTATAGACATTAGTCACACAGTGCTAACAGGGGTCTATAGACATTAGTCACACAGTGCAAACAGGGGTCTATAGACATTACCCACACAGTGCTAACAGGGATCTATAGACATTAGCCACACAGTGCTAACAGGGGTCTATTGACATTAGCCACACAGTGCTAACAAGGATCTATAGACAGTAGTCACACAGTGCTAACAGGGGTCTATGGACATTAGTCACACAGTGCTAACAGGGGTCTATAGACATTAGCCACACAGTGCTAACAAGGATCTTAAGACAGTAGTCACACAGTGCTAACAGGGGTCTATAGACATTAGTCACACAGTGCTAACAGGGATCTATAGACATTAGTCACACAGTGCTAACAGGGGTCTATAGACATTAGCCACACAGTGCTAACAGGGATCTATAGACATTAGTCACACAGTGCTAACAGGGGTCTATAGACATTAGTCACACAGTGCTAACAAGGATCTATAGACATTAGTCACACAGTGCTAACAGGGGTCTATAGACATTAGCCACACAGTGCTAACAGGGATCTATAGACATTAGTCACACAGTGCTAACAAGGATCTATAGACATTAGTCACACAGTGCTAACAGGGGTCTATAGACATTAGCCACACAGTGCTAACAGGGATCTATAGACATTAGTCACACAGTGCTAACAAGGGTCTATAGACATTAGTCACACAGTGCTAACAAGGGTCTATAGACATTAGCCACACAGTGCTAACAAGGGTCTATAGACATTAGCCACACAGTGCTAACAGGGGTCTATAGACATTAGTCACACGTTGCTAACAGGGGTCTATAGACATTAGTCACACAGTGCTAACAGGGATCTATAGACATTAGCCACACAGTGCTAACAGGGGTCTATAGACATTAGTCACACAGTGCTAACAGGGGTCTATAGACATTAGTCACACAGTGCTAACAGGGATCTATAGACATTAGCCACACAGTGCTAACAGGGGTCTATAGACATTAGTCACACAGTGCTAACAGGGGTCTATAGACATTAGTCACACAGTGCTAACAAGGATCTATAGACATTAGTCACACAGTGCTAACAAGGGTCTATAGACATTAGTCACACAGTGCTAACAGGGGTCTATAGACATTAGTCACACAGTGCTAGCAAGGATCTATAGACATTAGTCACACAGTGCTAACAGGGGTCTATAGACATTAGTCACACAGTGCTAACAGGGGTCTATAGACATTAGTCACACAGTGCTAACAGCGATCTATAGACATTAGTCACACAGTGCTAACAGGGGTCTATAGACATTAGCCACACAGTGCTAACAAGGATCTATAGACATTAGTCACACAGTGCTAACAGGGGTCTATAGACATTAGCCACACAGTGCTAACAGGGATCTATAGACATTAGTCACACAGTGCTAAGAAGGATCTATAGACATTAGTCACACAGTGCTAACAAGGGTCTATAGACATTAGCCACACAGTGCTAACAGGGATCTATAGACATTAGCCACACAGTGCTAAGAAGGATCTATAGACATTAGTCACACAGTGCTAACAAGGATCTATAGACATTAGTCACACAGTGCTAACAGGGGTATATAGACATTAGCCACACAGTGCTAACAGGGGTCTATAGACATTAGCCACACAGTGCTAACAGGGGTCTATAGACATTAGCCACACAGTGCTAACAAGGATCTATAGACATTAGCCACACAGTGCTAACAAGGGTCTATAGACATTAGCCACACAGTGCTAACAGGGGTCTATAGACATTAGCCACACAGTGCTAAGAAGGATCTATAGACATTAGTCACATAGTGCTAAGAGGGATCTATAGACATTAGTCACACAGTGCTAACAAGGGTCTATAGACATTAGTCACACAGTGCTAACAGGGGTCTATAGACATTAGCCACACAGTGCTAAAAGGGGTCTATAGACATTAGTCACACAGTGCTAACAGGGGTCTATTGACATTAGCCACACAGTGCTAACAAGGATCTATAGACATTAGTCACACAGTGCTAACAAGGATCTATAGACGTTAGTCACACAGTGCTAACAAGCGTCTATAGAGATTAGTCACACAGTGCTAACAGGGGTCTATAGACATTAGCCACACAGTGCTAACAAGGGTCTATAGACATTAGTCACACAGTGCTAACAAGGGTCTATAGACATTAGTGACACAGTGCTAACAGGGATCTATAGACATTAGTCACACAGTGCTAACAAGGATCTATAGACATTAGCCACACAGTGCTAACAGGGGTCTATAGACATTAGTCACACAGTGCTAACAGGGATCTATAGACATTAGTCACACAGTGCTAACAAGGATCTATAGACATTAGCCACACAGTGCTAACAGGGGTCTATAGACATTAGCCACACAGTGCTAACAGGGGTCTATAGACATTAGCCACACAGTGCTAACAAGGATCTATAGACATTAGTCACACAGTGCTAACAGGGATCTATAGACATTAGTCACACAGTGCTAACAAGGATCTATAGATATTGGTCACACAGTGCTAACAAGGGTCTATAGACATTAGCCACACAGTGCTAACAAGGATCTATAGACATTAGTCACACAGTGCTAACAGAGGGCTTTAGACATTAGTCACACAGTGCTAACAAGGATCTATAGACATTAGTCACACAGTGCTAACAAGGGTCTATAGACATTAGTCACACAGTGCTAACAAGGGTCTATAGACATTAGTCACACAGTGCTAACAGGGGTCTATAGACATTAGTCACACAGTGCTAACAAGGGTCTATAGACATTAGTCACACAGTGCTAACAAGGATCTATAGACATTAGTCACACAGTGCTAACAGGGATCTATAGACATTAGTCACACAGTGCTAACAAGGGTCTATAGACATTAGTCACACAGTGCTAACAAGGGTCTATAGACATTAGTCACACAGTGCTAACAGGGGTCTATAGACATTAGTCACACAGTGCTAACAAGGGTCTATAGACATTAGTCACACAGTGCTAACAAGGATCTATAGACATTAGCCACACAGTGCTAACAGGGGTCTATAGACATTAGTCACACAGTGCTAACAGGGGTCTATAGACATTAGTCACACAGTGCTAACAGGGGTCTATAGACATTAGTCACACAGTGCTAACAGGGGTCTATAGACATTAGCCACACAGTGCTAACAGGGGTCTATAGACATTAGTCACACAGTGCTAACAAGGGTCTATAGACATTAGTCACACAGTGCTAACAAGGATCTATAGACATTAGTCACACAGTGCTAACAGGGATCTATAGACATTAGTCACACAGTGCTAACAGGGGTCTATAGACATTAGTCACACAGTGCTAACAGGGGTCTATAGACATTAGTCACACAGTGCTAACAAGGATCTATAGACATTAGTCACACAGTGCTAACAGGGGTCTATAGACATTAGTCACACAGTGCTAACAGGGGTCTATAGACATTAGTCACACAGTGCTAACAGGGGTCTATAGACATTAGTCACACAGTGCTAACAGGGGTCTATAGACATTAGTCACACAGTGCTAACAAGGATCTATAGACATTAGTCACACAGTGCTAACAGGGGTCTATAGACATTAGTCACACAGTGCTAACAGGGGTCTATAGACATTAGCCACACAGTGCTAACAGGGGTCTATAGAGATTAGTCACACAGTGCTAACAGGGGTCTATAGACATTAGTCACACAGTGCTAACAAGGATCTATAGACATTAGCCACACAGTGCTAACAAGGATCTATAGACATTAGTCACACAGTGCTAACAGGGGTCTATAGACATTAGTCACACAGTGCTAACAGGGGTCTATAGACATTAGCCACACAGTGCTAACAGGGGTCTATAGACATTAGTCACACAGTGCTAACAGCGATCTATAGACATTAGTCACACAGTGCTAACAGAGGTCTATAGACATTAGTCACACAGTGCTAACAGCGATCTATAGACATTAGCCACACAGTGCTAACAGGGGTCTATAGACATTAGTCACATGAAAACCCGGCCGATATATGCACGTTGGAATACGCCATAAGGAAGAACAAAGAGTCCTGGAAGTAATGATATGGCCCCCGCAGACAGTTTGTCTGGGATTACATAAAGGGACAGAAGGATTTGAGCAAGCCAACATCCACAGAAGATCTGTGCTTAGATATTTGGTACAACCTCCCTGCCAAGTTTTTTCAAAAACTGTGTGCAAGAGTAGGTAGAAGAACTGATGCTCTTTGGAAGGTAAAGCTCAGTCACTCCAAATCGATGGGATTCTTACATTTCTCTTTTGTTCATTCATTTTGCATTTTGTTGATTGTTAAAAATAAACTATTAACACTTCTATTTTGGAAAGTTTTCTTACTTTGCCGACTTTTTCCCCACCTGCCGAAATCTTTTGCACAGTTCTGTATATGGAAATATGCTTTCCTAGAAGCAATGCTTGTAGCACATTATCTGTACCTTCATACGTACAGCATCCGGTGAAGAATGCCATGGAATTCCGGCAGAAAATTCCTCTATATGTTTCTGTATGAAATTGGTGATATGGAGGTGAGTATAGACTTCAAAGGTAAGAACTGTGCAGGATCGGCCCGGCCCATCGAGGAGCCGGTGGATGCCCTGGTAGGACCGTGAGCATAGAAGTAAACCTTGTTACAAAATCACTGTGCGCCACTCTGTTCCTTCCTCCCAAGCGGTGCCTGATATGCCTATGGCAGACAGTAGGTGCTATCAGCGAGGGAGGCCCATTTCTTCCCGCAATGGGGCCCATCTGCTTAACATCTCATGCCCTGCCCCCTCCGCTACTTAACTGCTATTGAGTGAGAAAGTCTGCTTTGTGGGCAGCGGGTAGCGGCATTCGCCTATGGTGAAGATCTGCAGCAGACAGTAAACAGTATGCACCTGCTGTATACTGCTATATACAGGCACCAGGCAGTATACACCTGCTGGAGGCACCAGGCATGTAAACTTATTAGCAGCAGGGCTGGTGCCAGAACCCAGCAGGGCAGAGAAAAGCTGACCGTGATGGCATCACAAGTGTAAGGCAAAATGTTGTGTGACCTAATGTAGGGGTCCCCAACTCCAGTCCTCAGGGACCACAACAGGTCATGTTTTCAGGATCTCCTATAGTAACAACACCTGTGGCAATGTCTGAGGCACTGACAATAATTACATCACCTGTGCAATACTGAGGAAATCCTGAAAACATGCCCTGTTGGGGCTCCATGAGGACTGGAGTTGGGGAACACTGCCCTAATGTATATGGAACTGTAGGGCGGGCCCTAAAGTGAATTCTGTTGGTGGGCCCTAGGTATCCCAGTCCGACCCTGGTACGGTACAATATATTTTGTTATTTAAGCCCATATTGAGTTTCCTAAAACTACGTTTTTGCAGGTTTTTTAATACACAATCGTGAAACTATGCAAAATTGTTAAGTGGTCGCTAAACAGTGAAACGAGCCTGAAATGACAACCATTTTTAAAGATTTCACCGCCCCATTCTCCAAAAATAAAATAAATAATTACAGAGAAGAAAAGCAAAAAAATGTCCGCCTTGTGTTTGAGTCCGTAATTCTAGGAAATGGTGATAAATCCCCTGAATGCGCCGGTCGCCCTCACACCCGCAGTAATTCTTCCTCGCACGTTATGAGCTTTAATTTTCGATCACTGCTCCAATACGCAATCCTAACTGAGACATTTCAACTCATAAGGGAGCCGGATTATGAAACGCTTTGTCCGCATTTCATTTTGCACTTTGTGGGAGAAGCATCACATTGATTTTTCTCTTTTTTTTCCCTTTGACATGGGCACATTACAGAATGGAGCACTTAAACTGCTCTGCTATTTCAAGAGGGGGAAGCAGAGAACTGGGAGATTTGTCATATCTCTGCTTTAAATAACATTTTCTCTTTTCAGTAAAAAAAAAAAATGCCCCTTTCGGAAAGTTTGTATATAAACAGGAAAAAGAAAGCCTGAGTATTTTATGAGCCGTCGCAGTTTACCATGTTTTGTCGGTGGTCCGGGAGCCTTCCTGTCTCACTTTATTTAGTTTGTATTGGGTATTTGTCAATGTCATTTCATGTCTCCAGCATATTCATGTGTTGTGCTGCTAGTGTAAGCCCGTGTACGTGCGTGCGTGTGCGCACGCTGAAGGTCACATGACTGTTTCATCCTATTTGTTGGGCTAGCTTGACTTTTCCCCTTTTTGCTTTCACTGATGGTTGTGAGTGCAGAAGTTGATTGACAGATGCGTGCCAGAAAGCCCCCATTCTAGCTTTCAAAGACTACATATGACGGATTGTGATCTTTCAGCTCAGCAGCAGGACACGGGGACCATGCAAGCTGTAATTGGTCAGGTATCGTGGCAGCCATTTCTCAACTACCTTTTTATGTATTTCTTTCTTATTCCCAGCCTTACCCAGCTTGCTCCTTCTGATTCATGTCATTTATATTTACCACCATTTTTCTGTATCTTTGACCGCCCGGAGGCTGGAAACTTGACATGCACTTATAGACCTTTCATTTAAAAATCGTATTACAATACATTCCAGTGCTTGTACAAACAAATGCAAACTGGAAGAAGTGATAGTAAAATGTACTTGGAATGTTATATATCATATTATCATATCTATCGCTCCTTGGATTAGGACTGATACTTCACTGCAGAAGAGAATAAAATATTGAAAAATAAATATGTTCGCCTCTTATTTATATTGTAAGAATGTTTATTCCCAGTGAAGAATACATAAACATGTTTACTATATATATATATTACATGAGCATATATATATATATATATATATATATATATATATATATACATACGCAGAGTATATAAACCAGTGGCATGTGATTGTACTTATTATAGCAAGTGGTCCTCTGCTGTTGTAAAAGGGGGGTGGCAGGCGAATGAAGCCCTGCTAGAATCTGAGAGGTCCAGGTGGTCTGCTGAAGCCTCCTAATGCGATCCAGCACAACAGCTTTAATAAACAGCTCTATTTAGTTCTCTCCTCCCCGTATCCAGGGAGGTGAACAGGTCTGGCTCTGCTGTGATGAAATGCCGGATGAATATCTCTCAGAGGCCTCACCAGCTGATTTTTAAAGCTTTACCATTTCGCCGTCTTTTGTCTTCCGAATGGGTCAGTGAGTCCTTGTCTTACTTCAGAGATATTTCTGATAAGTGTAATGTATGATGTTTCTCTTTTCCTTTGTGTCTGCTTATATATATATATATATACCTCCATGGATAAAAAAGTATATATTGCAATCCTTTGATTTGGGATGCTTTCATAGAGTAGTAAATGATAAATCAGCACCTCGGAGAACAGAATCTGCTTCTTTGTCAATTGTTGTAGCAAGTTTGAAGAATTTAAAACAATATTTAGAAATCAATTTTCCAGTTACTGCGGCTTATTATGAGTTTTCATGATGGTTTTTATAGTACTTTATGGGAGATGAATTGGGCAGCTGTACAATAATAGATTTTCTCAGGTTGGAAGAAGCTAATGTTTACTAATGGTGGCTACGAGTGTGAATTCCCCTGTTGTAGCTTATTACAATTATTGTCAAAAATTGTGACAAATTGGCATAAAACCACATCCTGAATGCATTTGATTTATATGTACTGAAAGCTGCAGCAATTATGTGGTTATCAGGGCTATTTAAGAAAAAGCGGATTTTTTTTCTCCATTTTATATTTCTATTTTATGCGTCACAAATACGGTCCCAAATGTCTTTTATTTGGAAGAGTCTACATAATATTATAATCTCGCTTTATTTGATGGTACAAGTTAGGAGGCTGAATTGCTGTACATTCTTCTATACTGTTTAATGGACTGTAAACTTTATAACACCGGACCGCAGTGTATTGCAATGAAGGGCTCTGGACTGATGCCCATCACCTGTGTAGAGCGATATCAGTAAGAGGGGGTCTAATAAGCTGCTTTGTATGATACTTTACAGCACATTTAGTTTAGATCGTACTTTTTAGGTTTAACTCAGATGCAAAACATGTCACATAACCGAATGCCTCTTGTGAATAACTAACCGTCTGAAAACAGTCATCCGTTAATGGTGCAACAGTATCAGAAATAGAGCTAAAGTTCTGGAGGTTACCCGACTAATAATGTACAGTAAACACAAAGGAAATCCCCCCTGCCTGCCCAGATTACTGCATGACTTTGTAAGGGAAGTATATGGAAGTTTTAAGGATGAGTGCAAATTCCATTGATCCAGAGTGTTAATACAGTATTAAAAATATATAGGACGGGGCCAACAGGGTTATGTAGTCCATGAAGATTGTTACAGGTCTTATAGGGTCCTTAGTAAAGAGTAAAACCCAAAGTTTCCTCATGCTAATCTCATACCTAGGACTGATACTTTGCTCTTCTGGTCACATGGCTTGGAGACTTTTTTCTATGGAATTGAGTTGGGAACAATTTTGGATGGACTTTGGAGCATTGGGAATGTACACTATGGTTGCTGCATAGGAAGAATATATATATATATATATATATATATATATATATATATATATATATATATATATATATATGTTTGTGTGCATATAAGTGTATTTTACATTGAGTTAGATCACCTTGTGTAATGACAGCATTAATGCCAGTGGGGAAAATCCCCCCTTAACTGAATGTAAGAATTAATACTGACTGTCTAGAATACAAGTGACACAAATTCATGGATTATTCAGACTTGTTTTACATCCAACACATATATATATATACTCTAATGAGCTATTTAATACAATATCATGCTTCCCCTCCATGTCAGAATTATTTATTACAGCTTCATATGAACAAGCTAAAAGTTACATTTTCTGTGCAGAACTAGATGGGAAGATAACAATGTATAATTTTCTCATTGCACAGTCGGTCCAGTTACAATACAAGGTGTAGAGCTAGCGATTACATTTACAGGAACCCCCTATGTGCAATGGGGAAAGGGTGCATCTAATGTCAGAAAGGTTAGATTTATTACTGACAAACTTTGACTCGTCATTCCAGCTTATATTAAGTACCCTGTTTCCCTGAAAATAAGACATACCCTGAAAAATAAGACATAGCATGAATTTCCAGAATTTTTGAGGATGCAAAATGATTTTTCAGGCTTTTTGAGGATGCTTGAAATATAAGCCCTACTCCAAAATTAAGCCCTGCTAACATTTAATTTAAAAAGTCAATTTAAATAGTGTCCAGGCAGCTATACATGTAAAAAAGTTAAACCTTTTTGAGCAAAAATTAATATAAGACACTGTCTTATTTTCGGGGAAACACGGTAGGTGACAATTACTATGTGAATCAGCAATACATTTGTTACCAGCAAGAAAAATAACAAAAATCATGTTTTTTATTTTTTTTCTAGATTTATAACATTGATAAAATGATAAAAACAATAAAATCCTAATAAAGAGTCCAAGAAGATACTGAAAAGCAAATATTTACAAAAATGCATGTATATGCTTATAAAGGAAATGCAACAAAGATCAACAAACACTGAAATGAATCTGCAGAATAGGAAGATGAGATAAAAGGAAGGAGAATGCTAAAGAACCTTTCCATTTCTCCCCCTTTGGTTCCTCCTGCCTCTCCCATGGAGGGACCTGGTCCTTTGAGTGACAGGTTACTTCATCAGCCTTACAGCCCTCCTGTTTTTCTCTCATCTCGTGCAGACAGGTCACTGTGTCCAATCACCCTTCTGGCTCCTAATTCCCCAGGGACGCCGCAGCCTGCCATCTTGATCCCGAGGCCTTTAGGGCCTCTGCTGGCTGCACATTTCTATGTTCACTGGCTTTTGGAGAATGGAATGGAACAAAGGATATTAAATTAACTGGTGAGAGAAGCAGATGAGGTGAATTAGGTAAAGGGGGATGAAAGCTGGGAAGATGATGCCTCTTGTATCAGATGTAAACTAGGTGTCCTCTGTATATAATGCGTGTGATTGGAGGGAGATGGATGCGAGAAGTCTCATTTATTTGGGAGTACAATTAGTTACACTCAGTTGTGTTCACACCGGTGTATTTGTGCAAAATTAGCAAGATGCAGTGAATAGAAGCCATTCAATAGGTTGGTTCACAATGCGCGTATTATTCCTGCGCATTTTAGTCGCAGCACACGTTATTTTCCTGCGTATTTGTGCATCGAAAGAAGTCAATGGGGATGCGCAGATGCGCGCAAAATGCACTAGGAGATGCGTGCAACACTGCGTAATTCTGCAGGAAAAAGTACAGTAAAATACGCTGATTCACGCTCAAAAACGCAACGTTCGTTCCTCAAGGATACTGTGCTCATGTGCATGCAAATACGTATATGTTCGTGGAATGCGGCCTTATGGTACGAGCTAGGGGCTTTGACAGACGAACGTGTTTTTGGTTGCAGGAAAATCCCACCCACCAAACACGGATGATAGAACTCATTGGTTTCAATGGGTTCATTCTCTATTCTTTTTTTTGTGCCTGCCGGACCTGCTGTATATTGTGCGTATTTGTGCACCAAAGAGCCCATAAAGGTCTATCGGAGGTCTATCTGCACGTGCGGGTATATGTTAAACGCTGTGTATACCCATGATCACGGCGCTTTGTTAGGCTAATTATACTGTAAAATCAGGGGGGTGATTCCCCCGCCCGTGTGAACGAGCGGCGCCTGCACAAATATGCACAGTATCTGCGCAGGCCAGCGTTCTCTGCGCAAGAAAAATTGCGCAAGGGTGAGCTTACTGCAAAACACGAGCATATTAGCGCATGCGCCCAATGTGTTTTCGCCCTTAGTCACAGCCAATCACAGGCTGCAGTAGTGACATGGGACAAGACATCATGACTAGAGGCCAGGCAGGCCCATTGAAACAGGCAAGATTCTTCAAGGAATTGGGGAGACGATGGAGAAGATGAGTATATATATATATGCTCTAAACTGTTCAATAGTGGCAAATCCACAAGCAAATCCACCATGCATCCTCCTAGGCCGCCTTCACACATGGCAGAAATGATGCAGACCTTCCGCTGCTGGAACTACTGCGGGGATTGCGCAGCATTAAAGCACAAGCCATGTAGAGGGGATTTAAAACAATCTCCTTCATCCGCTGCAGAACATTTCTGCAACAAGTTTAGAAAAATGCTGTGAATTCTGAATGCACATCATGTCTGTTTATGCTGCAGGATTCAGTCCTTGGAACACAAGGGGTTAAATCCAGCAGCAGATCCGCAATTTAAAAAAGCACATAAATCGGCACTATTTAGGTTCGCGTTTGGCCACTGAGAATTTGGTACATATTTGCTGTGGGTTTTCCACTGTAGAAAGCCGGCAGCGATACGTCACACGCGATGGTGGACTGAGGCCGCTTTCACACAGCGGAGAGAATCGCGTGAGATCTGTTTACTGCTGGATGCCCGAGTGTGAACAAGTATCTTTTCAATATGGTCATACACATGCGCAATTATTTCCCGAATCGCGTATTTTTTCGCTAAAAACGATGCTCATGATTGTGTGAATGGGTGAGAAAACGCTGTCCGGGATGGCCGAAAAATGCCCATTTAGGCACTTATGCGGAGCGGGTGTGAAAACATAAAAACGCCGTCGCCCTATATTTGCTCGTGAGAAAGAGCCCTCAGTCACATGTCCGACCTTTCATTGTCTATGAAATCTGTTAGTTTGTGTTAAATCGTCAATGTAGCACAGCGGTTGGGCGCCGCGGTGGCTCCCCACACGGATACTCGTAGCAACAATATATCACGCTTCTACCTCCGAAACTAACCGCGTCCCATTAAACATGTAATGACAGCAAACTGAAACCGACGCTTATTAGTGATTCCAAATTCAAGCCATTTAGTAATATGCAAATGGATGATCACACAACTTGAGATGAAGCATTGTTTTGACACTGTCACAGAGAACAGACTCCAGTGCGCGCTAAAAATGTGCTGCTACTTGCAATGCAAAATTCTGCTATTCTGCAAAGCAAACCCTTCTAGACGGGAAGCAACATTAATATATAAGAAGTTGTCAGCAATTCTTTTAGGCAATAATGGGATATTGATTGGAGCATTTCTTTAAGGGGCCTTTCACACGGGCGGAATTTGGTTGCAGGACTCACTGCAGCATGTGGGAAATTCACAGCAAACTCTGCGCAGCTCCACGCAGATTCTGATGCGACGTGGAAAATGGCTGAATGTTGCCTGCACTTCCACATCAAACTGCACACAGGGACCTGTGGATTTGGGTGCGGACCTCTGCAGTGGACGCTTCAGCTGTGCGCTGCAGTATGTTCTGCGGCAAAATTCTGGTCTGCGTGAAATGTTTTTACACGGGTGTCGTTTTCACGCAGAATAGGCAAGTGAAAAAATCGCGGGTATTAGAACCAATAGTTCCTATAGAAACGTTGGCAGCGAGTAAACAACGCTCCTCAGACCGAGCCGTAAAAATCGGACATGTGACCGCTGCCATTGAAAAGCATTGGTTCTATATAGATGCAAATGGCAAACACAAAAAACATGCGCAGCAAAAAACGCCCGTCTGACCGAGCCCTGAAGTCTCCCGCTCAGCCTGAAGTAGGTAGCCGCAGCGTTGTCCCGCCTCCATCATGGGGAGATTGATGCAAAGTGAGGCATTTTGGTAAAAGTTTGAGTTATGTGGAAAAAAAAAAACAGATCCATTAAAAAAGCAGATGGCAAAAAGATATGAAGACAACGTAGACTTCTGTGAGCGCCACAAAGGCTCGCTGCTTCTATAGATCCGTATTGCTGGTTTGTCTCGGATGTTTCTTCGCCCCTTATGCACACGGGCGAGCACCATGCTGGTCAGTGGAGAACTGACTGATTTCACTGTGAATCTGTGCGCATGTTAACACGCGTGTCAGGCTTGTACGAACCGCGTGAAAAAAACAGAGCACGGGCCAATTGATGTCATTTAAACGCCCATTGGGGTGTGAAATAAATGGAACGCACTCACAAAGTATGCGAGTGCATTCCACCTGTTCCCCACATATTGAATGGGTGATGTGGTCGGCGAATCGCACCGCAGGAGGACGTCCGGTGATGTTTAACACGGTACAGCAGTCTGTGAATACAGATCACACAGGTGAATAGTGACTTTAAGGGCTTCTGCAGGCGACATATTTGCATGTGTTTTTGCATGTGTAAAATGTTTGTGTGCCCGATGTAAAGAATAGAAGCCTTTGATTTAGAAGGGTTCGTTATCATGAAGGCTTTTTGTGCGCACAAAAAAGTAGGACCTGCTCTATTTTTCTGCACATTAGGGCCCCATAGAAGTCTATAGGAGGTGCACAAATCTGCAGTCAATACCCTTACAAATGTGCAATATGCTGCACAAAACGGGAAAAAGAACACATCTGGACCTTTAATTGGCTAAATTGCCCTTCAAATTAGGAGTCGGGTGTTTTGCGCGCATGTGAACATGCCATGCATGCATTAAAATACAGCACTATGCGCCGATACACGTTCATACGCAAATACGTCGTGCGGAGGCGAGTATATTTGTGTAAATGGTCATCTGAAGCTGCCCTAAGGGGTCCAAGTTCTGTCAGTTTGAACCTCGGATAGAACCTGGATGTAACAATCACCTATGAATAAGCCATTATGCTTCTATGTGCAGAAGGAAAGAGGAGAAATACCACCAAGTCCTTCATATATATGGAGCCATAATAGTAAAAGAACTACAAAGCGTTAAAAGAGAGGAAGCGTTACTTTGTATCAGTGTATGTGATGGTGGTTGGGGTAAATACGATATACAATACCGGTCATTAAGGCCTCTTTCACACGGACAACAACGATATCGCACCTGTGTTCTGTGCGATATCACTGCATTTCCTCGCATTGATATCCCGATTTTGTAGTGCTCTTTTGCCGTGATTTTCAGGGGGAAAGTGTGGCTTGAAATATAAGCCTTACACCGAAAATAAGCCCTAGCTGCACTAAAAACAAAAGGAAAACAATACATTACCTAACAGGCGCTGTCTGATCTGCTGCACTTCTCCTCTGAAGCTCCGGCACATTTGTCTGCAGTCTTTAGTCAGCGCTTCCTGGTCAGGAGGTATAAAAAATCCTCCATCCAGGAAGCGCCGGTTCTGATTGGTTCTTGAGCGCCGTGGCTCAGCCAATCACTGCAACACTCGATGAACCAATTACAGCCATTCAATGTGATGCCTGTGATTGGTTCATCGAGCGCTGCAGTGATTGGCTGAGCTATGGCGCTCGAGAACCAATCATAGGCAGCTCTTCCTGGAGGCGGGATTTCTGAACCTCCTGACTAGGAAGCGGCGACAAGTCTGCAGGAGCTGCAGAGGCAAAGTGCGGCGGAGATGACAGGGCCTGCTAGGTGATATCTTTTTTTGTTTGTTTTTAATGCAGCTAGGCTCATTTTAGGGGGAACAGTAGGATTTCCTACTGTAAAGGTTGCATCGCACCGCATGAAAACTGTGTGTAATGCGATGTAACACAAGGCAAGGCTGCATAGGGAAGCATGGGCTGCAAAACATCGCAAATCGCGGGTGTATAGAGCATGACGGGATCTGTTTTCTCACAATGTCCCAGTCTACAAAACATCGTTCATGTGAAGGCACCCATTGGAAAGCATGGGCTTCACATGATTGCAATTTGTAGCGTCGTCACATCGCGAGAAAATCGTGTGACTTTGTCGCCTGTGTGGAAGCGGCCTACAGCCGTGCTGGAGTCTGGGCAGCTGTAGGGGACTCCGAGTTACCTTCCCCACAAGAAGTTCTGAAGCAGCTGTTGCTACCACTGAATGTGGCTTCTTTCTCTTTAAACTCGAATCCACATTTTCTCCTTAAATTATTTAGCGGTTCCTCTGACAGACATGGCTGCGGGTGAAACCTGTTTACACTCAGACAAATAATAAAAACCAGCAAAGTGTTCTGCAGAACAATGTAAAGGTGCCGCGGCGCAGCGAGAGGAGAGGCTACAGCAGCACAGATAGATCACCCGCTACATTGTTCTCACTCTAAACGATCACTAATTACAAAGCTGGAATATTTCTAGTTACTTCCCAGTTAAAAATAAGTAAACACAACTTTTAAAGGGCCCTTCTCACGTTTTCCCTTCCTTTAGGGGGCAGTATGTATATTCACGGGGGGAAAAAAATCTTGTGACCGAGTGCACTGACTTCTATGGGAGACTGTTCTAGACATTCTCTATGACCTGTGCAGGGCGATTATGCAGGGAGGAGATGATATGGGAGCAGGGGCGTAACTATAGGGGATGCGGTTGCACCCGAGCCCAGGAGCCTTAGGGACCCATAAGGCCTCTCTCCTCGATATAGGGAGCCCAGTACTATGAATAAAGCATTATAGTTGGGGGCCCTGTTACAGGTTTTGTGTTGGGGCCCGGGAGCTTCAGTTACACCTCTGCCAGGGATCATCATCTATTGCGAATGGTGGATCCTGTGTCAGCTATATGTAGGTATGCGGAAACTAAAAACTGGTATCTTCTTACACCTAGGACTTCTGACACTTCGGGGTTTGCTTCACCCCCTTTCTTTCAAGCTCCCCTATAGATATAGGTGTCACCTTCCATTACGCCTGTGCTGTCAGTGATGACTACTGAAAGGTTTTCTCTACAGAATAGGAAATGTCAGACTATCATTAGGCTAGTGTGAAAAATGCAGGGTTTGGGGATTTCATAGAATGTCACAATATATAATAAATGGTGACATTGAAAATGGGAGCAAAACACCAAAACGTGTTAATGCTACAGGACGTAAGTTACTCCTGTAAGTTCATGGTATGTACAAAGGGGGATCGTGGGCAACAGCTCCAATAAGCCGCTGATCAGAGCTGTTAACTCTTTAAATGCCGCCATCAATGCCGACAGCGGCATTTAAATGCCCAATCGGTGTTTGGGGGTTCTGCACTACCCCCTGCCTCTGAAAGGCCACAGGGCTTCCACTGCGGATTGCCTATCACATGATGCCTGTGGTGTGGCTTGATAGATTACCTTCAGATCGCATCCTACTGTAATGCTATCAAAGCATCGCAGGTTCTTGTCCACTCTGGAAAAAAAAATGTAAAAATTAGTTTTAAAAAGTTTTATTAAATATAAAAAAAATTAAAGGTAATAAAAGTTTAGATTCTTTCAAAAGAATCTAAGTAAAACAAAAATATACACTTGATATCGCCGCATCCGTAAAAGTCCGATCTGTCAAAGTAAAGCATTATTTACCCCGCACGGTGAACATTGTCAGGAAAAAAAGGTAAACAACACCAGGACTGCACTTTGGGGCCACCTGGCGTCCAAGAAAAAATGTAATAAAAAGTCAAAAAGTCGTATGGACTCCAAAATGGTACCAATAGAAACTTCAGGACTAGAACACCGTAAGGTCCTGGAAGAACTAGAACACCTCGCGACATCGCAGAGGACGGGGTGAATACTCTTCTGCGCTGGGAGGCTCGGCAACTTTAAATTCACCCTGCTCCCGACCAGTCTGAGTAGCCGAGAGCAGGGAGATGTCACCGGATGTCAATGGACAATGTCAACGGATAACAGTGATCATGTGAAGTAAACAAAAGTGTGAAAAAAAAGTTTAAGTTTGATCTCCTCTCACAGATCATATCCATGGGTGGAGATGAAATTGCGTATCTTTATCCGCAGACCTTACCCCAGATTCTGCGCACACGCCCGTCTCCATAATGGTGGACTCAATGTATAAAAGCCGCAGATTACCGGGGTACTTTAAAATCTCCCTGTTCTTGCTGAGAGCCTGGAGATTTCATGCGGGCCGCGGTATGTGGTCCTTAGTCACATGATCACCACTATCCAAAGGATAAAGGCAATCACGTAGAAGAAGAAAAAAGTTAAAGTTTCACCTCCTGTCACGGATCTAATCCATCAGGGGAGGTGATATTACTTACCTAAGGCCTCCGTCAATGTCCCCCGACGGGATCTTTATCCGCAGACCTTTCCCCAGCTTCAGTGCATGCACTTGTCGGCAAAATGGCGGATCACAGGCAGCACTTAGCTGTCATTCAATGAATGGCTGAGCATTGCCTTTGATTGGCTGAGAGCTCAGCCAATCAGACACAGTCCTCTAAGGAGGCGGTGATTTTAAATCACCGAGCCACGACAGCAGGGGACTGGTGAGTATATATTATTTTACACAAGCTAGGGATGATTTTCAGGGAAGGGCTTATATTTAAAATCACTGTGGGGGTTGCCGGCATCCCATTGCTTTCAATGGGGCCGTCGGCAGCAGTGGTGGCCCTATTGAAAGCGATGGGAGAACATTGTGGTCCTCTGCCACAGCTGTGACAGGGGATTCTTTACTCCTTGCGGGGAGTGCCATCATCACTGACACTGTGACAGTACTGGAATATTTACGTGCAGAACGGACCGATGCGGTTCAAACATGTCCTATCTTTTGCAGGTGCGTGAATTTGCACGCCTGTAGAACACAGACATGTGAACACACCATAGGAAACCAAGGGTTCTAATAGACGCGTGGTTTTGCACATAGGTGCGCACACAACAACGCTCGGGTGAACGAGGCCCTAGGGGAATTTATTAACCTTTTACCTGTGAAATCCAAAGCAAGGCTGCAACTGTGTGAATCCACTGTTCCAATTTTGGAACAATGGCAGATAACAGGTTAAATACGGATCAGTATTTGCCCAATAGAAAGTAATAAAAATACGGAGGTAAATACGGATAAAAAACACATGATATATACCCATTTTATGGTTGTCCTTTTATACGCTCATCTAAAACAGCCGTCAGCACACAAATATTAACCTCAGTACCTGGCTGGAAGCATCTATGGGAGGAAGAACCAGAACGGCCTGTTTTCTGTGGGAGTCATTATAGTGCATTGTATCTGCTGTTTTATATATATACATTTGTTTAATAGCAGGTTTAATGCATGAAACACAGCAGTAGTTTTCATGACTGGCTTATAGCGCCATCATATGGGCACCGATGGTGTTATTTGGACTATTTATATACTTGACTAGCTTACCAGTCGCACGTTGCTGCGAAGACAGACAGACATACATTCGTTTTTATATATCTAGATAACAACCAATCACAGCGCAGCTTTTTTAGGTTACCTCAGTGGTATAATATATAACAACCAGTCACAGCGCAGCTTTCATGTTACCTCAGTGGTATAATATATAACAACCAGTCACAGCGCAGCTTTCATGTTACCTCAGCTTTATAATATATAACACCCAATCACAGCGCAGCTTATATGTTACCTCAGCAGTATAAAATATAACAACCAATCACAGCGCAGCTTTCATGTTACGTCAGCAGTAAGAGAAATAATAACCAATCACAGCGCAACTTTTATTCTGCCTCAGCAATATAAAAAATAGCAACGAATCACAGCGCAGCATTCATTTTACCTCAGCGGTATAATATATAGTAACCAATCACAGCACAGCTTTCATGTTACCTCAGCAGTATAATATATAGCAACCAATCACAGCACAGCTTTCATGTTACATCAGTGGTATAATATATAACAACCAATCACAGCACAGCTTTCATTTTACCTCAGCATTCTCAATATCCAGGAATTGTCTTGTGATACGTTCGGCGGATGCATCATTTTGTAGTTGAACACGCATCCCGTTGCTCGTAATGCCTTTTGCTTTGGTGCTTGAGATGGAAATCAAACGATCTTTGTCTGGAGGGGCATAACTGTCGACGACGCTCGCACGCGCGCCATTTATCGTAGGATAGTTGTACTATGCCAGTAATCTTCCCAGGAGTGTACTCAACAACTTCCCATTAACTTTTCCTATTTATGACATAATCAATGCTCGTGCCAAATTTCAAGTTTCTATTACATCGGGAAGCGAGAAAATTCGATTCCGTACGTAAAATTCGGACGCCAATTGTTTTGCGCTTAAAATTGAATAATCGAGTTGGGACCCATTAACTTTTCCTATGTATGACATAATCAATGCTCGTGTCAAATTTCGAGTTTCTATTACATTGGGAAGCGAGAGAATTCGATTCCGTACGTAAAATTTGGACGCTAATTCTTTTGCGCATAGAATTGAATAATGGAGTTGGGACCGATTAGCTTTTCCTATTTATGACATATTCAATGCTCGTGCCAAATTTCGAGTTTCTATGACATTGGGAAGCGAGAAAATTAGATTCCGTACGTAAAATTTGGACGCTAATTCTTTGGCGCATAGAATTGAATAATCGAGTTGGGACCCATTAGCTTTTCCTATTTATGACATAATCAATGCTCGTGCCAAATTTCAAGTTTCTATGTGAGAAATTACATTCCGTACGTAAAATTTGGACGCTAATTCTTTTGCGCATTGAATTAAATAATCGAGTTGGGACCCATTAGCTTTTCCTATTTATGACATAATCAATGCTCCTGCCAAATTTCACGTTTCTATTACATTGGGAAGTGAGAAAATTAGATTCCGTACGTAAAATTTGGAAGCTAATTCTTTTGCGCATAGAATTAAATAATCGAGTTGGGACCCATTAACTTTTCCTATTTATGACATAATCAATGCTCGTGCCAAATTTCACGTTTCTATGACATTGGGAAGCGAGAAAATTAGATTCCGTACGTAAAATTTGGACGCTAATTCTTTGGTGCTTACAATTGAATAATCGACTTGGGACCCATTAGCTTTTCCTATTTATGACATAATCAATGCTCGTGCCAAATTTCATGTTTGTACGACATCGGGAAGTGAGAGAATTAGTGGCAGTGATGGAAATCGAACGATCTACGTGGGGGGGGGGGGGTAACTGTCGACGGCGCTCGCACACGCACCATTTATTATAGCATAAATGTACTATGCCTATAATCTTCCCAGGAGTGTACTCAACAACTTCCCAAAGTTTCATGGCGATCGGATGAATGGTGTAGTAGCGCATAAAGGACAAACAGACAAACAGACAGACACGCAGACAGACACGCAGACAGACACGCAGACAGACACGCATACATTCAATTTTATATACTTGATGTACAGTATTATATTGGCACTGCTTGGCATTATCATTTGGGCATTTTGTTACTTTGTCATTTCAGTATTGTACCGCCGCATTCTGCATATTATGGGGTATTAGTAGTGAAATTCATTAGTGTTGGCCCATGCTTGGTGTTATCGTATTGGTATTGCATGGTGTTATTATATGTGTATAATATTAGGAAGAAGTGCAGCACGTTGGGGCGTATGCATGAAGTTGTAGTTTGCACTCTGTACTCTAACTTGGAGAATGCATTTTGGGAAACGTAGCCCACTCTTTGCAGCAATGTCAGCACTTCTGTGTTGACCCCTCACCAGCAGAGCTGTCTGCACCTTGTGGACCAACTAATTTCCAGTTTTCTTCATTGTTGCATTCCTAAAGCCATAACTTTTTAATTTTCTGCTGGCATAGCCGCGTGAGGGCTTGTTTTTTGGGGTGATAATTTATGCTTTTAATGCATCATTTTGGGATGTAAAGAATGGATTCTAGAATTTTTATAAAATTTTTTCGGGGGGGGGGGGGGGGGGGAGGGGTTGGGAAAAAATTCCACTATTGGTTTTGGATTTCACATCTAGGGCATTCAGCATGCAGAGTAAATAGTGTGATAGCGCTCCTCTCCGGTCGCTACAATCAGCTGATGCCAAGTTTATACAGTATTTTTTATGTTTTGCTATTTTTGTACACTGAAAACCTTTTTTAAAGCTTTTGTGTGGCAGCACCCCGGGGGTCACAGCATTGGTACTTTTCCACTGGTAGAGCTCTATGACGGCTTGTTTGTTTTTGTGGGAAACTCTAGTCTACATTTATCCCATTTTTGGGAACATATAACATTTTTTTATCACTTTTACTACATTTTTTTTATAAACAAGATTAACAAAATCTTCAATTCTGACCTTTTTTTTAAAATGGTGTTCACTGTGTGATGTAAACATTATGTGAAGTTAATCCTGCCGGTCAGTTGGTTACATCGATACCAGATTTAGATGCTGTGTTTTTTTGCAATTTTTTTCACACTTAAAAAAAAAAAAAGCTGTATTTTTTTAATCTCTGAATGTGCAGCGCCATGGGAGGGTCTTTTCAGGACAAGTTCTTTTTTTGTGCTATTTGATGATTAATATAATTTTCAATAAATTTCTATTCAGTTTTTTTGTGAGGCAACATAAGCAAAACTTTACCATTTTCGACATGTTTTTTATTTTTATTTCTTCATGACTTGCACCATATGAGTAAGGCCTCCTTCCCACGAGCGTGACGGGCTCCGCCGCGTAATATTACGCTGTGAAGCCCGTCACGGCGCCCCCCAGAGCCCCTATACTTACCTGCGGGAGATAGCGTGAAATCGCTTCCCCGCCCACCGCCGCCGCGTCACCACCCGTCACCGCCCACCGCCGCCGCGTCACCAGCCATGTCACGTGACACGGCCGGCCGCGTCATATGGCGTCATATGACGCGCGGCGGTGGGCGGGAAAGCGTTTTTTCACGCTATCTCCCGCTGGTTACAGCGGGAGATAGCGTGAACGGACGGCTTCCATTGACTGCAATGGAAGCCGTCAGTGCGTACAGCCCGTCCTCACCCGCAGAAAATAGAGCATGCTGCGGGTGAGGACGGGAGAAATCGCGGTGCGTAATTCCGCGGTGGAATTACGCATCGTGAGCATTGTGCTATTAGGTTCAATAGAACCTAATAGCTGCGGGCAACGCAGCGGATTTTCGCCGCGAATTACGCGGCGGAAATCCGTTCGTGGGAAGGAGGCCTTAAATAATGTACTAACTTTTCTTACTGAGATTATTATAAATACAGTGATTGCAAATCTATGATCATTTTTTAGTGGTTTTTAATAGTGGGTTTTTTAAATTCTTTTTTGTATTTTTTTACTATTATTTAGTCTTTTTTTAATGCTTTGCTCTGTCCCACTAGGGGACTTGAAGTTCACAACTTTTGACAATTTATATAATACACTACAATACTATACTTCAGTATAGCAGTGTATTATATGTTTCTATGAGGCTCATCCAGAGGCTGATGCTCTTAGGCCACTGTACCTGGCAGACCTAGGGGCCATCTTCAAGCCTCCTGGTGCCACAGCAGTGCTTTGGGACACCATGATCCTAGCATACCTAGCATACCAAATCTCCTGACCTAGTCCCCTGCCCCTCCCTATGGTGCCCCACCCTGTTTGCCTTCTAATAAATGATCTGTACATGAAACTTCCTATTGCCTGTGTTCCCCACCCCTGCACCTCCTGTACCACCCCCAACCCATTTGTGTGTAACCCAATGTACCTCACATTGTAATTGTTGCAATTGTTGTATTGTTTTGCATTTATCCATGCCTGAAAGCGCTGCGGAATAAGTTGGCGCCATACAAATAAAGATTATTATTATTATTAGGGGGCCTCTTAATAAATTTGGTGCATCTTACTCCAGCGTATTTTGGATTTAGGCTGGCACTCTGTTTGGAATCTTGCAGCGGGATCTGACCCTGGCAGCAGCGCCATCCGCATGTATCTGCTTTCTTGAATCTTCATTTTGCTCACATTTTTAAACTCCCGCTTTTCCCGTGGAATCCACAGCCCATCCACAATCTCAATGGCGGACAGGCTGTGGGTCGGACAGTTTCCATTGAAGCTTCTATACCGCAGGAAAATGGAGCATGCTGCGATTTTTTATCAGCGAGCGGAAACCGCAATTGGTTTCCGCTCGTGTGCGTGAAGAATCACTTTACCATAGCATGCTAAGGGCGTATTTGCTGCGGAATCTGGAGGTGGTCGCCTGCTCCGGATTCTGCAATTCAAATCCGCCTGTGTGCATTCACCCTAAGGCCGGGCGGGTTCCAATTGCGGAATCCGCGATCGGCATCTGTGTGGACGATCCACGGTAAAACACGGCGTTGAAAGGCATGCACTTTTGATTTTTTTCTTCACACTCACAGATACAAATTGCATATTCCGCAAGGGGTAGAAAAAATCACAGCATGCTCTATTTTGCCGTGGAAATCATACGGACATCCTCTATTGACGTCAATGGAAGCGTCTAACCTGCAGCCCATCCGCAATTACAGCCTTAAATCATAATGTCTTCAGACGTCTGACGGTGGATTGGAAAGGGTTAAATGATTGCTATAGGAGTCCTTCCCAGATTATAATAATTAGTTAGTGATAATGTTGTATATAATGTGATAGGAGGGTGTAGCGGCGCGCACTGCGATGGACGACACTAGTTGTCAGAAATCTATAATTTTACAATCTTTTCATTGAAATTGCTGGCCAGAAAATAGAAATGAAAACTTGCACTTTGCAGTCCAGTCAGCAAAGGTCACTAGAAAGTGACACAAGTCCTTAAGCAAAACACGAAGACTTATAAAAAGCATTCGGCTCGTCAGCAGTCCCATCAGACCTTCGCTTTGTTATCGAAAACATTTTAAGCCAAAACAACATTATTCTGAAGATACAATCAGCCGCTTTGTGGAAACAACACAAGCGTCTCGCAGGGCTCCTCTATACGTCCATATAGCCTCTTCATGAATCGACACGATTAAATACTTTGTCACTAATTACTTCTAATAATAAACAGATTAATTAGAATTAGACTGAATAGTATTTGTGTCAGAGACCTTATAGATCCCCGGTGATCCTGCATCCCGCTGCTGGTCTTCGTTTACTAAGACTCAGCAATCATATGGTGTATCACTGGATATAGTGGTGAAGGGACATCCATGATTACATCTGTGGTCAGAGATAGGCAGTTGTGCTTATGTTTCAATTAAACTGGTGGCAGGCCACACAACTCATAGAATCAGAGAATGGTAGAGTTGGAAGGGACCTCCAGGGTCATCGGGTCCAACTGCTCAGTGCAGGGTCACTAAATCATCCCAGACAGATGTCTGTCCAGCCTTTGAAGACTTCCATTGTAGGAGAACTCCCCACCTCCAGTGGCAACCTGTTCCACTCATTGATCCCCCTCACTGACTAATATCTAATCTGTGTCTCCTCCCTTTCAGTTTCATCCCATTGCTTCTTGTCTTTCCTTGTGCAGATGAGAATAGGGCTGATCCCTCTGCACTGTGACAGCCCTTCAGATATTTGTAGACGGTTATTAAAGGGGTTGTCCCGCGGCAAAACCAAAA
This sequence comes from Eleutherodactylus coqui, assembly GCF_035609145.1. Lineage (NCBI taxonomy): Eukaryota > Metazoa > Chordata > Amphibia > Anura > Eleutherodactylidae > Eleutherodactylus > Eleutherodactylus coqui. The sequence continues at coordinate 32,934,857 of NC_089848.1, read as the reverse complement.
ATTTTTTTTCTACCTACCCCCACATTGTGCCCCGTTAAAACAATCCCTTTGTTATTTAAAAAAAAAAAATCGCTTACCTGTATCCCCGTTCGGACAGTTTCTTCTTTTCTTCTTTTAAAGATGGCCGCCGGTCCTTTCCCAAGGATGCACCGCGGTTTTCTCCCATGGTGCACCGCGGGTCTTCTCCCATGGTGCACCGTGGATTATCTTCTCCTGTCTTGCATTCCACTGCCAATTACAGCCACCTAATTGGCTGATCGGCACCATGTGACGGAGGCGTAGCTACGATGACGATGTGCAGACCAGCTCTCCGGCGCGAGCACGCCGGAGCGGCCCCATTCAATAGAGCAGAAGACCGAACCGCGCAAGCGCATCTAAAGAAGGCACAAGATACAGAAATTAGTCGGAGCCATGGAGACGGGGACGCCAGCGCCGGAGGGGGTAAGTGTATAACTTCTGTATGGCTCATATTTAATGCACGATGTATATTACAAAGTGCATTAATATGGCCATACAGAAGTGCTGAACACCACTTGATTTCACGGGACAACCCCTTTAAGTCTCCTCTCAGCCTTCTCTTCTGCAAACTAAACATTCCCAGATCCTTTAACCGTTCCTCATAGGACATGATTTGCAGACCGCTCACTATCTTGGTAACTCTTCTCTGAACTTGCTCCAGTTTGTCTATGTGTTTTTTAAGGTGGAATGCCCAGAACTGGACACAGTATTCCAGATAAGGTCTGACTAAGGAAGAGTAGAGGGGGATAATGACCTCACGTGATCTAGACTCTATGCTTCTCTTATTACATCCAAGAACGGTCAATGCAGGAGCTGCAGGGCAGGAAATACTCTTTGCATGTTTAGTCCACTCTGGATAATTGATGATTTCCTTGAACAAGGGCCCAAATAGTTACTGCCTTATCAGACAATTTCTGTTCATCTAATAGCTAATATTGTAGTAAAAGTGAAACTCACTTAAAGGGGTTTTCTGAGAACCCCAAAGATTACGGTGATACATAACTTATTTAAAAAAAAGCCCTTTATCCTTGCCGCCACTGGCTGCTGCTCTGGTCTCTGTTTACATTGGTTGTAGCAGTAATGTGGCTTATTTACCCATGTGACTGATGCAGCCAATGGGGGGCCAGCAGAGATGTCATCATTGACATCTTGTAAACTCACACTAGAAGCCCACATGATAGGTTTATTGGATGTCAACAAGCCGGCGCCACAGTGATATATTTCTACTATATAGTTTTGGGTATGAGAGGCTATATAAAAGTAATTATTCGGAAAACCCTTCCAATTTAAAATTATGTTTTTATGCTGAAAAAAATCCCTCTACAGTGCCTGCCTCTAGGGGTCATCATTTCTTCCAATCTGCTGATCACTGCCTCTTGCCAAGTGAAGTTCATGTCTGGTAACAGCAGAGAGACTCACATGGACATAGCTGCAGCTAGTAGCAAGTGATTTACTGTGGCTGACTGCTACTGGTATTACATCCACACTGCTCAATCCTACTGTACACTGTCCTCCATGATGTTATTTCTGTGTATGTGCTACAGAGAGTTAGGGAGCAGAATCTGCTGTTTTCTCCATGAATAGTATATATGTGTTTCATCTTTGCCAACACTATGGGTTTGTGTCAATATATATCAATCTAGGCATTCCTAGAACTTTGTTTCACTATTTGGTAGTCTTCTAGATAAATCTGGGTTTTGGGGAAAAAGTGCCTCCTGTAAAATTTGGTGGCGAAGGGCTAGTGGTATGGAGCTGTTTTTCAGGGTTTTGACTAGGTCCCTTATTTTTAGTGAAGGTTAACATTACTGTTGCAGCATACAAGGACATTTCAGAAAATAGTATGCTTAGAACTTTGCACACCCATTGACTTCTATGGGGACCTCTGATGCGCAAATGTGCAGGAAAATAGTGCATGCTGCGTTTTTTCTCTTGCACGATCAAAATGTGCACACAAAATACAAAAATGCGAATGAACCCATTAAAATCAATGGGTTATATACTCTGCACATTGCAAATGTTAGTTTTACACATACAAATACGCACACAAATACGACCGTGTGAAAGAGTCCTCCCTTACACAGAGCCCTGAGCCTAACTGCATTGAGCACATTTAAGCTGAATTGAAGCACCAATTGCAAGCCAGACATTTTCATCCAAAATTCTTGCCTAATATCACAGATGCTCTTTGGGATAAATGGGCACAAATTCCAATGAAAATACTCCAAAATCTTGTGTAAAATTCCCAGAAGAGTAGATGCTGTGAAAGCTGCAGAAGAAGGCCCAACTCTATATGAAAGCCCATGGGTTTGGAATGGGATGCCCAACAAGAACTCATCGATGTGATGATCAGGAGTCCATGTACTTCTGGCCATACAGTGTATATTAGTATAGTACATTTTCCAGCCATATATCGCCAACATGCGTTAATCTAACGTTCAAATTTTTCCTACTTGTTCGAATGTGTTAGAACAAGTGGCCGAGGCTTCGGAGTCCAACTCATTGGAGCTCATCGATCATTTTCGTTTTACTTTTCTGATTGGCAATGAGGTGTATAATAACGGTCCACAACATATTCTTCCACAGGGCTTGTGAACTGTACTAAGGAAGAGACTAGTGCATTGCTGGGACAGTGCGCCATTATTACCAGGGGCTCACTCACACGGGCGTATGCGTCCTGCATATTACACTCATATTTCTCACATGTGTGTAATATTCAGCACACACCAAATACGCACATGCATGACGCTCTGTATGTGAGAGGCACAACGGAAAATCAATGTGAAAATTGGTACTGTATATGACGTGTGCAAAACCCGTGTGCCCAGTGTGCGGTGGCATATGTTTGTGTGAGAGAGCCCTAACTCTTAAATGTATGCATACTTACAGTGTTTATGTTACTTTGTAACAAAGTTTGATGTTGAGGACTTGGTGAAACCTCTCAGGAAAGTTTTAATCTCAAGCCAGTTTTTATTCTTGAGTTTATGGTCAGTTTCTGAGCACATAGAATAATGCTTTCATTTGTAAAGTGTATTCCTTTTGTGTCTGCATAGTCTGGAGAATTGCATGAGGGAATGTGGAGGGAAGAATCCGGTGCCATTACCACTAGCCTGTAAACAGTGTATCTATTCTTCTAAGGCCAAGAGAGATACAAACTTTCAGAAGTGCTGGATGGTAGGAATCAAATGATGTGAAATATCAACCAACGAAAGGCCATTCAATCTTTTCAAGGAACACTCAGAAAGTTCTGTTAGATGTAGAATGCTTTAAAATGTTGACAAATATACAAAAGAATATCAGACTCATTTCGGTTAGTGTCATTCATGATGATTTATCATCGAGGTCTGGAAAAGCAGTGGTCTCAAAGGTGAAACAATTTTAGCTTCTTCGTTTTTCTTACCTATTTTTTTGCAGAATGTTCCAATGTGGATCTTATATCCTTAGGGCTGCGCTATTAAATTCAAAGCCAGAAAACTTAATCTTAGAGCCAGATTTGACATGATTGTGGTTGAATTGAAGTAATTCAAGAATAGTTTGTTGGGTGAAGTGTGTGTATGAGCAACTGTACAATGCCTTTCCAGCTAGTTGAACTTGAGATACAATGTTATTCCTTATATTAGCAATATTAAACATTAAGACCAACAACATTAGCCGCCATTAAAAGTATTCATTCCCGAAAATGTTTAGTGAATTTAATTGTTTTTTTTACACTTATCAGCAAAAAACGTAATTTTAAGGGGATCTGTCAACAGATAAATTGTCTTAGATTAGGACTTGTGGGTGTAATGGTACCTCAGGAGTAACCCCATAAACCCTGATAGCAAGCTGTATATAAACCGAGACATACATGCTGCTCATTGGCCTGCAGTCCAAGTGCCGGTCTGGAACACATTCCCAACCCCAATTATTAGTTTGGAGAGGAGTAAGTTACAAAGGTTAAACCCCCTAGCATAATGAAAGTTGGTTACTGTATCTTATGGATGTCCTAATATGGAAGAGGTCTCTTTGGTAAAATATTCTGCCAACTCTACAAATGAATCTATCCTGAATAGAGATGAGCGAGCATACTCGCTAAGGACAATTAATTGATCGAGCATTGCCCTTAGCGAGTACCTGCCCGCTCAGGAGCAAAGATTCGGCTGCTGGTGGCGGGTGGGGAGCGGCGGGGGAGAGTGGGGAGGAATGGAGGGGAGATCTCTCTCTCCCTCTCTCTTTCCTGCTCCCCCCTGCTCATGGCCGTAACTCACCTGTCATCCACGCCGGCAGCTGAACCTTTTCTTCCGAGCGGGGAGATACTCGCTAAAGACAATGCTCGATCAATTAATTGTCCTTAGCGAGTATGCTCGTTCATCTCTAATCCTGAACAATCACTGCATTAGGAACAGCTACGCATAAACCGATGGGTCCACCTTTTTTGGATGAACACGGCTTTGAATTGTCAGGGAACAGATTCCTCAAGGTGGTGAACATCCTTCATACTCAACTCGTCTCATACCCGCTACAGTAGCTCTGTCAGTTGGTGCACACTTTGTGGATAAGTGGGAGAAGATCTTATAGCCATTTCCACCATATCCCAAACATGTTCAATGGGGTTACATTCTGGTGAGTTTGGGAGCCAAGGCAGTTTGACTCCTCCAACCACTCCCTAGGGATCTGAGATCATGTAGCAAGAGGAGACGTGCCAACAGCACACTTTTCAAGCTGTATTCAGCTGGACAGGCTTATGCACAGCCACCTTAATAGGTCTGATCCAGCAGAGACCCCAAATGCAGTACCAATGTAAGAACTGGAAGTGGCAGCATCCGAGGTGCAATGAAAAGATCTTTCATTCCTCTAAAGGATTAAAATACAATGTTTCAACTCAAGTACCTGAAAAAAACTCATATGACTCGAAACGGTGTATTTTCATTATATGATGACCTATGGTCCTAGACCATGCTAGGAAAATGCTCCCATTACTCTACCATCACCGGCCTGTTGATCCTAATGGTACACATATGGGATATGGCTCCATGTTGCTTGCACCAGATGCTTACCCAGCCATCCGTATGGTTCAGCAGGAAATAAAACGTATCACTCAAAAATACTGCTCACTTTCCCTAGGGTCTAATCATTGCTGTAAATTAAAATGGCTGATGCTCATAATTGGACAAAAATATGGAAACACTGCATGAAATGCATGCCTACATTACATGGGATTATAAATCATATTTTACAACACTACCAGTAAATTTTAACTATATCAAAAGAGCAGCTTAGGGCTAATGAATAAAATCCCATGTGGATCCCTCCTAATGGTCTGGGAACCATGGATATGTACTACAACAGAGTTAGTAGGTGGTGCTGTAGTTGTTGCATGATGCAATGATCTGTATAACAGCCCCAACACATGTTAACCATCATTTGTCTTTGAGACGACATCCTGCGCAGTTCTGTGGGAATCATGATAGAGCTGACAGAATTCCAACGCAGTCAAATTGTTGGGGTCCGTATGGTGGGGGCCTCTGTAACAAAAGTAGAAGAGGTTTTTCCGGTATACTGACAGGGTGAAATCAGCCGCTGGTCAATGCCAAAATGCGCACCATTTCTGCTGCATGTGAATGTACCATTATAGCTCTTCCCCTCCATCATCACACAGAAAGACCCTCACTGTTCTCTTCCTTATGACACAGTATTCCCCTAACAGTTCTCCCACCCCCTTATCACACAGGATGCCCCTAATAGCTCTACCCCATATCACACAGGATGCCCCTAATAGCTCTACCCCATATCACAAAGGATGCCCCTAATAGCTCTACCCCATATCACAAAGGATGCCCCTAATAGCTCTACCCCTTATCACACAGGATGCCTCTTTCTCATTCTGCGGTTACCTTGTCACTTTGACTGCTACTGTTGTCACCGCTCACCCCTATACCTCATGGTGCTCGCCCTTTACTCAGTGTCTGGCACTAGCAAGGCATCCTCTCTTTTCCATTGGCTGAGTGATCTGAGCGCTGCACAGTGATTGGTCCTGCAGCACATCACTCACAAGTCATTGCAGACCTACGGGGGACACAATGGAAATAAATGTGTGCACGTTGCAGCAGCTTCTCATGGTTGGTGATAGACAGAACTTCCTTCCTGACCTGCTCAGTCCCCTCGCCTAAGATGGAGAAGCTGCACAGTGGACCTGATCATAGCATTAAACTAAGCAATCAGTGAGCATTAGTGTGGTGAAGGGAGCCTTTGGGCCCCCCTGACTCATGGGTTGGGTCACATTTGTGATGCTTGCAACCCTTATAGCTACTCCACTGTTAGGAGTTTATTTATACTGACTAGAGATGGGCAAGCGTACTCGGTTCAGGTGTTTTTGCACTCGAGCTCGAGCACTGCTTTTTCCGAGTAACTGACTACTCGGACAAAAAGATTTGGGGGGCGCCGGGGGTGAGCGGTTGCAGAGGGAAGTGGGGGGGAGAGAGAGAGAGCTCCTCCCTGTTCCCCACTACTACCCCCCACTCCACCACGCCACCCCCCGGCGCCCCCCGAATCTTTTCATCCGAGTAGTCAGTTACTCGGAAAAAGCGGTGCTCGAGTGCAAAAACACCCGAAACGAGTACGTTCACTCATCTCTAATACCGACTCATTTTTATTTATTTTTATCCTCAGAGAACCCCTTTAAGGATTAGTCACTCTCACAATGTACTAGGTGAAGTTTCTTCAAATGAAAAATCCCTTTCAACACACAACATACATCTCTGCCACAAACAATGCTGTTAGCCCTGTACTCGCTGCTCCGCACTCCAGCACTGTCCTCCTGCATCTGCTCCACTTGTGTGCTGTGCTGCTATGCAATGAGCATGCACTGATGGCAATGTCATTTGATCCCAGCAGTGTATCTACGCAGGCAGGGACCTCCAGACCAAAGCTCAGTTCCAGTGTCATGTTGTTTCAGTTTCACAACCATACATGTTGCTTCAGCACTGCAGTCTTTACTTCTCCAGGTTCTGGGTTCTGTTACTGTGCAATATGACGCCCTCTAATGGGCTGGTTCTAATGGGCTCATCAAGGCTTGCTGGGTAAACCTCAGTGTTGGCTTAGAGTTAACAATAAAACTGGTAATCTTGTTCCATCTGGTCTCAGTTCCTGTGGATCCTGCCTTAAGCCACCTTGTTCCATTGTGTCTTCACCCTTGGACACTACACCTGGTACTTCTGGTGCTACTAATGGTCCATACTACAACATAGCTATGTTCCTGTCTAGATTCTTGAATACTACACCAAGTTCTTGTAGTACTACTCTTGGCTACTCCTGACTCAGTTGCCGCCTAGACAGTTGGGTACTATGCCTGGTACCTGTAGTAGTACTCCCAGTCTTGACCTCTGGCTTGCTACTAACTATACTCCACCCTCATGCCATAGTCTGTCACATCCTGACTGCTCTCCTTTGTTTTCTTTTCTGACCGCACCTCACTCCTGGTCTCTGCCATGCTACAGGTTCTGACCTGGCATACCCTGTTCCTGGTATATCATCATTATGTCCAAGGTCTTTTCCTAGTCACTGTACATGGTATCTTCTGGCCTGTTCCTGGTTGTTGTAACTAGAATCGCCTAGTTTCTACACTACTCTGCCCCTGGAGGCTCTTCCTGATATCTCCCAGTTTCCGACCCTAGCCTAGTCCTGGACACTTGATTCTGATCTTCTGTCCTCTTTTTGGTTTCCATGTTCCTGTCTCCAGGTCCTGAACTTGTCCCTGTCTCCGTATTCACCTATATCTGAGTTCTGACCTGGTATCCTACTCTAACTCTGTCTGCCTCTTGGATTCCATGTTCTCCAGTCCTGTTCCTGATCCTGCTCCAGCCCTATGAGTAACATCATATTCCATGCTCCTTGTTTCTGTTCCATATTCCAAGTCCGGTCTTGTTTCATGTCTGCTGCATCCGGCTGCCAGCTGGTGACTATTCTGGGTACCCCAACCAGAGGATTCTTCTGCAGCAAAGACCATACAGTACAGGCGTTAAGGGTAAAAACCAGGACATCCCTTAGACTCCGCACCCAGCCTACTCAGAGCAAAGGCAGTTGCAGCTAAAGGATCTGCTTTCCTGTCATAAGAAATGTAACACTCTAAAGTTCTCACTAGATGAGAAGGGACTGATAAAGAGAAAGTGATCATGGAGTTTTCCTCTAAGAGCTTCTTCACGCGATCATATCTGCGTACGTTTTGCGCATGTTATCATTTCAATGGGTTTTCTCTAATAAGCACGTTTTGTGGACTTGCTCTATTTTCCTGCATTTTGCCAAGCAAAGGTCCCATAGAAGTCTATGGGAGGTGCGAAAATACGCAAAGGGGAAGAGTATAACAATGCTGCTCAAAGCGGAAGGAAAAGAACTAGAGATGAGCGAGTATACTCACTAAGGCACATTACTCGAGCGAGTAGTGCCTTAGCCGAGTATCTCCCCACTCGTCTCTAAAGATTCTGGGGCCGGCGCAGGTGACAGGTGAGTTGCGGGGGAGAGAGGGAGAGAGAGATCTCCCCTCTGTTCCTCCCCGCTCTCCCCCGCCGCTCGCCGCCCCCGAATCTTTACAGACGAGCGGAGAGATACTCGGCTAAGGCACTACTCGCTCGAGTAATGTGCCTTAGCGAGTATACTCGCTCATCTCTAAAAAGAACACATCTGGACCTCATTAGATTAATTAGCCTTTTATTCCACGGGAAGCGTGTATCGCATGTGTGTGCGTTAATTGCCCCGCAGGCACAAAGAGTACAGGACTATGCAGACACACTCGCAAATCTGTCGCTTCCAACAGCGCTCATGCGCAAACATGCAGTGCTGCGGCGAACGTTTTTGCGCATAAGCTCGTGTGAAGCCGCCCTAATTGCTGATACTTTAGACAAGCTAGAAGCTTCGTTTGGCAGAAACTGCAAACCTGAAGGGCCATTTATCTGACCACTAAACCAATATCCACATGGAAAAATGAGAGCAGAACAGCTTTATATATTTATGCCAAGAGATACTTATTGTAAATGACACTTTTAGGTTCTTTTAACAGCAAAATGCCCGATTTGGGAGCTTAATACCGGCCTCCTAAGTGTTATATTGCTACCCATGGTTAATCATTTATCTGAAAACATTACCAAGCAAAGAATCTGTCAATAACATTCTTTAAAGACAGTCACTAGTTCAAAGCATTAGAACCTGTACAAGGTTTGTAGAAAGCATTACAAGAGGACTGGAGCCAATAATAAAATCTCACCGCTCGGCTCATATATTTTCATCGGTCTGCCTGTTTCACAGTTATCAAAAAAACACACAAATGGTATGATTTTTAATAATGGATCCATTGTAAAATAGATTTAGCAATTCACACAAATATCGCTAAATCCATTCTGTACCTCCAAAGAGACACTAAATGGATACGTGATTGAAGAGGAATGACAGTACTAAAACTCTGAAATAATAATAAAAGAGAGCTTTTTGTTTCGGAATGGCGGTGCTGGAGGAAGGGAAGCGCTGCGTATTGTTTAAGATGAAGCACTCAGCTTCTGCCTCATGACTGTGATGTAATAGTTGACAAATTCCTCCTAGGAAATGTATACGTCTTGCCGGCAATATGCCTGCCACACCTTGCAATCTCAATGTTGCGGATGGACAGAGAGACTCGTATAGTTCACTGCGCTCTTTTTCATGCACGCCCAAGTTGTTCCGCAGCGAACCCATTATGTTCTAAATCTAATTAAGAGCCAAATAGTGACCAAATTGTACAGCGACATACAAGGTGGGGTGCTAATCAGGGGCGTAACTATAGAGGGTACAGGGGATGCGGTTGCACCCGGGCCCAGGAGCCTTAGGGGGCCCATAAGGCCTCTCTTCTCCATATAGGGAGCCCAGTACTATGAATAAAGCATTATAGTTGGGGGCCCTGTTACAGGTTTTGCATTGGGGCTCAGAAGCTTCAAGTTATGTCTCTGTGCAGCATGGTTTAGGTATGGGTACAGGTACAGATACAGATAGAGGGGGGGGGGGGCCCAGCTCACCTTTTGCATCAGGGCCCCTGAGCCTTTAGTTATGCCCCTGCTACTAACATACAGTTAGGAGTCTGGCACACACTGCATGGAAAGTTATAGTAAATGTATTAATGCAAGCCTATTGGTCAGTTCGGGAGAAGCGTAGTGGCCTATCACATGAGACGGAACATTCCGCAACAATGTAGCAGAATATGCTGTCCCGGAATTCCACATCAAAATCTAAATGAGGATTTTGATGTGAAATTGCTGCTATTTTCAGTTTTGCACCCAAATCCGCATGTTAGGGGTCCTGCACGAGTGCATGCATATATACGCTCACGATTGCGCTGTGAATGGAGTGCTATCACATACGTTCGCGTGTGTATCCATGCATTCTACTATACTTTCTGGCGTTACCTGGCCCATTCACATTGGCAGGGGTCATTGAAGCAGCTGAGCAGCCTAATTAGTCCCCGTTGTTATTAATTAACACTGCAGAATTGAACAGTTACGTCTGTGATTACTAGCGGAACGAGGTGTGCATTTGTGTGATTTGCACATCACTATAGACTCCTGCGGTGCCATGGGTGTAAATGCGCACAAACATAGAGCAGGGCAGGTATTTTTTTGCCAGATGAAAATTGTTACACAAAAATGCTGAATGAGAGGGAACGCACTAAAATCAATGGGTTCTATCGTCTGCGGTTTGCGCAAGCGATTTTGCGTGCAAGGGAAAACGTGTGCAAGCCACTGCTACCCGCCTTGGTGTCACCCACATCATGTTGTACAGTGCTTTGATGTGGGCACTGATTGCAGCAGGACCGGCCACAGGTTGGTGAAGGCTGAAGCAGGTTAGTGTAGCGTGAACCTATGAGGGTTAAAATTCTAAGTACAGCACCAATCCGGCCCACCCCACTTGCCCCGTTGCCGGCCGTAAGAAGAGACACCACACACAGGAGTCTGGTCTAGCTCCTCACACGGGAGAAAAAACTGCGCACTTTATTACAGATTACATGAGATCTTATACCCTCTGCCCTCTCACCACTAGGGGGTGATGGGCTCATAACCATATATGGGCAGTCCGGATTTGCGGACTGAGACAGTGAGGCGCCTCTGGCTTATACAGAAAATCACGTATTCAATTAACTCCAGTACAAAGAATAGCCCACTCAATTCTAAGAAGTCCGGCCTAACATCCATATATGGGAAGTCCGGATTTCTGGCCTAAGACAGTCAAAATTATGTACATTTGAACATCTTGATATCTTGTTCCAGCGCTTCTGGGAAATCGGCCAAGTACATGCGTCCTTGCGTCTGGTTCGGTATCTTCTCTGAACTTCTAGAACATCTTCTTGCAAAACCTTGGCATATCTGATTTAAGACGACATTTAAGTTTTTTTTCATTTGGAATTGAATAAAACTTGCATATAGGTATAAAAGTATAAATAACATATGGCAATATATATATATACCCTCACAAACCCCCCTAAAAAACTTAATATGGAGATCAAGCATCAGACCTTGCACTCTTCCTCGGTCGTCTCTCCCTTGCGTCAGGGTTTCTCCACTGCCCGTAAGTCCCTACTCCTAAAAGGGAGGGATCCCTACCTCACCTCAGAAGGAGGCCATGGATTCCCTGGGCTTATTTCCGGGCCTCCATACCCTCTATCTGTACAAGTTAACACCCCACAGGGTGTGCCCTCGCCGGAACCTAAGGTCTTCTGCACTTTCCCTAGGCAAATGGGAAGTCCACTGACAGTCCATCTTATGAGACTGAGGCAGACACAGTACTAGTCCATCTCTCCATTCTTCTGGTAACATACGTGGTTGGCATTATTGGAACTGGCTCTTCATCTTTTACAAACAAGGGAAACATTGTTCATTATGCAGTCCCTTACTCATACTCTTTTTGATCAAAGGGATAATACACATACAGGAAATTACATACCCCACCTCTTTCTGCTAAAATCATATCCACGGCCACTCTATTTTGGAACGCCATGGATGCAGTGGGCCCTAACTGGTCCGCTAAACCTTGTAAAGCATCTCTGGTGTCGTTTACAAACCTCTGCTGATTGTAAAAGATATAATTCATCTAATCTACATTATTAACAGTGACAATAGCAAATAAGGACTCAAAACTTGCTTTAACCTGATCTCTAGAATTAAATTAATCTGGCACCCCCCTTGGCACTCCTATTGTATCTATGTGTACATGTGGATCAAAGTTACCACCTGGAGCGTCAACTTCTCTCTTAGCACGATGCGGTGTTGGATTCTCACCCTCAGTGTAGTCTTATTGATTGCACATTTGATTATATTAATTTGTTCTGAAACAGGGGGCTAGTGTACAGTAGTCAAAGGTGTGTGTTAGAGGAATTGTACCACATTATAGCATGTAAAGGATATGCAGGATCATGAGTTCTTTCAGTGCGAAGTGTGGATCCAAGTGGGCTTTCCTTCGAGCTTGACTGCAGTTGGGTGAACAACATCTGGTAAGGACATTCAAACCGGGTTTCTCGCTCAAACTTTTTCACATAGACCCTGTCACCTGGTTGTAGATTGTGACACTCATCTGTAGGACCTGGGAGAAAAGCAGAGACTACAGAATACATTACTAACAATTCCTTGGAGAGGCCTATGACAAAATTAACAAGAGAATCATTCCCCAAACTCAGATACTGTGGCATGTATCCTCCTGGAAAAAAGAAAAACTAATAGAAAGACACTCAATTCAAAATTTTTCCATTTCCTCTATTGTCTTTTGTATCTACTTTCCCACAACTCTGCGGATGGTAGGGTGTGTGAAAAGCCTGGAAAATACCCAAAACAGACATGATGTGTTGCATTATTTCACCTGTGACATTTGTACCTTTGTTTGACTCAATCACTTCCGGCGCCCCATATCTGCAGATTACCTCATTCATGAGCTTCTGTGCGATTACCTGCTTATTTACTTTGGTAACAGGGTAGGTCTCCAACCTGAAAAGACGTCAACAACAACAAGCACATATTCATGCTTCCCAACAAGTGGGAGCTGAGTGTAGCCAATTTGCAATCCCTGAAATGGGTAGAGTGGTCTAGGCAAGTGTTATGTGGCAAATTTTACTTCTGCCCTGTTGCTTACGGCAAAGATCATGCAAAATTGGACAAATGATGCGGCAGCTACAGAAAACCAAGGAGCCACCCGTCCTTGTTCAAGCGTCGTCATCATTACTGCTTTGAGAGGTGCGTCTTTTCGTGCGTCAGCTGGGCCATTATGAGGCACAGGGACTATGGTAAGCAAGTTCTGTTGACTGTTCACCATACGCCGTCCCTTTTTAGTCCATTTGTAGTTTTAGTCAAAGTCCAAAGTTATAATCAAAGTCCAATGTTTTTATCAAAGTCCAAGATTTTTATCAAAGTCCAAGTTTAGTCAAATTCTTCTTTTCTTCTGTCTTCCACGGCTTGAGGGCCGCTGCTTTTGCTGTGTGGCCTGTGATGGCGTTGCCTCTTGCTTCTCCGGTGTAGGAATTGGTGTGAGCTTTCCACCTTGTCAGGTAGAAATAGGGCCTCCGTGAGACTGCACCGCTGCAACATTTTTAATTGGCTGTCCCGCTGTGGTAAAAAACTGTCTGGCCTTCCATGTTGGGCCGTAATCATGAGCTATGCCAAATGCATACCGGGAGTCAGTGTAAATGTTTGCCGTCTTACCTGTGGCCACTCCACACGCCTCCGTGAGTGCTTTTAATTCCGCTTCTTGTACTGCGACATGCGGAGACATTCTGCTTTTTAGGACATCTTGTTGTGTAACCACCGTATATCCAGTGTGGAGTCGTCAATCACCCTGGGTACCATCTATAAAAAACAACTCAAAATATGCATTATTAACAAGGGCTTTCAGTAACTTTTTTAAAACTTAAATTTTCTTGTTGCATCAATGCTAGACAATCAGGCTGATATTTTATTTCAAAAAGATTAGATTTTTGTTGCAAAAAATTTAAAAAAATTTAAAAATGGCTTGCAAAAAAATTTAAAAATGGCTGATTTGCAATACCTAAAATGGCTGATTTGCAATACCTAAAATGGCTGACTTGCAATACCTAGATCACCTATGCCTTCTCCTCCCCCCCTTTAAACCAGGGTACTCAATTGGAACAATAGTAGCCGGGTTTAAGTTAGTACCACATTGTAAAAAGATTTGATGGATGCAGATAAGGCCTGTAAGATGTTAGCACCTATAACAGAAACATGAGTTACACCGGGGAAGAATAACCTACAAAACATCTACTAATATTTGAAATGTGAGATCCCTTTAAGTGAATTCATTATTAGTCTGTTCCTGCCTGCAATTTCTTATCAAAATCTGAGACAGGAGAAAAAAAAACAAAACAAAAAAACTAGCTGCTCAAAATTCTCCCCCCTCCCTTGTGCAGGAGGGATGAAACATTACTACGTACTATTACATCATATAGCTCCACCCCTTCGATATTGGCACATTGCGTCCGTCTTCTCAACTTAATTTCAGCTTAACCGTCTACACGTCCACATCTCAACCAAGCAAAGTCCCATGCATGGGGAGGACTTTTACCCCCAGTCAATTTCCACATCACACATTCCACGCAGCCCGAACACGGGTCACTAACTCTCATCCATCCATGCGCTCAAGTCTGCTCCGTCACCCCCCACCTAAGGCGTCCCAGTACATACAGATGCACGGACAAAAAAAAAAGTTTGACAAACATACATACATCAGTTGAAAAACATTGAGGTGAGTGCTATTATTTTATAAAGTACATTATTCTATTGAGATGAGATTGTGAATGAGCGCTATTTATGACAAATTATGTGAAAAAAGTTTGCTGAGTGACTGAAATATTCTATATTTCTTATCTACTGAAGCTATTATATGCTGTATTAAACACTGAAGTATTTAGTTTCTGTGACCCTGAATTTGGAGTGAGTTCTGAAAGCCCCCACCATTTTAAAATAAATCTCTTATCTCTCCGCGACTATGAAACACATACTGAAATAAGTTTTAGCTTAAACTATTGAAAAAACATTTTGAAATCATAATTAACACATATCCTGGGACCTTGCAACATTCATTTTCAACCCCTGTATAAGTAAGAATATACATTAGAAATTACTATATTTCCCTGCCTACTAAGACAGTATAACTAATTAAATTCATTTCAATTCATTGTAAGCAAGCCAAGATATTAACCAAGGTTGTTATTACATTTTCTCTCTCGCTGTTATCTTCCGACCTTGGAAGGCTACACAGAGACTGAACACAAGTTCGCAGCTATATGTCAACAACCTCTTCTCCCCTACACGCAATCTGTTAACTATTTGCACATACAGTATATATATATACACATATATATCCACCTAGTATGGATTATACATATTATCTATTATCTATCTTGTAATATACACATTTTCTTCCTTTCTTTGCCAACAAATCACGTGCATTGTACTTCTCTCCCCTACCTAACTGCCAATATAACCTTCAATAGACACTCTCCTGACGCCCTCTTGATCACTTACTGTACTTTTCAACATTTCACTTACGGACACTTTCTTAAACAAATAATGTGTACATACGTAACTTTCTCTGACTGTCTCTCTCTCTCCTTCTAGCAAACCTTGGTCTTCCAAGGCACCTCTCGGTCCTAAAGACCTCCTCCCAGACACCATTTTGTAATCTGCCGTAGGGTCGGTCTGACACATTTTCATACAAGTTTTCTTACATTCTACAAATTCATCCACACGGCGGCAGCCCTTGAGGGGCTCTATCTTCTTTAATAAGATCTTACGCATATTACAACAAAAACAACAAAAATAACACGCTCCATAGAATGCATCCCTCTTAATTTTCAAATTGTCAGCCCCTTATATACCGGCAGAACAACCGAGGGTCCCTTCTCCTTATGGAACCAGTCCCATAAAAATGCATCTCTCTGAAATCAAATCGCTAGCCCCATATATAAGGCAAACCGACCGAAAGTCCCTTCTTTCTATGAGACATCTCACAAAATGCATCCCTCTCTGCTAAACCATTAACAACTAACTAAACTAACCTGAGGGTCCCTTCTCTTGTGAGATCAAATGAAAAGTAAGAGAAAAAAAAAAATTCTGCAGATACAACAAACAATCTCCACTATCGCTAAAACGCTACGGACTTCAAAGTACAAATAAACTACAGACTAGTTTCTGGGTGAGCCATTGGTGCGCATATCACGGTCAGTGGTCCATGACGGCAAACCCGGAGCCCACACGAGTTACCGTGTAGAACTCTTAACCCAACCCGTCCGGTCACAAACCACAGATAGTCCATCCCGCTGCAAGACTCGCAGTGTAAAACACAACATAAATATATGTTTGTCTTACCTGGAGTTCTAAGTGAGTTGATCAGGCTCGGTTTGCAGTAGGACGGTTTCTCAGTAGCGTGGATCCGGGTGAATTGCGCTGTAAGCTCCGATTTTACCGCCCCAGTTGGTTGCGCCATTTATGAGGGTTAAAATTCTAAGTACAGCACCAATCCGGCCCACCCCACTTGCCCCGTTGCCGGCCGTAAGAAGAGACACCACACACAGGAGTCTGGTCTAGCTCCTCACACGGGAGAAAAAACTGCGCACTTTATTACAGATTACATGAGATCTTATACCCTCTGCCCTCTCACCACTAGGGGGTGATGGGCTCATAACCATATATGGGCAGTCCGGATTTGCGGACTGAGACAGTGAGGCGCCTCTGGCTTATACAGAAAATCACGTATTCAATTAACTCCAGTACAAAGAATAGCCCACTCAATTCTAAGAAGTCCGGCCTAACATCCATATATGGGAAGTCCGGATTTCTGGCCTAAGACAGTCAAAATTATGTACATTTGAACATCTTGATATCTTGTTCCAGCGCTTCTGGGAAATCGGCCAAGTACATGCGTCCTTGCGTCTGGTTCGGTATCTTCTCTGAACTTCTAGAACATCTTCTTGCAAAACCTTGGCATATCTGATTTAAGACGACATTTAAGTTTTTTTCATTTGGAATTGAATAAAACTTGCATATAGGTATAAAAGTATAAATAACATATGGCAATATATATATATACCCTCACAAACCGCTCTCCACTACACTACTGAGTGCAGGGCACAGTGGACTGATTTTGGATGAGATTGCTTTTTTCTTCTCCCCCACTTGGTACCACCCACATCATACGATACATTTGATGTGGACTCTGACTGTTAGTGTAGTAGGAGCTGCTCTTCACTACACTTGTATAAACAATTGGGTGTCAAGTCCCCCTCTATTGGCCCACATATATAAATACTTTAGTGTGCTATGTGGTCATCCAAACACACGGTGGCAGTATTTTGGTTACACAGTGCATGCTAAGGCATATATAGTAGTTATGTACACATAGGGACAGACTTAGGATGAGTTGTTCCTTGTACTTCTCCAGCTAACCTTGGAGAAATATTCTTTACCTCCCGTCAACTCCCTGCTGAAGACTTTGAGCGCAATGAGGTAAGGGTAGCGCTGTATTCCCAAAAACAATGCCTGGCGAGTCCCTGCTGATCATCTATTGTCATTCATCGATAGCAAATATTAAAAATGTCGCAGAATTTCCCTTTAACTTAGTGTTCAAAAACACAACTTTTATACCAGGTCACCCTTGCAAACAACTGGAAATCTCACTCACATACTTTCCTAAAAAAATTCTGATCCAACATGTTTTTTTATTGTGATTCAATTTCATCAGGGTTCTTCTCAGTACTTCAATAGAAGAGATCCAAAAGGTCTTGGACAACCACTTTAAGGTCCACTCCTGTGAAACAGATTTTTCCATACTGGCACTACTTGCCTGTCACACCCTGGATGTCTCCTATGTACATTGCAGTCACTTCTATGCAGTGCAGCCTCCTGTCTGATGCTTATCAGGCATCTTCTTGATGCTGAGATTTCTCCCTGCTTTCTCTTTCAGTATTCTGTGCTTTCAATCAGAAAAATGTTGACTGAAGGAAGCATTAGGTATTTATTAGTCCCAAGTATGGGCGTAGCTATAAGGGATCCAGAGGTAGCAGTCGATACCAGTCCCTGGAGCCTTAGGTGGCCAAAAGGCCACTCTATCATATAAGAAAATACCAATATTAAACATGCCACATGGATGGTTAGAGGGCCATGTTACAAATTTTGCATTGGGGTCCCCTTCATTCTAGCAATGTCCCCGTCTGCTAGTGTTGCATTGATAGACTTCTTAAGAAACCCAATGAAGCAGAGTAAAGTTGTGTGCGGCCTGCCAAGCTGAACTTTTGCACTCGGGCCTCTCAAGCCTTCAGCTATGTCTCTGGTCCCAAGCAGCGTTGGCCATGTCATTGAGTCATACTTTTAAGTTGTATACAGTCTTTCTCCACCACTGAGCAAACATTCTATGGACACTACTGTGTTTCCCCGAAAATAAGACAGTGTCTTATATTAATTTTTGTTCAAAAAGGTTTACCTTTTTTACATGTATAGCTGCCTGGACACTATTTAAATTGACTTTTTTTTAATTAACTGTTGGCAGGGCTTAATTCTGGAGTAGGGCTTATATTTCAAGCATCCTCAAAAAGCCTGGAAAATCATGCTATGCCTTATTTTCAGGGTATGTCTTATTTTCAGGGAAACGGGGTAAGGACAAAGAGTCATTCCTATTCAATATGTCCTTCTGGTCCTTCTAGTTGGTTTATAAATGTAAGTTATATTATTTACAAACAATGAAACAAGAGCCGATGCAACACCTTTCCATCCGCTATACATTATTCCAGCATTCCTGACGTAGATTATGTTTATACGAAGATGATTTTTTTTCTTTTCTCCCAGGAATATATGGTAATATGTGCTACACATCACCCTGGGGGATTTTGGGAAAACCAACAGGACTCCGTTTTTAAAGTTAATTCTAGTGAAAAACAAACTAAAAACAAGTAGTGGGATGGAGATGCTGAACATTAAGTTTTTACTCTCTAATGTATTCCCTTTAATCCTCTACTTTAAACAGACTTGAAATTTGTGGAGTACATTTGTGGATCTTTGAGGTCAGAGCACAAATTCCAGGGATCCACAGAAAATGTGTAACAAAACCCGCATAGATATGATACTTAATCAACGTGTGCATTGAAGGCAGAAAAAAAACTGTTGAAGTGTAAATCTTATTCTCGGTGGACTAAGTCATATGCCAACCAATTGAAATCTCACTAACACAGACACTAGACTTCATCAAAAATTTAAGAAGACTTCTACCCAGTTGCACATACTTAGAGGAAAATGTCTCTCCCCAAACTCGTTAAACAGAGAAAACAACATAAAAGGAAAAAGATAAAATAATTTCAGATCGTTCTTCAGACACGTCTTTATTACATTAGTTAGACCTACAGATAGCGACTCCTAATCGGAATATCCTCTACTTATTAGACATCGGCTGCAAACTGTGTTACATTCCTTCGTTATTGTTCATGTTTGAAGCTGTTGTCTCATGCCTGGTCTCAGGATACAGCGTATGATATAAAGCTTAACAAAGAAGCTCACAAGTTTCATCTGTGACCTTGCTTATCTATCCTCTTGTTGCACAAATACATATATCAGTGCTAACGTACCGCCATCATAACAGGATTCATCTTTTGGATCCATTCGTTACCGGCTGGTAGGACTTCTACCCAGTAAACAATTAAAGCCTAAGTTCAATGATAAAACAATTTGTGACCTGTAGTATGTAACAGATACAATAGTCATGTGTCAGAACCGGCAACTCTCGGGGCCGCCGGGCCCGCACCACCGGTCCGGCCACCCGGGGTACAGGAGCACGGCGCAGAGGTACCCCGGTTCTTGTGATCTCCCCGGGCCGCTGTAAGACTGGTCGCCGCCGGGTTGC
Source organism: Eleutherodactylus coqui (assembly GCF_035609145.1). Classification (NCBI taxonomy): domain Eukaryota; kingdom Metazoa; phylum Chordata; class Amphibia; order Anura; family Eleutherodactylidae; genus Eleutherodactylus; species Eleutherodactylus coqui. Next base: position 32,914,961 of record NC_089848.1, on the reverse strand, counting down.
TAGGGAGGCAGCTGGTGCTTCTAGTCGCTTGACTACCAGGCTGGCTTCCCTGGTAACTGTCTGTGCAGTGAGACTGGGGGCGTGCCCCCAGCACCGCCCTGATTAGCCCTGCTGCTGTCAGGCTCCCCGCCCCAATCAGCTTCTGGGGCGGGAGCGCTGACAGCATTTAAATAGGTGTGTTTTCCTCTCAGGCCTTGCCAGTGTTAGTTTGGTTCTCCAGCTGCACCCGCGTTTATCCTGACTGCTCTTGTGACCTCGGCTTTTCTGACACCTGCTTTTGGACTTGACTACGTTTTTGCCTGACCCCTCCGTACTGCGTACCCTCTTGTTGCCTACCCGGATTGTCTGACCATTCTACCGTTGCTTGTCTCAGTGTCTGTTTGTCTCCCGTGTCCCGCTTCCCTAGTGAGGGTAGGGACCGTCGCCCAGTTGTCGCCCTGGGGGGTAGCCCAGGGGGGCAAGTAGGCAGGGACAGGGGTTGCGGGATATCTCAGGGACCCCCATATCCCGGACACTGTCCTGACAGTAACACTGGCCGAACTAAGGTCAGACCCTTGCATCCGCCCGGCAACTTTGAGCCCCTCGATGGAGGCCGTGGCGGCTGTAGCGAACCAGGTCCAGGTCCTTACGACCCTTGCCCAGGACCTAACAGCCCGCTTGCAGCCACGGGAACAAGTGGCAGCTGCAGGCCCCATGCAGCCCTCGTCCGCTCCAGGAACGATGTCAGAACCTCGAGCCACGCTTCCGGATTGCTTCTCCGGAGAGAGAGATCAGTTTTTTGCATTTAGAGAGAGCTGCAAGCTCTACTTTGATCTCCGCCCCCACTCCTCTGGTACTGAATACCAGAAAGTGGGAATCGTAATTACCCGCCTGAGGGGAGAGCCCCAGAATTGGGCTTTCTCGCTACCAGCTGGCTCTCCAGCCCGACTATCCCTTGACGCCTTTTTTTTCGCCCTGGGTCAAATTTATGACGAACCCGACCGGGCGGGCTACGCAGTCTCCAAACTTCTGGCCCTGCGCCAGGGTTGTAAGATGGCGGAGGACTACTGTTCCCAATTCCGTCAACATTGTACGGAATCCCGGTGGAACGATGCCGCCCTAAAAGACTTATTTTTGACCGGTCTGTCTGAGGGTCTCAAGGACCTACTTGTGGCCCACCCAGAGCCTAAAACCCTGGAGCAAGCCATGTCGCTGGCTATTCGAGCCGACCGACGTTTGAGGGCCAGACACGCCGCTCGGACCACCCCACTCCCCACGTCTACTTCTTCGACTGACCCGACCTTTTACCCTCCCACCACCGAGGCCATGGAGCTGGGAGCCGTGAACCCCGAGCAACGACGGGAACACCGCCTGAAGAAGAACCTCTGCTTCTACTGTGGGGAGCCGGGTCACCGCATTGCTACCTGCGCTAAGAAGCCACGGCAGGAAGAACTCCCGCTCCTAGGCAGTTATCGGGGGGACTGTCTAGGAGCCAAGGTACTCCCTGTGTTGTCCAAAATGTTAGTGCCTTGCACCCTAGAATTTCATGCTTTCCACCGTACTGGGCAAGCCTTTGTTGATTCGGGGGCTGCGGCTAATTTCGTTAACTTTAATTTCGTTGCTCAACTGTCCGGGGTTTTGTTACGTTTAGAAACTCCGATTCTGGTTTCAGGAGTGGACTCCACTCCTTTGCAAGCAGGGGTGGTTAATCTGGTGACCCCTGAAGTAAGGTTTACTATAGGAGCCTTACACGTGGAAACCTGCACCTTTCTAGTGATGAGAGATTTGTCTGTGGACGTCGTCCTAGGCCTCCCCTGGCTCCGGGAGCACAACCCGGTAGTAAATTGGGACACGTTGGAACTGGTAAAGTGGGGTCCCCGCTGTGCCAACCACCTTTGTGCGGTGAAGGTGGGAATCTCCACCTGCGAGGGGAGCCCCCTACCAGAATACCTCTCCGAGTTTTCTGACGTGTTCTCCAAACAATTATCTGAAGCTCTGCCCCCTCATAGGGAATGGGACTGTAAAATAGACTTGATTCCTGGGGCCAAACTTCCTAAGGGCCGCATTTATAACGTTACGGTTCCAGAGAGAGAATCCATGAGGGACTACATCCAGGACAGCCTGGCCAAGGGGCACATCCGGCCCTCAGAATCCCCGGTGGGTGCCGGGTTTTTCTTCGTTGAGAAGAAGGATGGGGGTCTCCGGCCCTGTATTGACTATAGAGAGCTAAATAAAATCACAGTCCGAAACCAGTATGCTCTTCCACTCATTCCTGACCTCCTCAACCAGGTCGCTGGTGCCCGATGGTTTTCTAAACTTGATCTCAGGGGAGCATACAACCTCATCCGCATTCGGGAGGGGGATGAGTGGAAAACCGCCTTCAATACGCCCCTCGGGCATTTTGAATACCTAGTTATGCCTTTTGGATTGTGTAACGCCCCCGCCATTTTTCAGGGGTACATGAACTCAGTGTTTCAGGATATCATGGGGGTGTTCGTGGTTGTATATCTAGACGACATTTTGATTTTTTCCTCCGACTTGCCGAGTCACCATACTCACGTTCAGACTGTGCTAGCTCGACTCAGACATAACAAGCTGTTTGCTAAACTCGAGAAATGTGTTTTCGGGGTACAAAAGATATCATTTTTGGGGTATATCATCACGCCATGCGACTTCCAGATGGATCCTGAAAAGGTGAAGGCCATCACGGAGTGGGCCCAGCCAGGGTCGTTGAAAGCCCTTCAACGCTTCCTCGGCTTCGCCAACTACTATCGCAAATTCATTAAAGACTTCTCCGTGGTGGCTAAACCTCTAACGGACCTCACCAGAAAGGGGGCAGATGTGAGGACCTGGTCTTCTGAGGCTCTGAGGGCCTTCAATACCCTAAAGGCGGCGTTCTCGTCTGCACCTGTCCTAGTACAACCGGATCTGTCCAGTCCTTTTGTGGTGGAGGTAGATGCCTCTGAGTTTGGTGTGGGAGCGGTACTGTCCCAAGGTCCCTCCACTCTCACCAACCTTAGACCGTGTGCCTATTTTTCTAGGAAGTTTTCGTCCACCGAACGGAACTATGATATAGGCAACCGGGAATTGCTGGCGATTAAGTGGGCTTTCGAAGAGTGGAGGCATTTTTTGGAAGGAGCCCATCACCAGATTACGGTACTCACTGACCATAAAAACCTCACTTATCTAGATTCCGCTAAGAGGTTAAATGCTCGGCAAGCCCGCTGGGCCTTGTTTTTCTCTCGGTTCAATTTTGTTGTTACCTATAGACCCGGTTCTAAGAATGTCAAGGCTGATGCCCTGTCTAGGAGTTTTGGTTCTCCGGAACCTTCCGAGCCGGAGCCTGAGAGCATTCTCTCCCCTGGGGTGGTCCTCGCTGCTGTCTCCTCCGACCTTTCACCTCTCATTCACGCCGCTCAACAATCTGCTCCTGAAGCCCTTCCGGAAGGCAAATTATTTGTCCCGTTGTCACTGAGATTGAAAGTGTTAGAGGAGACACATGCTTCAGTCCTAGCTGGACACCCCGGTATCAGGGGTACTCTGGAGCTAGCGGCCAGACTCTATTGGTGGCCGCACATGGCCAAGGATGTACGGGTATTTGTGTCCGCGTGCCCGGTTTGCGCAAGGGGGAAGAACCTCAGGAGACGTCCTGAGGGGCCTCTTCTGCCCTTGCCCATTCCGTCCAGGCCATGGTCCCATTTGTCCATGGATTTTATTACTGATCTGCCATCCTCGCTGGGGAATACGGTCATTTGGGTAATAGTTGACCGTTTCTCCAAAATGTCTCATTTTGTTCCACTTGGCAAGTTGCCTAACGCCAAACTTTTGTCTGAGATGTTCATCAAGGAGATTGTTCGGTTACATGGGATCCCCGAGGATATTGTGTCTGATAGAGGGGTTCAGTTCGTCGCTCGCTTCTGGCGAGCCTTCTGTAAAAATCTAAACGTTAATTTGTCCTTTTCCTCCGCTTTCCATCCCGAGAGTAACGGACAAACGGAACGGATGAACCAAGAACTTATCCAGTATCTGCGACTGTTTGTCTCTGATAACCAGCATCAGTGGGCCAACTACTTACCTCTCGCCGAATTTGCTATTAACAACCATGGTAACTCGTCGACCCAACTGTCACCTTTTTTTTGTAACTATGGGTTCCATCCCCGGTTCTCGCTTTCTACTCCTTTGGTCTCGAACAATCCGGCCGCCGACATATCCGCCGAAGAACTGTGCACAGTTTGGGCCCAGGTTCGTAAGAACCTTCAGGGTTCCCAAGAGAAACTGCGTAAATACGCAAATAAAAGACGTACTATCTCTGCACCTTTTGTGGTCGGGGAGCAGGTTTTATTATCATCTAAGAATCTGAGACTTAAGGTTCCCTCCCTGAAACTTGCTCCTCGGTTCATTGGCCCATTTACGGTTTCTCAGGTTATCAACCCGGTGTCATATAAGTTGGCACTTCCTGACCCCTGGAAGGTCCACAAGGTTTTTCACAAGAACTTGCTTAAGAAGTATGTGACTCCAGTTCTCCCCACCCAGAACCCGCCTCCTCCCTCTCTGGTACAGGGGGAACTGGAGTATGAAGTAGAAAGGCTTGTGGATGCCCGACGGGTTAGAGGTGGGCTGCAGTACCTGGTCCACTGGAGAGGATTTGGCCCTGAGGATAGGACGTGGGTCCCTGCCAGGGACGTGCATGCGCCACGCCTAGTCCAGGCATTCCACAGGGCTTTCCCGCTTAAGCCCGCACCTGGCCATGGGGGTCCGGTGTCCCCCCGTAGAAGGGGGGGTACTGTCAGAACCGGCAACTCTCGGGGCCGCCGGGCCCGCACCACCGGTCCGGCCACCCGGGGTACAGGAGCACGGCGCAGAGGTACCCCGGTTCTTGTGATCTCCCCGGGCCGCTGTAAGACTGGTCGCCGCCGGGTTGCTAGGGAGGCAGCTGGTGCTTCTAGTCGCTTGACTACCAGGCTGGCTTCCCTGGTAACTGTCTGTGCAGTGAGACTGGGGGCGTGCCCCCAGCACCGCCCTGATTAGCCCTGCTGCTGTCAGGCTCCCCGCCCCAATCAGCTTCTGGGGCGGGAGCGCTGACAGCATTTAAATAGGTGTGTTTTCCTCTCAGGCCTTGCCAGTGTTAGTTTGGTTCTCCAGCTGCACCCGCGTTTATCCTGACTGCTCTTGTGACCTCGGCTTTTCTGACACCTGCTTTTGGACTTGACTACGTTTTTGCCTGACCCCTCCGTACTGCGTACCCTCTTGTTGCCTACCCGGATTGTCTGACCATTCTACCGTTGCTTGTCTCAGTGTCTGTTTGTCTCCCGTGTCCCGCTTCCCTAGTGAGGGTAGGGACCGTCGCCCAGTTGTCGCCCTGGGGGGTAGCCCAGGGGGGCAAGTAGGCAGGGACAGGGGTTGCGGGATATCTCAGGGACCCCCATATCCCGGACACTGTCCTGACATCATGCTCGTATATAGTCATCATCTACTTCAACTTATGGTCTCCTGTCTTTATCTGTCAATCAAATGACATCACTTCCGGTCCGAATGACCATAGAGCAATGTTTCCCAACAGAGGCGTAACTTGAAGCTTCTGGGCCCCAATGCAAAATCTGTAACAGGGCCCCCAACTATAATACTTTATTCATAGTACTGGGCTCCGTATATGGAGAAGAGAGACCTTATGGGCCCCTAGGGCTCCTAGGCCTGGGTGCAACCGCATCCTCTGCATCCTCTATAGTTACGCCCCTGTTTCCCAACTCTAGTCCTCAAGGTGCTCCAAGAGGTCATGTTTTCAGGATATCCTACAGTAAAAATACCTGTGGCAGTGTCTGAGGCGCTAATAATAATTGCAGTACTAAGGAAATCTAGAAGACACGACCTGTTGGGTGTCTAGAGGACTGGAGTTGGGAAACACTGCCATAGAGTCTCATCTCCCAATAGAACTAGCTGTTCTAGTGTTACTCACCTCAACTGGTTTCTGAAGCGAGTCCACAAGAATGACCGTGGCTCTGGCGAGAGCGGTGGCTCCTGATTTTGCTTCTAGGCTAGCTAGATCGAGTTGCCAAGCTTCTGTTTGTAGATTTAAGGGGTATTCTAGTTATGCAAAGTTGATGTCCCATGAATACTAATGAAATGTTATTACAGTCTGCAGTGTGGTTCTGCTTTGGGTTTTGTGTCTGTCGCTCTATAAACCGCTACCTTCTCTCTACACTTCAGAAATGTTTATTCACGGGTTGCCCTGGATACGTCCTGTAGACATTTTGGTTCTACAGATAGGGATTGTTCAGTAGGAACAACCAGGAATGGCTTTTTTCTACTCAGCACTCAGGACCAGATTGACCAATAACAGGGCAGCGCTTAGTGGGGACACACAGGAAGGAAGTTCAGAGCGGGGAATTGTGGGAACTCTAGTTTCCAGCTGTATATCAACAAGAATATAGCAGCCATCTTGGAAAATAGCGATGTGGGGAAACATCAGAAATGAAGGACAGGATGAGAAGGAAAAGACTGCGTGATTTTATACCCCTAACTAGTTGTGCATGAACATGACACCAACATCTTTCATATTTAGAATTTTTGAAAACTTGTTTCATAACCAAAATACCTGTTTAAGGTACATCAATCATTGTGACTCTTGTTACTCCTTACTTATCCAGATTCTGTTCCTCTTCTTGGGCTTGGTTCTGGATTACACCTCTGTCTCATCCTTTGGATTTGTTGCCCACCTCTACACTTAGTATTGACTCTTGGCCTACTGCTGTAGGGGCCCAAGGGCCCCCCACAGCCCTTATGTGAATAATCTCATGTGCTGTGTATTTGTCTTTCTGTGTGTATTGTTACATGTGTCAATCTATGTGTATGGGCCTAGCCAGGTCATTGTCTGGTGTCAGTGTTGTCTAACTTGTATTTGTCGGTGTCACAATCATCCTAACCCACTCGTTGTGCTGTCAATCACCCCTTAGCTAGCCCTGGCATTGGGTGCTGTGACTTCTGTTAGCTCAGAATTGGTTGAGGGAAAAGGTAATAAAAGGTGAGATATTGGGTGGAAGGGGAAAGAGGAGAAAAAGATAAAAAAGAACGGAGAGAGCAAGGGAGGAGGGGAGAGCCTCAGGGGAAGGCAAGCCCAGGAGGTCTCCAGGTAAGCCTGAGCCCAAATCCAGTTGGGGCTCATGGCCGAAGTTGGATCTTATCAAGCAGCGCCTGGGGAAAAGCAAGTTGTGGAACCGGTCGCAGGAGAGTCTTTTTCAACCCTACCAGACAGTATCTCAGTAAGGGCAGACCCCACACAACTTGCATACCAGTATTTTCAGTCCTCTATTTTTAATTCACATCACACACATGCCCCTTTAATTGGCATAGCTCTGGACTGGCAGCACACTAACAGGCCTCCACAAACAACCGCTCAGTGTGACGACCAGATAACTTAGACTGGCCTCTTCATCTACTTGAAGAGGGAGAGGGGAATAGAGAGAGAGAGAATTAAGGAATCAAAGACTGCTGTTTTATGACTGTGTAAAGTACTGTGGAAGAACTGTTCCGTGAATGTTATTGTCATCAACCTGCTAGAGATAGTAAAACTGGGTGCCTCTGATTTGGCAAAGATTATTTGGCTTGGACTCTATTCTCTAGCGATATTACTCTCAGAGGTACTGGCGTCACGTGACAATTGTTCTTACAACCTTTTTGGGCAATCCGCCTGCTGTGCGAGCCACCGTGCAGGCAGGGGTAGCCACCCCTGTGAAACAAACTGGAGTTGCCACTCAGCTACCCCTGCCAAGTCCAGGCCATTGCACTGTATCTTTTGGTTATGGTTTCCCCTCATTTTTCACTTGTCTTTGTTGATGACCCCTAGCAACATTTCTAACCTTGCTGCAAGTTCTTTACTACAGTGATCCACCTGTCAATTGGTGGCTAGTCTGCGGAACACATGAAATCACTGATATGCAGCGCAACCTTCTGGGTGTGAAGAGAGTTTTGAGACAGAATATAACCTGACTTTATTGATAAAAATCTAGCTGGATTTTATCAATAAGAAGAGAAGTCAGGCCATATCCTGTCTCAGAAATCTGTTCATACCCAGAAGGTTGTGCTGCATACCAGTATTTTCAGCCCTCTATTTTTAATTCCCATCACACACATGCCCCTTTAATTGGCATAGCTCTGGACTGGCAGCACCTCTTGTCAGACTTCATGAGTACTTCCTATCATACCACCATGTGTCTGGGGACATATAATCAACTCCAGGGATCCTTCACCCTCTTTTCTTCTTCTGCACCAATTCTATTCTGTGGACCATGACCTGGAAGTCCAATTAAGGAAGAGCATACCCCTTGCAGGGGATAAGAGTAAAGAATGAGGAGATTCATAAGACTTCACACCTCAGTCTAGGCAACACCAAACCACTTATGGATTAAAGCATCTACTTCATTGGTGGCAAACACAACGCTTGGTCACAAACTATAGAAGAAGTTCTGGGCTTCCAGTTCTAGGATAAATTGGGAGAATGTGTGCTTTAACCACTTCCTGTCCTGCATAGTAATAGCATATCATGGTGACCGCAGAGTCGACTGTGTGCCTGATACTCGTACGTGCGAAGGAGTGGAGGCTCATGTGATCAAACTTTTTCTAATAAACTCAATTTTCAAAGATTAAATGCTTTTTGTTAAAATTTTATAAAACAGTATAAGCTTTCGTATTTTTTTACTTGGTCTAATGGTTAAAACTGTCCTGGGTGAGCAGGTGCTTCTAGTGAACCATCGTCCAGTATGGCCGTGCCACCACTGTAATATATAGCCAGCACAGCATTTTTACATCTGGAATTTGAGATAACTTAATTCCTACCTATTTAACCCTTAAGAGGAGAAAACTAATGTGGTTAAACAAAACTGTAAGGGCTTCAAAAATTACAAAGTATTTAAAATTCTTAAAGCTTAACCAAACTTTCAGATGACTATGTGCCCACATGAGAAGTCACACTATTTCTGGACATTATATAACTTGTATCCTGCATTTGTAGGTGTTTTCCCTTCTGTAGGTTGACTTTCTAATTGTAATCTTTTTCTGAGCTCACTATCAGGATGGGTAAAGACTAGCTACAGTGATATCCTCCATAAATTGCACAATAGGGAAGCAAGCTCTCTTCTTCTATGTCTCTCTGTAGCAACCCCCCCCCCCCCCAAAAAAAAGCAACAGCAGCATTGAGGATATTATACAGCAGAGCTGTGATTAAAGCACTTGGTTAAGAGAAAACATTTACTAAAAGCTGCAGCAAGGTTTTGTGCCGTTCTACCTCTGATTCTCTCTAGCAACTTCCTAGTCCCACCTTCCCTCTCTCTAGACCTCTGTGGGTAGGAGCTATAATCTGATTTCTCTATGTATGGACTTCTGTGTACTGAGTTTATTAATACATTCAGAATGAATGATCATTGCAGAAGCCAGGATGGAATGACTGACAAGAATGAAATGCACTGTCAATATTCAACAAGATGTTGAAAAGTAATCCTGGAAATGATAGACAGGTAATAGTAGCATGCCACCAATGGAAGTAGGCCATGCAATTGCTATGTGGCCCATAAGCATTGAAAGGGAAAGTTGACATGTGAAATTGTTGTAACATTCAACTGATGTGTTGCTGTTATTATAAGTTAAAGGGGTTGTCCCGCGCCGAAACGGGTTTTTTTTTTTTTTTAACCCCCCCCCCGTTCGGCGCGAGACAACCCCGATGCAGGGGTTAAAAAAACAAACCGGAGAATGCTTACCTGAATCCCGGCGGTCCGGCGTCTTCATACTCACCTGCTGAAGATGGCCGCTGGGGTCTGCTCCCTCCGTGGACCGCAGCTCTTCTGTGCGGTCCATTGCCGATTCCAGCCTCCTGATTGGCTGGAATCGGCACGTGACGGGGCGGAGCTACACGGAGCCGGCATTCTGCACGAGCGGCTCCATTGAAGAGAGCAGAAGACCCGGACTGCGCAAGCGCGGCTAATTTGGCCATCGGAGGCCGAAAATTAGTTGGCACCATGGAGACGAGGACGCCAGCAACGGAGCAGGTAAGTATAAAACTTTTGATAACTTCTGTATGGCTCATAATTAATGCACAATGTACATTACAAAGTGCATTATTATGGCCATACAGAAGTGTATAGACCCACTTGCTGCCGCGGGACAACCCCTTTAAGTGATACTTACAGAGACATTACCCTTAGCTAACAAGGACTTGGACTAAGAATATTTTGACCATACTCTTGAGGCACTGAGTGTTGAACAATATGCATGTTGTATACTTGCTGCCGCAGAAAGTTGGGAAAATCAATAACTATAATAGCATTCTGCAACCACTTTTTGGTAACTCAGTTGTGAAGAAAATAGAGCTCTTCAGTTTGTACCGCAACTGCGTCATTTGTGATTATCTTCATAGAATGGTAGAATTGGAAGGGACCTCCAGGGTCATCGGGTTCAACCCCCTGCTCAGTGCAGGATTCACTACATCATTCCAGACAGATGTCTGTCCAGCCTTTGTTCGAAGACTTCCATTGAAGGAGAACTTACTATGTCTCATGGCAACCGGTTCCACTCATTGATCACCATAAACGGGAGATTAACTTATGATTGTACCAGATGTATTAGTCTTTGCGCTTCACATATATCAGTGAGCCTTGTGCACCCATAATCCTGTCACTGGTTTACCAGTTGTCCTTGAATTGATTTTGCTAGGCACTAAGCATTCCATACTAGGAACACCTTTCAAGACTTGCCAATTTGGTGATGCTCTGACCCAGTCGGCTAGTCATCACATTTAAGCCCTTGCCAAAATTGACCAGATCATGACGCTTGCCCATTCTTCATGCTTCCAACACATTAATTCAAGAACTGACTGGTCACTAGCTGTCCTATATATCCGATCTTCTACCATGTTCCAGTGTATCAAGATAATCAAATAATCACTTCACTTAGCAGTTGATCGATATATATGTGTCTCACTGACTGTATCATTATTCTGGTATTTACACCACAGGAATAGTATATGCCACCATTTTTCGGTAGGGGGGGGGGGGGGTCCGATTGCTGGAGCCCTCACTGATCCTGAGAATGAAGAGGCACTGCTTTAGTGATGTCGTCTTCATGCTTTTCTTTACAGTGGAAGGTTGAGGGCTCCACTGTGCATGGAAAATCTCTGCAGTTGCTGCAATGCTAAATCTTTATTGCAGACCCTTCATTTTTAATGTAATAAGGATTCCAGCAGTCAGGACTCATAGATCAGAAATTGATTGTATATGCTAGTGTTATGCCATGATGATCAAAATCTCCCCGTAAACAAAACAATCATCATGTTGCAGTGAGTGTTAGTAAAGATCATAAGGCTTTTTGTTAAACTTTTGTTGGACAGGCACCATACATGTTGCAAGATCTGTTAGAAGTACATAAAACACCAAAAAAAGACTAAAGGACAATGCTTCTACCGTGTTTCCCCAAAAATAAGACACCCCCTGAAAATAAGGCACCCCCTGAAATTTGCAGAAGTCCCAAATATAAGGCACCCCCGATAGTAAGGCATAGTAATGTGTGCAGGCAAGTCAAGAGGCCTGTCCCCTGCTGCCATTCCCGTTGTCTCCTACCTCCAGATGTATAGGTAGATCTGCAGACAGTCTGCTGTTATCCTGTCCCTGCTGTGCTGTACGAGTGTGCTGTTGTGAGCTCCCCTTGCTGGCTGGAAAAGTCCATACTGTACGTTCTGTTCGGTTTTGAAATGACCTGGCTGCACGCTTTTCCGATTCTGTGGCCGGTGAATCCGCACCACAACACCGGCTTCTCCCAGCTTTACCGTGACAGATTTGCTGTCCCATGTGGATGAGATTTCTGAGAAATTTCGTCCACAAAGCTGGCCAATTGAGGGATTAGCAGCCGCGGCGAAATAAGACACCCCCTGAAAATAAGAGGTAGCGCATATTTGGGAGCAAAAATTAATATAAGACGCGTCTTATTTTCGGGGAAACAGGGTAGTAAAATATGTTCAAACAGTACTATACGTAGGAGCATGTATATTGGAATACTCGTCCAGCTCTTCCAGTTGATCAAAATTGAAATTGATTATTAATACCTGTCCATTTTGATACTTGATACTGCCAGAGCTGATACTGGCATGGATATCAGACAACTGAAAGAAGCAAAACTGAAAAACATGGAGGGAGCTCGCCTTTAGGGTTACCGAGGGATGTGAACGACTAAACGGCTAACAACAGCAACAACAACCATTTTGACAGCATTAGATATGATGGACAGATTTCCCAGTTCAGTTCAGAAGGAGCTAATGATTTTGCATGATTAACTGCCACACAATATCAGTCAATCACATCTGTCATCTGGCCAGAGGTCAGCAATAATCGCACTGCCAATCGCACTGCGGGCACCTTTTTTTTTTTTCCCCTCACACTGCCAATCGCACCACAGGCACCCTTTTTTTGCCACACACAACCAATCGCACTGCAGGAATCTCTTTGCTTTCTCCACATACAGTCAATCGCACTGTGGGTATCTTTTTTTTATTTTTGCCACACGCAGCCAATCACACTGCGGGCACATTTTTTTCTTTTCTTGCCTTACACTGCCAATTGCACCACAGGCACCCTTTTTTGTCACACACAAGCAATTGCACTGCAAGAATCTCTTTGCTTTCTCCACATACAGTCAATCGCACTGTGGGCATCTCTTTTTTGTTTTTTGCCACACACAGCCAATCGCACTGCGGGCATCTTTTTTTTTTTTCTTTTTTGCCACACGCAGCCAATCGCAGTGTGGCCACCATTTTTTTGCCACACACAGCTAATTGCTCTGTGGGCACTTTTTTTTGTTTTTTTGCCTCACACTGCCAATCACACTGCGGGCATCTCTTTGCTTTCTCCACATATAGTCAATCGCACTGTGAGCATCTTTTTTTTCTTTTTTGCCACACACGGCCAATCGCACCGCGGGCACCCTTTTTTTGCCACACACAGCCAATCGCTGATAAAGGTGGTTCTGTGGTAGTCATGGATAGTGAAACATATAGATCTCAGATTCTTGCCTTGTTATCTGACACTCAGATAAAACATACATTATCTGCCAAACCTACTATGGGCTTTAAAGAGGAACTTGACTGCCTGCTGTAAGATGGTCTGATATTTGGGGTTCTCAATTATAAACAAGTTGACTACATCTCAGTCGAGAATCCGATTACCCCCATACTACATGCTCTCCTCAAGACACGCAAACAAACATGTCCCCCTCCTATGCACCCTATAATGGTGGGTATTGGCTTGAACAAGAGGCTGTGTGAGTGTTTGGATCCCCTCTTGCAGTCTTTAATTCAGAGGATCCCTATATCTGAAGGATTCCAGTGATGCGTTATGTGGATTGTAGGAGAAGGCTTTGGCGCTGCCAGTAAAAGTCTGTTTCTTGTAATGTCATCTCATTGTAAAGTTCTCTCCCTCATTCAGTAACAATTCAGGCTTCAAGACATCATCTTCCCAAACATAGTCAGTGTCCACTAATGTAATGTAATTATAGGGGTTCCTTTGTGTGTTATGTTACACATTGTTTTCTTTTTGATGATGCAACTTAGTTATGTTACTTTGGGAGGAGTCCTACATTTTTACTTCAGACAATCCCTTTTCTGACTATATTCAGTGGCATAGCAGGTATATTGATGATCTTCTTCTTATTTGTAGGAGTCTGATGAAAATAAACCTAATTTCCTTTTTTTTAAATTTGTTTAATTCTAAGAAAATGATTTTTTTGGATCTGCACCTCATTGGTTCATTTGTACTTCTGATCAGGTAACTCACACTCTTACCCACTGCAATCATACTGCTAAGAATACCATTTTAATGGCTAATAGCAACTATCCGCGACAAATGGTAAAAGCAATAGCGGTGGAAGAACTTGTTAGATCCAAGAGGAATTGCTCTCTGGAAAATGATTAGCGTTTAGAGACAGAGACAGAGTGTAAATATTTGACAAAATGGGGTTCCCCGTCTTGGGGGCTTCATCATGCTACTAATATAGTTAACAAAAGATCTCACACAGACCTACTAATTAAGAGTTAAACATAGGCCCAATGAGCCCTTCACCAGTAAGGGTGACTACCCACTACAGGTTTTTTTTCACTGCGAAATTCGCAGCGTTTTTTTTTCTGCAGGGGTCTATGGGACTTGTAACATCGCGATCGCGCAAAATCGCAATTTACCGTGAAATCATGATTTTGAGCGATCGCGATTTTAACATTACAAGTCCCATAGACCCCTGTAGAAAAAAAAAAACACTGCGAATTTCGCAGTGAAAAAAAAAACTGTAGTGGGTAGTCACCCTCAGGCCTCATGTCCACGGGGAAAATCAGGCCCGCTACAGATTCTCCATGGAGAATCTGTAGCGGGTCCCTCCTACCCCGCGGACATGAGTGCCGAAAATAAGAATTAACTTACCCGCAGCGGACTGGGCAGGTCTTCTCTTCTTCCGGCCGTGAAGAAGAGAAGACCTGCCCAGTGCGCTGCGGGTAAGTTATTCTTATTTTAGGTCTCTCACGGATCCAATAGAAGCCTGCGGGAGCCGTCCCCGTGGGAGACCCGCACGAAAATGGAGCATGTCTGGATTTTTTCATGCTCCATTTTTTAAAAATTCACTTTTATTGACCATCTGCGGGTATTTATCTACCCGCGCGTGGTCAATGCATCCCTATGGGGCGCGGATCCGCATGCGGGTGATCCACTGCGGATTTAAAATCTTCTTTTGCCCATAACCATGAGGCCTAAGGTATGCTTTTTTGTGACATTGATTTATTCTTTGTCTAGCATATTAAACTATTTAACCTCATTTACATAAACATAGTTTGTAAGTGTCACTATTGCATGTTCTGCTCTATACGTCTTCTGCGGGACTGAACACTTGGCCTTCATGTAGTGTTGAGATTTTTTTGGCAAATCTACTAAAACTAGATTTGATTAAAAGAAATACAAATCTGACACTTTGGATCTGTGGTAGACGGTGCTAACATAGTAACATAGTATGTGAGGCTGAAAAAAGACACACGTCCATCCAGTGCAGCATGTTACCCCTCTCTGATCCAGCTCTTTGCTACCACACAATAGTTTCTTTACAACACAGCATATAGACTCTCATCTGTCCGAACAATCACCCAGAAATGAGAAACAGAGAGTTTGCTTAAGTAAGTGCAGTTTTGGGGGTGAGGATAGGGGGAAGAGCCCAACCATCTAAATCCGCTTTCCTCAATAGCTGGTCCAGGTGTCAAGAGTTATCTGTCATTGGATACCGGTCACTTAATATTGTTACCATGCAGGGCGGCGCTGGTTCCCACGGCCGGCGCGCGGCGCTCCGATGTCGGCTCCGGCGTCCCAGAGCTCTGCTGTCGGGGCTCTCCCGGCGGCGTGGAGCAGCCAGCGTGCAGCGGCGTGGAGCAGCCAGCGTGCAGCGGCATGGGCGTGTCCGCCCGTAGGGTGCCGCCCGCTCTCCTCCACCTTCCTTATGCAACAGTGGGAGAGTCGGCTCCTCCCACTCTCCGCCCCTGGGCGGAGGCTTTTAGTTAAAAGGCTGGCAGTGACCTGAGCTCACTGCCAGTTATTGGTTCTGCTAGCCTCTAGTCAGGTCTGTCCCAGTCTGTGCTAGTTGCTCGTCAGTAGCCTGTCTGTTTACCTGTGAGCTCCATCTCCAGACTTACTCTGCTTGTAAGTTTTGTTGGTTTGTTCCACCTGCCTCTTCTGTCGGCACTCTGTCCCCTGTTAGTAGTTCCATCTAGGTAGTCGCCAGGTCCCTAGCCAGCGCAGGGACCGCCGCCCAGTTGTCCGCCTGGGTATAGCCCATGTGCGTTCTTTTCGCAAAAGTTCAATTCAGCAGAGCGCAACTACGACGTGGGTAACCGCGAACTATTGGCTATCAAATGGGCCCTGGAAGGGTGGCGACACCATCTTGAGGGTGCTAGACACCCAATTACCGTATATACTGATCACAAGAATCTGGTATATCTCGCCAATGCTAAAAGACTTACAGCTCGTCAAGCCAGGTGGGCGCTGTTCTTCGCCAGGTTTAATTTCGTCGTGACATATATCCCAGGAGAGAAGAACGTGAAGGCGGACGCCCTGTCACGGAGTTTCGGGGTACCGGATAGTGAGACCATGACTCCCGAGAATATCTTAGCCCCCGGCGTGGTGGTGGCAGTTGTGGAGTCTAACTTCGTCCCTCAACTACAGGATGCTCAGCAGGACGCTCCTTCGGGGGTGCCGGAGGGCAGATGGTTTGTGCCTGAGACCCTACGCCCTAGAGTCATGGATGAGTCTCACTCGTCGGTTCTCGCCCGGCATCCAGGGTTCCAGGGGACCCTGGAGCTTTGTTCCAGACACTTCTGGTGGCCAGGCATGTCTCAGGAGATCCGCAACTTTGTGAGGGGTTGCTCGGTCTGTGCTCGCAATAAGAGTCGGCGGCGTCCTCCGGAGGGTCCTCTGAGACCGCTACCGGTTCCTTCCACCCCATGGTCGCACCTATCAGTAGATTTCATCACTGACCTTCCAGAATCCCAGAAGTGCACCACTATCTTAGTGGTGGTCGACCGGTTCTCCAAGATGGCACATTTTGTGGCGTTAAAAAAGCTACCCTCGGCAAAAGAATTCGCCACGATTTTTGTAAAGGAAATAATTCGCCTACATGGGGTTCCCCAAAATATTGTATCTGATCGCGGGGTTCAGTTTGTGTCGCAGTTTTGGCGTGCCTTCTGCAGAAACCTGGGAACGTCGCTTTCCTTCTCTTCAGCGTTCCACCCGCAGACTAATGGTCAGACTGAGCGGAAGAACCAAGATTTAGTGCAATATTTACGGTTGTTTGCTAGCGAAAAGGCTCATCAGTGGGCAGAGTTCCTGCCCTTGGCAGAGTTTGCACTAAACAACCGCCTTTGTTCTTCCACTGGGGTGTCTCCATTTTTTTGTGTATACGGTCAGCATCCTCGATTCCTTACAGCAGTCCCTACCGCGTCGGTCTGTCCTGCAGCGGATGTCGCCACAGATACGCTTCAGGGGGTATGGAAAGAGGTACAGAGGAACTTGGAGGCAGCGGGGGCCCGTATGCAGTTGCGTAGTGGGAAGAGTCTGTCTGTGTCTGAACCTTACAGGGTGGGACAGAAGGTATACCTGTCTTCTAAAAATCTCAAATTGCGGGTTCCGTCCTTGAAGCTGGCGCCACGTTACGTAGGGCCGTTTGCCATCACACGTGTGGTGAACCCTCTCACCTACGAGCTGGGGCTGCCACCCACATGGAGGGTTCACAGGGTATTCCATAAGTCGCTATTGAAACCTTTTGTCCCTTCGGTGATGCCCACCTCCGGTCCCCCTCCGCCCACCCTGGTCCGGGATGAAGTTGAATACGAGGTCCAGGAGATACTGGATTCTCGTCGGTGTCGAGGAACCCTACAATATTTGGTGGCCTGGAAGGGGTTTCGACCAGAAGATCACTCCTGGGTGGCCGCACGTGATGTTCACGCTCCCGTGTTGGTACGGCGGTTCCACCGTCGTTTTCCGTATAAGCCTGGTCGAGTTTCCGGGGGCCCGGAGGTCCCCCGTCAGAGGGGGGGTAATGTTACCATGCAGGGCGGCGCTGGTTCCCACGGCCGGCGCGCGGCGCTCCGATGTCGGCTCCGGCGTCCCAGAGCTCTGCTGTCGGGGCTCTCCCGGCGGCGTGGAGCAGCCAGCGTGCAGCGGCGTGGAGCAGCCAGCGTGCAGCGGCGTGGGCGTGTCCGCCCGCAGGGTGCCGCCCGCTCTCCTCCACCTTCCTTATGCAACAGTGGGAGAGTCGGCTCCTCCCACTCTCCGCCCCTGGGCGGAGGCTTTTAGTTAAAAGGCTGGCAGTGACCTGAGCTCACTGCCAGTTATTGGTTCTGCTAGCCTCTAGTCAGGTCTGTCCCAGTCTGTGCTAGTTGCTCGTCAGTAGCCTGTCTGTTTACCTGTGAGCTCCATCTCCAGACTTACTCTGCTTGTAAGTTTTGTTGGTTTGTTCCACCTGCCTCTTCTGTCGGCACTCTGTTCCCTGTTAGTAGTTCCATCTAGGTAGTCGCCAGGTCCCTAGCCAGCGCAAGGACCGCCGCCCAGTTGTCCGCCTGGGGTTAGCCAGGACCGAGGCAAGTAGGCAGGGACAGTGGGGTGCGGGAAGATCAGGGCACCCCACCTGGCGCTCTGGGGGGCAGAGTGCCGTAACATATATGTTACTTATTGAACTAATTAAAAAATAGATTAAAACTCTTCTTGTTTTGGTGCTTATAGCGTGGATTCGAAAGGGTAACAGTGTCCACTGAAGCTCTAAACTTTGTGTTCGGCCAATGAATATGATGGCACTTCACAATTACTGCATGCATTCCAGAAGGCGAAACTCTAGAACTGCACTGAACTGTCAGATAATAAAGAGAGAAAACTGTTTCTGTGTCCTCAGAAGAATCACATTAGGCACAAGGCTCCTTGGGAGGATCAATCTTTTATTAGTTCAGAGGTCACTTGCAGTAAAGGATTGTTGTACTTTTCAGGAAGCTTTCAAGATTGTAGCTTGTAGAAATGTAGTGGAGTCTTCTGTGGCCCGGGAGCTCTGCACGGAGGATCGTTAGGAAGCTACCGAAGTTGTGATTTATGTCAACAGTTTACATAACTAGCTGAAAATTTTCCTATTTTTCAGTTTTTAGCAATGAAATCTGAGGGACAATTTTTTTACTCAGGTTATTGGAAGTTAATTATTTCAATAAACTGGGAATTCTAAGGCATGCGGGTCATAAATGTACCTTTTTTACTTGAGTTTTTCCTTGTATTGCACACAAACGTACAATGCAATGAAATCAGATTCTGTATCCTTTCAGATATTTGTAGCAAAAAAAAAGAGAATTTAGAAACATTGACAACTGCAGACACAAACAGACTTATTGACGTAGCGGTGAGCTGAGTCACATGACACAAAGCTAGTCACATGACTACAAGGCTACCTTCACCAAGGTTGCTTTTATGGGACTAGAGTTGTCCAAGTTATTTTTTAATTAATTTTTTAATTAATAATATTAATTAGTATTTTCCATGCCAAAACATAATGGAATAGCCTATACTCACCTCTCCTGGATCCATTTTCCCAAACTTTAACCCATTAAGGACCAAGCACTGTAAATTCACGGCACTTGGTCCTTGGCTTTAACCCTGTCCAATCCAATTTTGGATTCAGAGTTTCCTAAAAGAATTCTCTTTTTGCTGTTATACAACGGTGTCATCTGCTGGCTAAAGCCAGTGTGTGCGCCAGAGAGGCTCCGACAGCAGAGTGGCTGGCAATAGACCGTAAGAATACCCTGTCGGATGTCTTCTGAAATTGGAGCTATACAAGCTTCAATCAAAATGTAGGAAGACATCAGACAGTGGATTGGAAAGGGTTAATCCCAGCCAATAGTAAAAACGTAGCAGGGGATTAAAGCCCCTGTTTTTGCAATCAATCAGAAGCAGGACACGTTGTCAACTGTTAGTCACAGCTGAGCACCTGAAGGAGAAGGCAGGAGTGGTTTTTAACCACTTCTGCCTTCTCCTTTCCCTAGTACACAGTGCTCAATGAACACTGTGTACTAAGAAGTGAAAGTATAACTTCCACTACAAGAGCCAGCGGTCATGTGACTGCTGGGAGCCCCCAGCATAGCAGAGTTGCAGGGTCCTAGCAGACCCTGATCCGCTCTGCCAGTGACTATTGTCACTATAGGGGGTAGTTTTCCCTTGTAACTGGGGCTCCTATGGATGCAGTGGAAAAGTGTGAAATTAAACAAAAACCCCATGTGAATGACACCCAGAGATCATGGGGGACATAGATGGTAAAAAAAAATAATTACATAAATAAGTAAAACCAAATGACAGAATACAATAAAAATATATACATAAAAAAGAAAATAACCCAAAGCCGACGCCAACCAAAACTGTCGCTGTATGCGCCCTGTAATCCAAAACCATACATATTATATATAGGCAGTTAAACCACCACATGGGAAATAA
The DNA here is from genome assembly GCF_035609145.1 of Eleutherodactylus coqui. Taxonomy (NCBI): domain Eukaryota; kingdom Metazoa; phylum Chordata; class Amphibia; order Anura; family Eleutherodactylidae; genus Eleutherodactylus; species Eleutherodactylus coqui. Next base: position 32,894,967 of record NC_089848.1, on the reverse strand, counting down.
TTCCCTTAAAAGCGCCCGGTCTTTATGCCTCGGTCAGATAAGTGGGTTTTTTTGCGCACAAATAGCCACGCAAAAAGAACGCATCTATTAGAACCAATGGTTTCCTATTGAACCGTTCACATGAACGTATTTTGAACGCTCAAAATACTCGCACCTGCAAAAGATAGGACATGCATGGCTACAATGCCGGCATCTAAGGTCCGTGCAGCGAAAAAAGATAGGACCTGCGTGGCTATAATGCCGGCATCTAAGGTGTGTGCTGTGAGAAAAGATAGGACCTGCGTGGCTACAATGCCCGCATCTAAGGTGTGTGCTGTGAGAAAAGGTAGGACCTGCGTGGCAACAATGCCCGCATCTAAGGGGTGTGCTGTGAGAAAAGGTAGGACCTGCGTGGCAACAATGCCCGCATCTAAGGGGTGTGCTGTGAGAAAAGGTAGGACATACGTGGCTACAATGCCCGCATCTAAGGTGTGTGCTGTGAGAAAAGATGGGACCTGCGTGGCTACAATGCCCACATCTAAGGTGTGTGCTGTGAGAAAAGGTAGGACCTGCGTGGCAACAATGCCCGCATCTAAGGTGTGTGCTGTGAGAAAAGGTAGGACCTGCGTTGCTACTATGCCCACATCTAAGTTGTGTGCTGTGAGAAAAGATAGGACATACGTGGCTACAATGCCCGCATCTAAGGTGTGTGCTGTGAGAAAAGATAGGACCTGCATTTTGCGCAGGAGTTCTCATTGACCTCTATGGGGGCTGGAGTAACATGCAGCGTGCACCACGGATCGTGTGAACGAGCAAATTATGCGCAAATGAGGATCGTGCCTCTAGCTTTTCTCGGGATTTTTCCCCACGTGAGTCTGACTGAGGCCTTAAGGTACAAAACAGCCTGCTCCTTAAGGGTTTAACCCCTTCCCGCCCTATGACGTAAGGGTACGTCATGGCAGGCTGGTACTTCGCGCAAAATGATGTACCCTTACGTCATTGGGATAGCGCGAGATCATGACAGACCTTGCGCTATCCCACAGCGGGAGCCAGCTGTCAGTCACAGCCGGCGTCCCACTGCAACAGCGGGGGGGGGGGGGGGGGGGGCATCGGACATGCGCCCCCCGCTGTTAACCCCTTCCCTGTCACGGTCTAAGTAGATCGCGGCAGGGAAAGAGTTCACAGAGGGAGTGCGCTCCCCCTGTGCTTCATGGCAACAGGACGGCAGACACTGGCGTCCTGTATTGCCTATGCCTATGATCTCTTTATAAGCGATAAGGCTTGGCAGGGCAGTAGCTCTGCCATGCCTTATGACAGCGATCATAGGCACAGTGCTGCAAGTCCCTCAGAGGGACTCAAATTGTGTAAAAAAAAAAGAAAAGAAAAATGTAAAGATAAATGTAAAAAAAATCTTTTTTATGCTTTTTCTAATATTAGCATAAAAAAAAGGTAAACAAAAGTTTAAAACCCCACATATTTGGTATTGACGCGTCCGTAACGACGTGTACAAAACGTTGAACACACTTTTTATTTTGTATGGCAAAAAGCATAAAAAAACGCTAAAAAAAAGCCGTACATTCCCCAAAATGATACCAATAAAATCTACAGCCCGTCTTCAAAAAAATAAGCCCCCACAGAGCTCCGCCCATGGAAAAGTAAAAAAGTTACAGGACTTTGAATGCAGCAATAAAAAAAAAGATTTCCAAAAAAAGGGTTTTTATTGCAAAAAAGTGTAAAAACCTAAAAAAATATAAGAATTCTGGTATCGTTGTAACCGTACCGACTCGCAGAAAAAATTTAGTGTGTCATTTATGCTGCATGATTAACGCTGTAAAACAAAAATCTATGGCAGAATTGATGCGTTTTCTCTGCCTGTTATCATAAAAAAAATAATAAAAGTTTTACGATATAGTCTATGTACCCAAATGTGGCACCGATAAAAACTACAGCTCGCCACGCAAAAAATAAGCCCTTATATGGGCGCATCGATGGAAAAATAAAGAAGTTATGGCTTTTGAAAAATGGAGATGGAAAAATATCAAAAAACGCTTGGTCATTAAGGGGTTAATCAGTAAGGAAATAAAGATTTCAGTTTTGATTAACTTTCAAGAGTATCTAATTTGATTGGTTATATTAAATGACACATTGGAGGCGCCAACGAAAAGATGTTTTGGGATTTGGTTTCTTTGGAGAATCAAAGGACAGAGATTCTTCCTGATGCAGTTTACTGAAGAGCCTTTATTGCAGGCCGAACCGTGGGGACGGCAAGAAGCAGAGCTTACTGATGGCCCTCTTACACCAGACGAGGGTTCAGAATCATTCACATTCCCGCGCTCCCGCAGGATTTTGCGTGATGGTCGTCCCATGTAAACGCATGCAGCGACTGAATGACTGTTGGAGAGAAAACTAGACAAGGAGCCATTCATTTCTGAAGGCCTGTCTGCTTAGTGTGATTGGAGGTGGGCGGGTGGAGAACACACCCCTTCCACTCCGCCTCCATACCAGCAGCACTGCCAGCTGTCAGGCATCGTTTGCCTGACAGCTCCTCCCATGTAGATGAACCTTAACCCCTTAATGCCCAACTAATATTTAGTTTTTTTCATGGTTGCATTCCAGGAGCCATTACGTTTACATTTCCCCTTGAGCATCCCCACAGGAAGTCTTGGTTTTTGTGTTATTGATTAGATCATTTTTGGGTACATATTGTATAACTTTTATTAATTTTTTTAGGGGGATTAGGGAAAAAAAATGTTGCTATCTGTTTTTTGATTTTTCATCTTTACAGCATTCAGTGTGTAAAGTAACTCATGTGATAACACTATTCCCCAGTCGGCGTGATTCTGGCGATACCGAGTTTATACAGTTTTTTATGTTTTGCTATTTTCGTAGACAAAAACCACTTATTTCTTTTAAAGATTTGCTCCTGTGTTCCCAGAGCCGGAGCATTTTTATTTTCCCATCAACAGAGCTCTGTGGGGGCTTGTTGTTTTTTGTGGGATGAACTCTAGACTTCATTTATCCACTTTTTGGGAGCATTTTGCTTACTTTTTATTGCATTTTTTTTCTAGAAGCAAGTTTAACAAAATCTGCAATTCTGGCAAGTATTATTTTTATTTCCATATAATATTGTAGATTAATTCTGCAGGCCGCTCCGATTATGTCATTACCAAATCTATATAGTTTAAAAAAGAATGTATAATTTGTTTATCACTCAAAGACCCCGGACATTTTTCATTTTTTGTCAATGGTGTTGTGAAAAGGGTTTTTATTTGCAGGATGAGTTGTGCATTTTAATGCTACTATTTCTTGATTCATGGAACATTTTTATCACTTCCTATTCGATTTTTTTTGTAAGCCAATCAGAGGCAGCCCTCACTCACCCATTCATGAATTCATGAATGGGTGTGAGTGAGGGATGCCTCTGATTGGTCAGGCTGTGACCAATCAGAGGCATCTCATTCAGCAGGCGGGGATTTTAAATCCCCGGCTGCTGAATACTACTCACAGCAGTTCAGAGCAGTTCAGGAGAACTGCAGCCTGCCGCGCTGAACTCCGTCTGCCGGGACCAGGTAAGTATATATATATTTTTTATTTTTACACATTTCTGGATGAATTGCAGGGAAGGGCTTATATATTTAACCCCTTCCCGACAATTCATCCCGTGTACGCCGGCATCCCATTGCTTTCAATGGAGTCGGCTGTATTGCCGGCTCCATTGAATTCAATGGGCTAACATCGTTCTGCCGGGACCAGGTAAGTATATATATATTTTTTATTTTTACACATTTCTGGATGAATTGTAGGGAAGGGCTTATATATTTAAGCCCTTCCCGACAATTCATCCCGTGTACGCCGGCAGCCCATTGCTTTCAATAGAGCCGGCTGTATTGTCGGCTCCATTGAATTCAATGGGCTAACATCGTTCTTCTCTGCCACAGCTGTTACAGCTGTGGCAGAGGAGAACGCTCTTTACGCTGACAGTGGGGGGGTCTCACTCTTGCCGCTATTGTGGCTTAATAGTGGGACCTGGGAACTTGAGATACAGCCCAAAATGTAGCTCCTCGCCTGCCCTATTCGTTTCTGTGTCGTTTCCATCACTTTCTTGTGTTTTGCAGATTTTCACAAATGAAAACCTTAGCGAGCATCGGCGATATACAAAAATGCTCGAGTCACCCATTGACTTCAATGGGGTTCGTTACTCGAAACGAACCCTCGAGCATCACTGAAAGTTCGACTGGAGTAACGAGCACCCGAGCATTTTGGTGCTCGCTCATCTCTAATAGCTGCCTGGACACTATTTAAATTGACTTTTTTTAATTAACTGTTGGCTTAATTTTGGAGTAGGGCTTATATTTCAAGCATCCTCAAAAAGCCTGAAAAATCATTTTGCATCCTCAAAAATTCTGGAAAATCATGCTATGTCTTATTTTCAGGGTATGTCTTATTTTCAGGGAAACAGGGTAGCTGGGGCACTGGAGCAATATACCGTATTTATTCCAGGGGATGCTACAAGCAGCATTCAATATTATATGGGGTGTAAAGGGTCTACTAGGTCAGGCCTCGTAATTACTACGGTAGGCGACTGTTGATTACTATAAAATACACGTCTGTCCTTCTGAATTGATCATTGGCTGATATTACGGTAATATAAAATGTATCCTCGTGTAGAGAAAAATCTACTTCTTACAATTTTGGTAACATATGAGCCAATGCAATAAGAAATTAGAAAATAGGAATAGTGGAAGCTAAAGTTGGATGAGGAGGAGAAGAGCCGCTCTGTGTAAAGACTCCCTCGGTCTTTTGTTTAAGAAGTTAGAAGAAAGGGATCCAAGTTGTCCTTGACAAACAAACATTAAACATGAAAATAAAAGTTGTTTGCCAGTTTTGCTGACAGCGAGTGAAATGTATTGTTCATGACCTTCCTTGTGAACACTTAAAGATTATGGCAACGGTTGACACCAGAGGAAGGATTGTGGACACAGAAGGAAGGCTCATTTTCCATGTAACTTAAACAATACTTCTTACAACTTTCTTGACACTTCAGACTTCCCTTTTCTTTCGACCCTTTAGGTTGTTATTTTTAATCTTATTGTGAATGGAAATGAATGTTTAGGTCCTAATAAATGTACGTCTTTACGCTCCTGTTGGGTCGGCTGGCTGATATATATATATATATATTCTCACATGATCCATTTTTCAGTGCAGCACAGATTAAGTTGTTGTTTGGTGCGTCCCCTCTGATATGATTATTTATCTTATCTCTGATTTTCTATAGGACTACAGGCAAGTCTCACCTCAGGGAGTTCCCACAATGCATTAAAGAAACTGTTTAGAATTCTGAATTCCGCTCGGTTACACCTATAGAATAATGAATTTAAGATATCAATTCAAACAGGCTGCCGTTTGAGAATACATTGCTGCATTTAAAATGGAAGAGTGTGGCGGGTTCGCACTTCATGTCTATGTTCAATTTACACATGCATAAGGACAGTACTGTCTAATATGATTCCAGAATTGGTTTTCTTGGGGGCTCGGGGGCAAAAGACAATTTCTTTGGCTTACCTATCAGCATCTTAGCAAATGCCGAGTTATAAAACCCTGTATCTTCTCAGTGGCCTATACAGAAAAAAGACCCATGGTAAGCTTTAAAACAAAGCTCCTCTCAGATGCTGCTTGATGCCACCATGCTCCCAACCGCCCAAAACATGAGCCGTGGTCTTGGTTCGTTGCTAAGATTCCCACCTGTGCACATGTATGTGTAAGCTTTACTACTCTACTACTATTAAACTGAGAATGAGACCAGCACGGAACTGATCTTTTCTCTCCACAGCACCCAAGTAGCCATATAGTATTATTCCGATAGGGACCTCTCTTATCTACACCGACAATACCACAGAAAGTAATGTGGAGAGCACTATTCTTTATTCTCACCCGGGGCGTAACTATAGAGGGTACAGGAGATGCTGTTGCACCCGGGCCCAGGAGCCTTCGGGGGCCCATAAGGCCTCTCTTCTCCATATAGAGAGCCCAGTACTATAAATAAAGCTTTACAGTTGGGGGCCCTATTACAGGTTTTACATTGGGGCCCAGAAGCTTCAAGTTATGTCTCTGTGCAGCATGGTTTAGGTATGGGTACGGGTACAGATACAGATAGAGGGGGGGGGGGGGGGGGCCCAGCTCACCTTTTGCATCAGGGCCCCTGAGCCCTTAGTTACACGCCTGTTCTCACCCCAAGTCTTGCAAACTTCAGACCACTTTGTTCTTTCCAATTTCCACAATTTTAAGCGTGCCCGAAAACACATCCCTTTTGGGAGGTAAATCATATACTTTAATCACCTCTTTCCCATCTATCCTGTTTCTGCACGCTCTATCTGAACCTTATTACAGTATTCTGCACACCTCATACATCCTAATGCACTTCTTATTTTACATATATGGATACTGGCTACTGATATGCTCGTGCAGCTTTATATATATATCCTACCCTATTTATATAAGGTGGCTGGATCGTTGTGCAGAGCGAGCACTTTTACCTCCTGTATCACCCCTATTCCCTCATAGACTCTTACAAGCAGGGCCTTCGCTCCTATTGGTCAGTTTGGTGATTAGTTTTACAGCTTGTGATGTCTGATTTTGTTGGACCTTCTGATTTGTAAGTTTTTGGCATTTATTTTTACTGACTGTATATTTTTTATTTTATAGGGTATCCAAGTGATTTTTTAATTGGTTCTTATAGGGCATTATTTCCACTTCTTCAGCTTCTGTACATATAAGTAAATTAATGTGACTCTAAAATCTAATGTTGGTTTTACATGAGTTGAACTTTATTTAGATACTAGCTGATATACCCGGCTTCGCCCGAGTTAATTTGGTACTGGTGTTTATCTCGTGTTCACTTGGAAAATCTTATGAAGTCGTGGTTACTTTAGAGATACCGGAAAAACATATGTTCACCATTTTGCATAGTTCTCTGCATTACCCAGGAAACACCACGGGGAGGTAACCATGCAACGTTTCCTTTATATAAAATGATATCAGGAAGTGAGAGAATTAGATTCCATACGTAAAATTTGCTAATTCTTTTGCACTTAGAATTGAATAATCGAGTTGGGACCCATTAACTTTTCCTATTTATGACATAATCAATGCCCGTGCCAAATTTCACGTTTCTATGACATCGGGAAGTGAGAGAATTAGATTTTGTACGTAAAAGTTGGACGCTAATTCTTTTGCGCTTAGAATTGAACAATCGAGATAGGACCCATTAACTTTTCCTATTTATGACATAATTAATGCCCGTTCCAAATTTCACGTTTCTATGACATCGGGAAGTGAGAGAATTAGATTTTGTACGTAAAATCTGGACGGTAATTCTTTTGCGCTTAGAATTGAACAATCGAGATGGGACCCATTAACCTTTCCTATTTATGACATAATCAATGCCCGTTCCAAATTTCATGTTTCTATGACACCAAGAAGTGAGAGAATTAGATTCTGTACGTAAAATTTGGACGCTAGTTCTTTTGCGCTAGAATTGAATAATCGAGTTGGGACCCATTAACTTTTCCTATTTATGACATATTCAATGCTAATGGCAAATTTCATGTTTCAATGACATTGGGAAGTGAGAGATTTAGATTATGCACGTAAAATTTCGACGCTTATTCTTTTGTGCTGGAATTAAAGAATCGAGTTGGGACCTATTAACTTTTCCTATTTATGACATAATCAATGCTCATGCCAAATTTCACGTTTCTATGACACCGGAAAGTGAGAAAATTACATTCCGTACGTAAAATTTGGACGCTAATTCTTTTGCGCATAGAATTGAATAATCGAGTTGGGACCCATTAGCTTTTCCTATTCATGACATAATCAATGCTCGTGCCAAATTTCACGTTTCTATGACACCGGAAAGTGAGAAAATTACATTCTGTACATAAAATTTGGGCGCTAATTCTTTTGCGCATAGAGTTGAATAATCAACTTGGGACCCATTAGCTTTTCCTATTTATGACATAATCAATGCTTGTGCCAAATTTCACGTTTCTATGACACCGGAAAGTGAGAAAAATACATTCCGTACGTAAAATTTGGACGCTAATTCTTTTGCGCATAGAATTGAATAATCGAGCTGGGACCCATTAACTTTTCCTATTTATGACATATTCAATGCGCTTGTCAAATTTTAAGTTTCTATGGCATTGGGAAGTTAGAGATTTAGATTCCGTACGCAAAACTTCGACGCCAATTCTTTTGCGCTAGAATTGAATAATCGAGTTGGGATCCAATTACTTTTCCTATTTCGGAGATAATCTATGGTTGTGCCAAAATTCATGTTTCTACGACATCGGGAAGTTGGAGGACTTTTGGCGAGTCAGTCAGTGAGTCAGTCAGTGAGTGAGTCAGTGAGTCAGTCAGTCAGTGAGTCAGTTAGTCAGTCAGTCAGCCAGTGAGTCAGTGAGTGAGGGCTTTCGTCTTTATATATATATAGATATGGTCAGGTCACAGTTTTGAGGTGAATATTAGTTCTTTATGCCTTTGGATATTGTTAGCAGTGACATATTGAGCAGATCGCATCCATGAGGGGTGCTGAAACTACTCACCCCTGACCTCCGCAATGTCCCGTGACAATCTGGTTTGAGAAGGACCTTCGTCTGTCTTCTGCACATGCACGCCAAAGGAAAAATGGAGATGCATGCACAGAAGACTGGATCATCGTGGGACATTTGAAATCTCCCGGAAAGCAGGAGAAGTCACGGGTGACCACGATGACTGGTCCCCGGGACCGTGATCATGGAAAAGTTAAAAAAGTTAAATAAAGTTAAAGTTTCACCCTTCCTCATGGATCGGCTCCATGAGAACAGGTGAAAATACTCACCCCTGTCCTCCGCAATGTCCCGTGGTATTCTTGTCCTTCCAGGAACTTACGTCATCTTCTGCGGATGCACATTTACATTGGGTGCGTACTCAGAAGGGCTTGAGTCCCGGGAGATTTAAAATCCCTCTGCTCCCGTCTAGCATGTGTAGTCAGGAGCAGAAAGATATCACCGGGAACTGCTGTATGCGGTTCTCAGTCACATGATCACTGTTATCCAATGGATAACAGTGATCATATAAAGTAGAAAAAAAAGGTTAAAACATTTAAGTTTCATCTCCCCTCACAGATCATATCAATGAGGGAGGATGAAATTACGCACCTAAGGCACTGGGATTTATCCATGGACCTTACCCTGGCTTCTGCGCATGCGCCCATCACCAAAATGGCGGGTGCATGTGCAAAAGCCGCAATTTACCCGGGTAATTTAAAATCTCCCTGCTCCTGGTGACCAAACATAGATGAGGGCCTGGAGATTTCACGGGGGGCTGCGTTACGCAGTACCTGGTCACGTGATCGCTGCTATCCAATGGATAACGGCGATCACGTAAAAGTAAAACCAAGTTAAAATTTCATCTTCTGTCACGGATCTGATCCATGAGGGGAGGTGAAATTACTTACCTAAGGCCTCTGGCGATATCCCCCGATGGGATCTTTATCCACAGACCTTTCCCCAACTTTGGCGCATGCACACGTTGGCAAAGTGATGGACACAAGCCCAGAAGCTGGGGACGGCCCAGGAAATTTAAAATCTCCTTGCGCCTGGCTACTAAAGGTAGCTGAGAGTCTGGAGCAGTGCCCAAGGGCCCCGGTGAGCGCTGTTATACAACGGATAATGGCGATCACGTAAAAGTTAAAAACAGTTGAACTTCAATGCTCCTTTCGGTTTGAGCCCCGTTGTGCATACAGACATAGAATTAGGGCCGCAATGAGTATATTTCTGAACACAGGGCATACAGGGGGATCCCATTTTGGGGTGCAAGTCTTCATCCAGTCATGTGCTGTACAAAAAAATGTTTTTAAATTGACACAATTGCCAAAAAAATGAAAATCTTAATTTTTTCCTTCTGCTTTGCTCAGATTCATTCAAAAACTGTGGGGTCAAAATACGCAGCACACCCCTAAATGAATTTGTTAAGGGGTCTAGTTTTCAAAATGGGGTCATTTGTGGGGGTTCTCTATCGTTTTGGTCGCTCAATGGCTCTACAAGTGGGCAATGGGGACTAAAAGGACTTCAAGCAAAATGTCTGTTCTGAAAGCCATCGGCTGCTCCTTTCGGTTTGGGCCCCGTTGTGCATGCGGACATAATATTAGGGCCACAATGGGGATGTTTCTGAACACAGGGCAAACAGGGGGATCCATTTTGGGGTGTAAATCCTCATTTTCATGCGCACTATAGAAAAAAATGTCTTTAAAAGGACATTTTTGCAAAAATATGATTTTTTTTTATCCTCTAAATTGCATTAACTCCTGAAACAAACTGCGAGGTCCAAACACTCCGGACACCTTTCCAGGCATGAAGAGTTTACGAATATATTGATCTCCATCTGCTTAGTGTTTTTCTTGGTCTCTCAGTTATCGGCTTTCAATTATCCACTTTTCTTTTCAGTCTAACGTTCTATTACGTAGGCTACAGGCACGTGGCTGTAAATGTGACTTGTGCCCAAGGGACCACACACGGACACATGTCCGGACTTGGCATATTGGAATGCCTTACTCTCATCTGGGAAAAGGAATAGGACATACCTGAGTAGCATCCTAGGGTACAGTAGTGCACACTATGTGTGAAGTTACATGGACAACACGTGGCCCAAAAATGTAGCCATGTGACTTAAACCTTACAGTGATAGGTCTTAGACAGGCAGATGTGGATCTGTCTTGCCATACATTGGTTTGGTTCTGGGCTAACTGGCAAACCCTGGTTTTCATGCTTAACCCGAGGTTCGCAGGCCAAGCACAGACAGTCCTGGTTGTGTGACTACTGATACCGCATTGGGCCAAGGCATGGTACCTGGAGGTCTGGAATGACACATAGTAAATAGACAGGCTTGAGTCAAGGCTAGAAACACAGGTACTTAAATGTGGTCCAGGCTATAAGTCAGGGTGGGCAGTAGACAAACCAGAGTCCAATAAACAAAGCCAAGGTCAGTGTGTTGAAGTCAGGATAATCAGTTCACAGGCAAAGCTCAAACCAAGTAGACACAAACGGGGGCTTTGTCACATATGGCAGGATGAGGCCACATTGGCAATGTCGGAGGGTGCAGCAGATGTGGAAAATTGCGTATACCAGTAAAGAATCAATGGCTTCAGGAGAGACATGTGAGATGAATTTGGGATGCTTCAAGAGCGTGCTAGATGGAGTTTGTAAGTCACTGGGTTGACTTGACTCAAGATTTGGAAGGGAACACGGAAGCGGGTGCAAATGTAAAAGAAGGCATCTTGAGGTGTATGTTCCATGAGGATAACCATACTCGATCCCCTGGAGAGTATTTCGGAAGATGTTTCCTTTTCCTATCAGCAGCTTTTTTCATAAGGTCAGCAGTGTGAGGCAATGAGTACTTAGTCGGATCCCAGATCCTCAAGTATTATTGGTGACAACTACTGGCTGCTGTGGAAGAAGGAACAGGTAATGGTAAAGTCAGGATAGTCAATACACCGGCAAGGGTCAAAACCAGAAGACATGAACAAATGGCAGGATGAAACCAAATTGCTTAGTCACCTACCCTAAGGGCCTAATATAGCAAGTGCAGGAATCTGATTGGAGGGGGATAAGTAATGAGTGTATGCACCGGCTCTTTAAGAAGCTGGGTGGGATTGTGCACAAGCCCTATAGGCAGAAGTGTGGGAGGGAGAAGAGCAGAGGCATGCAGAGCATGATTGGCAGTGATGTCTGACGGCAGCCCCCGGCAGCAGGCGAGTGACGTGAGCAGCAGCGGCGTGCTGTGACAATAACTACATTCTCCTCACCTATTAGTGGGAGGTAGGCCCCCTTAGTGGCAGAAACCCATGGCACTAGCTGTGCCTGCTACTCTGATAGATAGGCCAATGAGATCGAGGAACAGTACTGACAAGTTTTCTTGTTCTGAGCTGATATTACGCATTAGGTCCACTGCTCGGAATCCCCGATGATGAGCTGATTGACGGAGCAGCAGCATGTCTAAGAGAGCTGCAGCATCTGCAGGACAAGCATGATCTGAACACAATCGTGCTTGTACTGCCGTATTATAGATAGTGGCCATTCTGAGTACTGCAGGTTTGTCCCATTCACTTCAAGCCTGTAGTACTCAGTGTAGCCACTATAAATAACACAGAGTATGAGCATAATTGTACTTAGACGATATCTTCGAAGAGGCCAGGTCTTCCTAGGAGGGCCACAGCCCCTTAAGTCAGCTGATGAGCAAGAATCCCGAGCGGCAGACCCCACGATCAGATATTGACCTCCTATCCTGAGAATAGGCCATCACTTTTACAAGGTTGGATAATCCCTTTAACTTGAAAGTAATTGAATAGAAGCTGAATGTAATACCATGATGACTGCTGAATATGTAGAAATCCCTCCACTCTTTAGTAAATGATGGGCCCTGGTACCAGAGCTCTTTTCCTTTTTAACCCTTTAGGTCTCAGTGCGCTTTGTAAGTTCTGTATCTTATTCTTGGATACGATGAAGGTGAGACAGAGAACAAGTTGTGTAAGTTAATTCTGTCACTCTCCTCATCTTCATAATCTTCTCTTGGCTTCCCTTTCTTCTTCACCCCTGATATTGATTGGGTCACGGGCCACAGAAGACCAAGGCAGGGGGCTGAAATCCTTTCCTAGCAGCAGACACAAGCATGCCTGTTGCGGTTTGGGAGGAGAGACATGCTGTGAAAACAATCTGTGCATTTATTTTAGATCTAAGTGATTCCAACTAGGTCGATGCTTCATGCTGATGTGTTGAAAACATTTAAAACATTCTCAGTGTTTCATTTCAGCTGCAACATATGCAATGCGCTTCATTCTGTCCGCCGTTACTCGTCAGCCTCCCCGCAACTCAGGAAATGTGCAGATAAAGGTAATTTCTGTTTAGGGTTCATTTGCATTTGTAAGTCGCTGCTTGTTGTATTTGGAAGCCTTTCATCCTGCAGCCTGTTTGCTAGAAGAAATCTGTTTGGCTTACTTTTCTCCCCATCTTTCTTCTCGCTGTAGAAGTCAGAATGTTATTTAGACATATTGATACGAAGCGTGTAAATAATAAAGCAGATATAAGACTTCTATGCTTTAACCCTTTAAAGCTGTGCGCATACATGTCTAAACAAACCATCAAGAGGTTAAGGCTTTACAAGCCGCAGAATCGGACCGGCACATTTATAGTTAAAAAAAAAAAAAGTCAAAAACATCTTGGGGTTGGAAAAAGTTAAGAAATAAGTAAATAAAAATTTTGCTAGAAAAAAAGTAAAAAAAAAAAAACGACAGAACTAAAGACTTTACTGTTTTGCAGTCCACACAATATATTTAACCCCTTATGTAGCAGCCAGTTGTCAGGCCTTCGTTGTTCTCATCCTTGCCTTTCTAGAGCTATGACATTTATTTTTCCACCAGCAGAAGCCACCGGGTCTATGGCTTGTTTTTTGTTTTTTTTTTAATATGTTTTTATTGTTCAAATCAGGATAATCATTTACTGTTACAACAATTTTGCTGATTTTTTCCAACATTAATATATGAGTTATCCCAGCTCGCATTTCTCATAACAATCTAATAAAGTTAAAGGAACATAATAAACTTTAAAAAATTAAAAAAAAACCTAAGCAAGGAAAGAAAAGTGATAGGAAGGGAGGGAAAAAAAGAGAAGGAGGGGGATGGGGGGGGGGGAGTAATAATATATAAACCAAACTTCTGACCTGTTTTGATTGCTGATGTGTTGGAGATCTTCAAGAATTATGGAGGCCCCTCGTTGCCACGGCTAAGGCTTGTTTTTTGTGAGACAATCTGCATTTTTGAACGGCAGCATTTAAGGTGCCGCCTGTGATGTACTGAAAAATATTTTAAAAAATATTTAAATGGTGTGAAATAGAAGAAAACACAATTGCGTATTTTTTCAGGGGTTTTTGCTTTTACAGCGTTCATAGTGGGTGAACATGACGTGTTCATTTTATTCTACGGGTCGATGCGATCGCAGTGATACCACATTTGTATGTTTTAAAAAACTTTTTTACTACTTTTAAAAACTTAATAATAAAAATAAAATAATGCTTTGTGTGGACGTATTCGGAGCTCCACAACCGTCTTATGTTCTGGTTGATGGAGCCATGTGAGGGCTTGCTTTCTGCAGGGGGGATTGTAGTTTTTATTGCTACTATTTTGATACATCCGCCTGTTGAGCACTTTGTTGTTCAATTTTTTTTGGAGACCAGGTGACCAAAAAAAGGCAATTCTGGCATTGGGAATCTTTTTAACAGCATTCACTGTGCAGGATAAAGAATGCAATATTTAACATCAATGAATGGTTGTGATTGGTTAATCGAGCGCTAGCTCTGATTCGCTGAGGCGACATTCAATGAACCAATCAGAGGAATCACTTGCTGGAGGTAGGGTATTCAAGCCCTGCTACCAGGAAGAAGCGCTCTGTCGGTCTTCAGGACTTCAAGAAAGTCTGCAGCAGAGCCGGAGACCAGCGCGAGGGACCTGCATGCCGCCTACTAGGTGAGTATTGCTTTTTTCCCATGTAGTTTAGCTAGGGCTTATTTTCAAGGAAGGGCTTATATTTTAAGGCCCACCCCTCCCCTGAAAATCAGGGTAGGGCTTATTATCAGCATTTGCTGCTGTCCTTCTGATTACTTCTCAAGACGTTCACCTGATGTGTCCAGTGCCGGTGGCCAAACATGCTCAGTATCTTCTTCTACATAGGCTGCTGCCCAATTCTTTCTATTGTGTAGGCCAGCCAATAGGAATGAGTGCACTAAAAGTGCCTTCTTCTCATTAAGCCTGGACACATTTGGTAGATATTCTGGGAGGCGCCATGACAGGTATGTAACGAAAATAACTAGACGCGGGTTACTTTTAAATGAATGCGATTAACAGTGTGTTATTGTACAGTGCGATGTAAATGACTAAATAATTATGGGACAATCGTTTAGATGAAGAGTAGGTGCGCTATATTAACATGGCTGCTGACTATTGGTTGGTGGCTGTTGCTGTTGCATCCTGCACACTCACATTTAATAGTTAATTATTAATTTATCTTGCATTGTTTAATCTGTAATACTTGATTAAAGGGATTGTCTGAGTTAAGGGAAACCCCTGTCACCAGATCCCCATGGTATAAATAATGAATCAGCTGTCAGTCACTTCCTCCGCTCCCCTGTCTGCTCCGATCTCCCTGTGACATCACTTGGCATGCTGAGCCCATCCACAAACATCAACCAATGACAGCGCTCAGTGATCATGAGTGAGCGCTGTCATTGGCTGCTACAGCAGGTTTACAGGATGTCACAGATGCCTGTAAACAGACAACATGGATCAGAGTCAGTGGCGGGGAATGAGCAGGAGAGCGGTGAGAAACTGATGATTTGTTGTTTTATGCCATGGGGGTACCCGGTGACGGGGGTATTCCTTAACTTGGACAACCCCTTTAAATGGACAATTCAGTCATTTTAATTTTCTTGATGATCTTTGATGATGTCTTGCTGAGCTTGTGATCAAGAAACAGGATTCAATTGTGACTTACTGTAAATACTGTAAATGATTGTTTTTTAATATACATATATATGTAACACTTTTTATCATTAAAATACAATAAAAAATACATTTTTTTACTGAGCAGCTAAATATTTGAACACTTGCAGGGAGGGTTGGAGCATTTGGGGGTATAAATATAGAAAACCTTTCAAATCAACACCGCATTAATTAATTAACACAATTCCAAAACTGTAAAGTCTGACACTTTGTGCTTGAAAACACTTTGTTGCGGCAAATTAAAACAAAAATTGCAAGAGTATCCTTAAATATGGGGGGGGGGGGGGGGGGGCACACGGAGACAAACATGTTCCCTTAGGCTGTGCTTATATTAAACTGAACCTGTCAGTAGATTCATTCTGTACCGACTACAACATAACATGCTGACAGACTACCACACTGCAACAACTCTGTTTAAGGCCTTTTTACATGGGCTGATGATAGGGCACGAATCTTTGCCGAACGCTCATTTTCATGGTGATCGACCCTTTTAGCGATCAGCTGATGAGCAAGAAAATGCTCATTTATTGGCTGATTGGGTCGTCTACATGGGCATAAGAATGTGAGCACATCAGCAGCACAACCCCATATAAACGGGGATATACTGCCGATAAATGTATCTGCCACTGTAACCGCCTTAACAAGCACCGATGGACAGGCTCCTGCATTATATCGCTCACACTTGTTACCGGGCGCAGATGCTGCGGCGCTTCAGAGAAGACAGTTTTCTAAAGATCCGGGTAGTGATAGAAGTGTCTGCTGGCAGCTCCCCTCTGGTATCGAGTAGTGCCTTAGCTGAGTATCTCCCCGCTCGTCTCTAAAGATTCAGGAGGGGGGGGGGGGGGCGGGGAGAGCGGGGAGGAACGGAGGGGAGATCTCTCTCTCCATCTCTCCCCCCGCTCCCCGCCGCAACTCACCTGTCACCCGCGCCGGCCCACAAATCTTTAGAGACAAGCGGGGAGATACTCGGCTAAGGCACTACTCGCTCGGGTAATGTACCTTAGCGACTATACTCGCTCATCTCTAATTACGAAGTATAATCTATGTGTGATCAGCGCTCTCTGTAGTTAAACATCTTCTTTTTTTTCAATTAAAGTACCGTAAATAAAGGAAAACTTTCATAACCTTAAAAGGCTTTGAGGGGTTCTCCAGAAAATGGAAAATATGGCCGCTTTTCCTACAGCTTGTGAGAAACCCGTCCTAGATTGTAACTAGAATGGGATGCATACAGGTTGAAACCTGAGAGTTGGGCATAAGGCTTAAAACCACACTGTTCATCCCTGTAGAACTTAAGGCCCATTTACATGCAACGATTATCGCTCAAAATTCGTTCAAACAAGTGAGCGATAACCGTTGCGTGTATCTCTGAAGCCATCGTAGGCTATTCGCTCACTTGTCGTTGGTCGCCGAGATTCAGCCTGCATGAAAATAGTCGTCAGTTGGTTCCCTTGTTGTTAGGTTTAAACAGCAGCCATTCAAACAACTGGAGGGGCGGGCTGACTGTTTGCCATGCTAAACACAATGACTCCTGTGGCAGCAGACGATGGCTGTTTCTTCACGCTAATTAAAAACAAGACATTCTTCACATATACACACGCCCACCTGAGCAAACAATCATCCACTTGTTCTTTACATATAAAGACTACCAAACAAGGGGTGGCAAGGATTTCAAACCATTATCTTTACGTGTAAACGCTCATCATTTGAAAGCAAAAAAATTGTTGAGTAATTTGTTCAAACGACAATCGTTGCATGTAAATGGGCCTTTAATGTCAGCCAGCATGATAGTGATGTCCATTGTAGTTTTAGGCTCCGCCCTAACAGTAGCCCCACCTCTCTGTCTCAGATCTTCAGCTGCACACAATCATCTTAAATACATTTGGTTGGCTGCACTGATGGAGGCATTTTTTTTCCATTTGTTAGATAATCCATTTAAGGATATTTTCCTCCAGATTTAGTGTCCCCCCCCCCCCCCCATTCATGTAGCTCAAAAAATAAATGTATGCCGATAATGCAATAAAACTTGAATCATTTTTCATAAGTTTGAAGGATTATGTTCTTCTTCAGGCGTGTGGCGGCATTTTGTTGCAGGTTTCTCAGCTGCAGATACAACTTCTGTTCGCACCCCAGACTTGTACAACAGTTCCAAGCAGGCATACTACACTCGCTGCACCACATTTTCTTAAAGAATGGTTCCAATTTTACTGATAAATGACATTACTTCAAAAGCCGTACAACAGGGATATCATATAGTATCACCTGCGTTCGCCGTGCAGCCCACGTGGACCCTCCTAAAATCACTGTCTGCCAGATTCCACTAATGCGTCACATGACTCACAATCGCTAGTTGCTTGATGCACCGATGAGGGGTTTTGTAAATGGCTATAAGGGTAGGCTCGTCTCTAAAGATTCGGGGGCCGGTGCAGGTGGCAGGTGAGTTGCGAGGGGGGGGGGGGGGGGGGTGAGAGGGAAAGGGAGGTCTCCGAGCGGGGAGATACTCGGCTAAGGCACTACTCGCTCGAGTAATGTGCCTTAGTGAGTATACTCATTCATCTCTAATCTCCATCTTTTTCATTAAACTTGCATTCGGAGAACAAGGGGCCCTATCTTGTCTTCACACAGGGGCCTCTACTGTCCGTGTCCACCCTCGCCACACAGTCATACCAGAAAGTGTCTGCCTGATACGGGTGCTATGTGTACCCCTCTTGTATGAGTGTCGTGGGAGATGATGTGTGACGCGGGTTTCACAGGATACAATGGAGCCAACAGAAATACCAAAGATATACAAGGTTTGTTTAAGAATACCAAACTGTAAATAATCCGGGTGTGAGAATGAGCAACCAGCCGACTAATTCTATATGCACTGACTTAGTTCTATGAGGAATACTCACTGCAAGTGAGAACAGCAATGTTTACAAAACAGCATTAACGAGACTTTGCAAAAATTAGTTCTATAACACTGAAATACACTCCACATGATGCCATACACAGCCTTCTGAGCAAGGTTGTGCCCTCACTACTATCAATATAATATAATAGAACCCAGCGGCTCGTGTTGGTATATCGCGTAACTGTCTGTAACTTGTGACCAACCTCCATTTTCATTAAGTGCTGCAGCGTTTCCTTATGTAATAACAGGCATGTTGTATGGTTGCTTTAACTCTATTAGTCTACACTTCACAGGATATAGACAACCCTAAAAATTAACTTTTATTGAAATTGTTTAAAAACCAGGGCCAAGGACAGACCAACATAGAATAGATGTCTCCAATAGCCGGAGAAATAAATATTTAAGGGAATAACCCCAATGAAAGATACCCACATACAATAAGCCAACTACCCAAGGCTGGACTGGTAGGATAAAGCAATCCTAGAAATGGGACCTGAGTTTGGATAAGGTGTGTTTGGTCAGAGATAGTGAGCCCCAGAAGATTCAGCTGTGGCAGGCCGGCTCCAACCACGTCTCCAATGTGAGTAGCCTCTCAGCATAATGCGGGAGGACTACTAAAAGGCTCTAATTCTTGTTCTGATCTTAATCCTAGTTCTACTCTCATCTGACAAATGGTTGTATTTGACTGATGTTGCCAAAACTACTATTTACTAGATATTTCTTGTCCTAAATATTCATATTTTGATCTTAATAATAGCTCTAATCTAGATAAATTGATGGTTCAAAAGTTCAACGCGTTTCTTTGTATACTACAATTTATCAGGAACCAAACTCTAATAATAATACTGAACTTTAGAACTTTATCTATGCTCATAGAAAATTGCATAAGGTCGTGTCCTGGTACAGCGGCATAAGATATTAGCCCAATGTGAAAAGGTAGCAGCTAACTCAGAATGAACACGATGTGGAACAATAAGTCTCTTAGGATGATAGTAGAGGCTACCTAGACTGCAATCCCCCAAGCCCAAAAACAAAAGAAAAGAGAGCAGCAGCAGCGTCAGCCCTGATGGTGGACTGATGGCTAGTATCTGAACCTAAGTCCAAGTACTGCCCTTATATAGCCCATGGAAATAAGTCCTCCCCCATAGGGGCCTGGTTTAAACCTCCAATAAAATTCTCCCAATCTCTGTGTCATGACCCCGCCCCCTCCATTCAATGTAAAGAGGCGGGGGTTACCATGGCAGCAAGGATGCTGAGTGTCTAATAAGAAACCCAGCGGAGCAATCGATTGAGAAGCCTACACACTTATTACTGGTGTTGAGGGCACCTCACTTAAGGTCCTTTTACACAAGACAATTGTCATTCTCCTGCGGGGTTTTGAACGATAATCATCATGTGTAAAAACGTGCTTAAACTGAATGACTGGACGATGCAATTCACTGCACTGAAGACTACTGCACCTCTGGAACTGTCGTATCAGCAGCACCCCTACCCACTAGCAACACGCTCTGCTCTCCTCTCTCCTTGTGCTGCAGTCACAACGTCTTGTATAGCTCTACCATCATCATCTCCTGAAACATCTCACAAGAGCATGCTCAGAAGTCCATCGCCACAATTTTTGGTGCACTGGGGGAATTTGGCGCAAATTTTGCGGCTTATCTGTTGCCAATACAACCATTTAAGCCTTTCAGGCTAGCCCCTTACATGAGTTCATTACATACTGCACCCAACATTGCTCAAAAAAATGAGGCGGAGGGAGTTACCCTGCGCACAACAGAGGGAAAAGAAGACAGCTCACCCTAATTAGGCATTTACTAGCCATTCTAATCCACGGGAAGGTTGTAACGCAGGCATTTCAATCGCAAAAAAATGATGTATCTACTGGCACGGATGTATCAGCCTGCTTCTTGTCATCTCCTAACTTCGCTGATGCCAAACTACATTCCGTACCAGTCAACGTATTTGTGCATACACTTGTCTAAAACCATCCTCATACTGCACTGCATCCAGCCACAGCCTAAAAATATTCTCAGACCCCGTGCTAGCGACCACTAACATCTAAATGCATGACCCAACGTCTCTGCTCCTGCACTGCATTTCATTATTTGGGTAGCCCAACAAATGCAGAAAAAAATTGTCAACCCGTCACGTTCCAAAATCTCTAAAAAAAAAAAAAAAAACTGGTCATTTAGGCTGAAAAAAGCATTAAATTCTAAAAAAATTTCAAAAATGAGGGAAATACTCCTATGACTGTTCCCGAACGTTGGCTGCAAACCACAGCTTCAGTTGAACATAGTATGTGAAGCTCAACAGAGAGGTTCCCATGGCAAACACTATCTGTACGGCCTATGCAGTTGTGGATATCAATAATAGCCGTCACGATGTGGGCGAGTGAATAAGCCTCGTGCCCATCCACAGCGGCCCCCTACCAGCTCCTTGGATGTCAGAACCTACATTTCCTTTGCAAATCTCCAGCACATCAACGGCTCCCCCAGTTTAATCCTACAGACCCCCGACCTGTCTCTTTATATAATATTATCCATATGCGGTAGAAGCAGCTTGTACAAATAGTTCAGCCGCGTCCGCAGTAACTACAGCGCCGATAGCCGAGCAATGATAATAGATGATTAAAAGACAAACCCAGATGAAGCATGTCTTGGAGGAGCGGGACGTCTTTAGGTTATTGAGATTGTTTGCGAAGCCCTAATGCGCTGTCACCACAAGGATCATTTTTCCCTTTACAATCTACTTAGCAATGATTTATCGATCTTTGTCCCCTTCATTGAGAATTACTGATCCATTTTAGAAAATCTGATTTTCACACCCTTCATGAGAATGTGCCGAGCGCAGATCCCCGGAGACTGCCGGAGAAGTTGACTTTGACATGAAATTCCTTGGCTGCAGCACATCGCAGTCCGTGGTCTCATCCCCATTTGTTGCAAAGGGTGGTAAAATACTTTGCTCCATCCGGAGAGACATGATTGCCCTGCGAGGACCTATTTCTTCCATCCTGCTGGATGTATCTGGGTTACTGTTATTTGTGTAAATAGCCTTTTCCCTTTCTTCTCCCGCTCACTACTATGCTCTCAACACCAAGGTAAGATTTACATTGCTTAAATTCCGTTTTTCCAACCAGTGGGGGTGAAATATGTCTTGTGGGAGCAAATAAGTTCCTTCTGGATTGTAGCGGCTTTATGCCGGCTCTCTGCAGTGACTGCTGTATCAGACGTGTTACACCAACCTGCATGCTGGAGGGTGGCAGCTCATGGAGATATGTAGCCGGCATCATCGCAGAATCAGATGCTTCATGGAACTCTTTTAGCGGTTGTTACTTTGTTCTACTTTTTGGGCATTCAAGAAGTTTCGGAAGTTAAAATATATTTGCATAAAAGTTATAAATATATTTCAGTATGTATATAAATATAATCTACATTTAACATTCAAACACTAAAAGTGAAGTTTGTGTATTTGCTGAATGCAATCTATTGTTCCCTGTAAGCAGCCATCTCAGGTTGAGTTTTGTGGACTGCAGTAGGATGGCAGGATGTCCACAAAGAGGTGTCCCCCTGACTTCTAATGACCGCCTGTACTCCTACGGCTCCGGCATGGGCTGCGGTGCTTTACAGTTGGGGAGGCGACAAAACAAGTACTGAAAGCAAGTTCACATCCCCAAAATTAGACAAAAAGAGAACACCCTGCCCACAAGAGCTTACAATCTAAAGGCAGCGTTGATCGCTACTCTATACCGGTCATCTCCACTTCTGCAGAGCTTCACAAACATTTCTATAGAGATGCGTAAATCCTATTTGCAGATGTGTTTGTAGGCTGATAACTTCGGTCTCGGAGGCGTTCATACAAAGGTTTATTCATGGCGGTATTATTAGGGAATAGTGTGATGATTCAGAAGAACACAAAACAGAGGGATGAAGGGTAAATCTGCATGCGATAGAGCACATAGGTAGCATTATATTCCAATAGGAGCTTTTTAGCTACTTAACCCTATCTGTGCCACATCTTACACATCCATATGTTTGTTATGCGGGGGGGGGGGGGGGGGGGGGATTAAAGTATAGCTTTAGGTATTTACAGTTACGGGTACTTTTCATTTCAAATGACTAGACCTTCTTACAGTCACTTGTTTATAAAGCTGGGGTCACACAGGCTGACGTTTTTTACGATGCAGCATTTTTGCGGTTTTGACATTGGTCTTTTTGCGGTTTTTTTCCCCCAGCAAAACACAACTGTGTCGGGGGTTGATACACAAATGTTCGCTGTGGGTCAATAGGCAGATATGAAACAGACTGCAAACAGTGAATTTGGGCATTTTTCTAATTTTTACTGCGTTTTGCGGTTCATGGGATTTTTTTTTTCAAAATTGCAGCATGCTCCACGGACCGGCTTTTTTCTAACAATTTCCCATAGGCTTCTTTATAGGAATAAAAACCGCCAGAAAAAAAAAAAGTATCCAAAACCGCCTCTAAATAACACAAATATCAGGGAAATCTGGATGGCTTTTTTGCATGCATTTTAGAGGTGCCACAGAAAGACTACGGGGCTTATGTACTATGGAAAAGCCAACCGCTTTCTAGTGCAGATGACATCAGAACGTTAATAAATGTGCCTTGTGCCACATTTACGGTGTCTTTTATACACTTTCAGACACTTTTTTTTGCTGCGCCCAACAAAAAGACGTTCTGTTGAGGAAAAGCGAGCATGCCCTAAATACAGCACCGTGCACAAACAAACAGCGCCATTTTTGTTGTAAACTAAGGTAACTAAAGGGTGGTAGACGAGACAGCCTTAAAATGGGCCAACGTTATCATTCGACATCTCCTGTGACAAACGGACGCATCTTAAGACTGTTAAGTCTAGAGTTTGCGCTGCTCAACTATTAGACAGTATTAGGAAATCGCCCCATTGTGTGACGGAAGCCTAAATGTACATCCTATAGGCAGAGCTGACAATCCTGATATGTGAAAAGCATTTTGGAGGTTCTCCTAACCGGAGATATGTGATGCCGGATTGTAATCATGGAGCCTCTTCTTCTCAGTCCGTCTCTCTAGGCTGATAACAGTAAGCAATAGATTGCATTCAACTAGAGGACCAAAGAATAGATTTTTGCTTATACAAAAACTCGCTGATATTTTTAAACTATTACTATAAAGGCTTAGAAAGACGTCGAAAATAATAATAAGTAGAAACAGATGAGGGGATCTTACAGTAAAGGTGCCACATTGTTCTCAAAAAGGCAAGAAGCTGGAGCAAGAAATATAGAGTTTTCAGATTTTTTTTCATAAAGAGCAAAGTGATAGTACGTGCATGAAGTGTTCTCGGCAGGAGCGGTTCTAGAATTCTTTATTATACATCCATGGAGACAATAGCGCGGACTGTAAGTAGCTCCTGTCTCTCACTATAATAATGCACATAAAGCCAGGGGTCAGTTTGGGTTCGTTCTTGGCTTTGATGCTCTGTGAAGGTCACCAGAGGAATCGATGGGCAAAAAAATGAGACCTGCATTCCATCCAATCAATGAAAATTTTTTTATCTAAAGTGGACACCGCTGGGTGTAAGTTTTACAGCTTCAAAATGCCTTTTTCCACTTTAATAGACTGAGAGGGAGACGTATTATATACTTACAACTGTTTTTTCCCCTCTTTTTTATAATAGAAAAAAACTGCCTAACGTCTAGAAGATGATTCTCACAAAACCCGCAATATCTTTAAAAGAGCAATTCTGAACTGCTGTAATACAAAACCCCACCAATACGGCTTCTGTAAACTATACGTATTAATTGGAAATAACAGGTCGTAGCTGATTGACGGCCCTCCTGGACAGGCCGAGCTTAGTATGGGCTTTATCTGTATGTCAGGAAGTGGGACCACAAATACTATGTTACTGTTGGCAAATATCGGTAACTACGGTCCATCCATCGATCTATAAAAACATTGGTTTCCCAAGATCGGTGTGTTTTCGCACACTGCACTTTTTGATATCTACATACCTACTTCATCTATCTCACATCTCTCTGTATAACTCTATTATATCTATTTCATATTTATTTCTCAATGTCTCCAAAATCTTGAATGCAAAAAGTTACACAGAGGAGAAGATCATTTAAGTGAAGTCTGATCTCTGACCTCCACTGATTTGCAGAATGACAGGGTTCCATAGAGGGGCTATCCGCTATGGACGATCGCTTTTTGCTAGAAGGGTGCCCTGACAATAGGTTTATCATAGCTTCCTTTGATGCTAAGACCCCAAGTAGTGTTGAGCAAACTAACACAGATGAATCCTGTCTTGGGCTGAACTTTGCTAAAAGTTGAGTTTGAACCTGGACCCCGGGCAGTTCATCTTAGCTGAAGTCACTAAAATTTCTCTTCTTCTTCCTCCTTCTCTCAGTAGTTAACACTGTTACCTTGCAGCCCTGGAGTCCAAACCACTGAGCAACCAATTACATAGTTACATAGTTTGTTAGGCCGAATGAAGACAATGTCCATCTAGTCCAGCCTGTCTATCCTCCTGTGTTGATCCAGAGGAAGGCAAAAAAAAAACCAAGAGCAGAAGCCAATTAGCCCTTTTGGGGAAAAAGATTCGTTCCCGACTCCCTAATGGCAATCAGACTGTTCCCTGGATCAACCCCTAATGGTTCCTACCTGCCTGTATACCCGGATTAACAGTTAGGGCGCCCACCCACTGGCGTTCTTTTTCACTGCGAAATTCGCAGGTTTTTTTTTTCTGCAGGGGGTCTATGGGACTTGTAATGTAAAAATCGCGATCGCGCAAAATCGCGATTTACCGCGATATCCCGATTTTGCGCGATCGCGATTTTAGCTTTGCATGTCCCATAGCCCAAAGACCCCTGCAGAAAAAAAAAAACGCTGCGAATTTTGCAGTAAAAAAACGCTAGTGGGTGGGCACCCTTAACCTAAGATTTATATCCTGTAATATCCTTCCTCTGCAGAAAGACATCAAGTCCCCTTTTAAACTCCTCTATGGATTTTGCCATCACCACGTCCTCAGGCAGAGAGTTCCACAGTCTCACTGCTCTTACAGTAAAGAACCCCTTTCTGTGTTGGTGGTGCTTTTTGCTTCTTCCTCCAGAGGTAGAGAAAAAAAAGAAGAAGAGGAAGGAGGGCTTTTATGGCTCTCAGGCAGTTTTATACACCAATTTTAGGGGTATTGGTGAAATTCCAGTTTGGTTCAAACTTTCATTCACACTGAATCGAACTTTTTGCTGAAGTTCGGCGAAGCGGCTGAAGCTAAGTTTTCAAGCATCTGCTCAAAATGAATCCCAAGTGACCAGCTGTACTCTGTGGAATATATGCTAAATTCAGCTCCCCTTCACTAATTCAGGAGGGTCTTTAATGAAATAAGCCCTCTATTAACTCAGAATTCCTAAATAGCGTACTTGAAAGTAGATATTCTAAACCAAACTACCATGTTAAAGGGGTTGTCTCGCGGCAGCAAGTGGGGTTATACACTTCTGTATGGCCATGTTAATGCACTTTGTAATATACATCGTGCATTAATTAAGAGCCATACAGAAGTTATTCACTTACCTGCTCCGTTGCTAGCGTCCCCGTCGCCATGGATCCGTCTAAATTCGCTGTCTTCTGGCGTTTTTAGACGCGCTTGCGCAGTCCGGTCTTCTGCCTTGTGAATGGGGCCGCTCGTGCCAGAGAGCTGGTCCCGCGTCATCATCGTAGCTCCGCCCCGTCACGTGTGCCGATTCCAGCCAATCCAGCAATGGACCGCACAGAGCCCACGGTGCACCATGGGAGAAGACCCGCGGTGCATCGTGGGTGAAGATCCCGGCAGCCATCTTGGAGAAGGAAGAAAGAAGTCGTCGCAGAGCGGGGATTCGGGTAAGTAATATATATATATATATATTTTTTTAACCCATCCTTTGGGTTTGTCTCGCGCCGAACGAGGGGCCTATTGAAAAAAAAAAAAAACCGTTTCGGCGCGAGACAACCCCTTTAAATCCGTATAGCACAGGTCAGAGGCTCTGCTACACAAAATGTGTCACATTTTAGGTGAGGCTGTGTTCACATCGGCATCATGGTTTACATATATAATAGGAGTCATGATACTGTGTTGGTTCTGTTGTTCTAAATGGGTTTCCAGCAGCGGCTCCATAGATGTGGTTGATTGGGCTGGCTTGGTGTGGATCTCCCCAGCCAGCCAGTCCCCCAGGTCTGCTGCACATACATACCAGCTCTTCTGCTGTGGCTGCTGGTCTGTGTGTTCAGTATGTTAGATGTGAACAGTGTCACGTTCCTGCGTATCTGTGCAAGTGGCTGGACATGAGGTGCAATCGGTCATGTTCTGTGTGTTTAAGTGTGAACTGTGTCTTGCTAGTGTTAGCTTATCATCTAGGATTAGGTAGGTCCCTAGGTTCCAGCGCGGGGTCATCCTTGGGGTTAGTCGTGTCGTTAGAGTAGGGACCCGTGAGACAACGAGGACCCTTGAAGTGGAAATACGAACTAATAGCTTGTATATCCCATAGATATTCCATCTGGCTATGTGTGCAGGTATGAGGTGAGTGTTTTCAGGGCTTGTCAGTCATTGGTTTATGTCTGTCTGAGAGTAAGGAGTCCAGTTCTGCGGTTCCATATGAATTCGTCTGTCGATGAGTATGAAGTCCCTTTTGCAGATCTGCGATTTGGTCTGACTTCGCCTGTGGAAAACATAACAGTATGACAGATCTAAATAGCAAATGATAGACCCCCATGGGCCTACAGGTAATGAGAACTGTTAAAGTTTTGTTGAGGTTCAGTCATTTAAATGATAAGCATAATGTCCCGTCATTCTTGCCATGAAAAGTGAATGGATGCCCAATGGGGTCCACAACAGAGGCATCAAACAGCAAAGAGAACAGAATGCACAGTAAGTGTCCATTTATGTGAATGCCGGTTTACTTTGAATGTTGAGTAAAGGTTTTTAGCTGGTACAATAGGGGACAGACGCTTGTACATGTACTGGATATATAACAGTGCCTATGCAGTCTCCAGTCACAGATTTCAGATGCCTAATGGTACATGTATTCTGCTGATGGCTCAGTTAAGTGCAGGCAAGAGGAAGTCCTTCTTGTGCTGTTCTATAGTTTACTTACTACTGTAGCTGGCCATGGTACTTACTATTAGTATTTTCCATATTCACAAAGTACAGATTTTTTAAATCTGTAGACATCCTCCTACTTTGAATAATATATAGGGAATTATATAACTAGCAGCTCCCTAGTGTAATCTTATCACTAAAGGATACTTTTAGCACAATCCATTAGATAGCTGCAGACCTGACAGTTGACTTGAGAATTTGTTAGCAGAGTGCAGACTGCCATAAACAGGGCAAGAGTTGAAAACTTTTCTGCCATTTACTAGTAAACATCTCCAAACATAAGCTTTAGGCCCTGTTCACACGGGCGACAAAGTCGCACAATTTTGTCGCGTTGCTACAATGCTACAAATCGCATGTATGTGAAGCCCATGCTTTCCTACGGGTTCCTTCACACATGCAATGTTTTGTAGCATGCTACAACCCAACCAAAAACCTCACGGGTCCGGCGATATGCACGCAACTAGTGATGTTTTGTAGCCCATGTTTCCCTATGGAGCCTCCCTTTCTGTTGCATCGCATCACACGAAAATCTGATTTTCGTGCAGTGCAAAGCAAATTTGACAGTAGGAAATTCTACTGTCAAAGCCCCAAACTAAGCCCTGGTTGAAGGAAAAAAGTACAAAAACTGTATACATCACCTTAGAAGCGCTCTCCGATGCCGCAGCATCTTCTCCCTGGGTCCCGGAACTCTTTCTTGTCATCTCTTCTGGCTGGGGATTGAAAAATCCCTGCCTCCTGGAAGCACTGGCTGTGATTGGCTGAAGCTTAGCTAATCACAGCCAGTGCTCGATGAACCAATCACAGCCATTCATTGAGTGCTATCTCTGATTGGCTAAGCGTCAGCCAATCACAGCCGTTGCTTCCAGGAGGTGGAGATTTTTCAATCCCTGGCCAGAAGAGAAGAAGATGACCAGTGTTGAGGACCTGGGGAGAAGCTGCAACGGAGCCACAGGCAGCGCTTCTCGGTGATGTACATTTTTTTTCTTTTTCTTCAACTATAGCTTATTTTCGGGGTAGGGCTTATATTTCAAGTCCCCCCCCCCCCCCCCTGCCAAAAAAAAAAATCCTCACATGTGGTGCTACAAAGTCACTCGACTTTGTAGCACCACATGCGTCTTTGTAGCGCTTCAAAGTAGCAGTACCACCGCGAGAAACTGCAGTGATATCACACTGACCAGTGATGTGATATCACTGCGACTTTCTCGCGGCGATGCTGTGTTCTCTGTGTGAACGTGGCCTTACCAATAAGCAAGTAAATCAGTTTACTAATAAGTTCTGCCCCTACTTCCTTGAAGAAATGGGTTTAGGGCTCTGTGGTTGCATTTGGGCATTGGGATAAATTCTCCACAGTACCCTCCTCTTCCAACCACACACGCTGATATCCCTGTTGGGAAGGGCTAGGATTTTATTGATAGCCAGATTACAAAATGAAGAGTGAAAAGTAAACTTCTTAGAGCAAGCTGGCATAAGTCCTAAGAAGTTAGAGGACACTTGCTTGAGGCGAAAAGTGGTTCACGGAATTAAAGCAGGAAAAAAACCAAGTCTAGTGCGAAGTTCGGGGCAGAGTCAATAAGTTAATTGTATTACAGTTTTTTGAGGTTTTAAGTACAAAATGACTTACTGTAATTACAGTTTTCCGAACAGCCCTTTAAGTGCTCCTATTCCTGTAGTGCTTTAAGAGGGTTGGGTATTCCTTCTACAATATCCCCCATTTGTCTGCTTAATGCACACAACTCCTTAACGCTGCTGCTGTGACAACAGTCTGAAAAGTTTGTAGTTCCCCGAGAGCTGGGCTGCAGGATACATTGTAAGCAATTGTTTCAGCTTGTTTGCTCTACAGTATCAAACTGTGAAATATGCTTTTGAGCTGACTAGCACAGTGCAGGTAGACATCAGACACTGACTCTGTACCAGACGTTCCCGGACATCGCAGTGTGAAGTCAATACTTAACCTTTTCATTGCTCCAGAGTATTCCTTTACACATCACTGGGGAATGACGCTTTATTCACTTGTGGCCCAAATAATATTTGTGTTTCCGAAAGGGTTTGATAAAATATCTGATTGCCAATTTCAGCAAAGTATGTTTTAGTTGGAAGCATTGCATTATTTGCCCAGTTTATGCATATGCATGCTTTTATGGCCTACAAAGAATTCCTTCATTCACATATTTGGAATTTCTCCATTACGGATGATAGCTGCAACACCTAATGAGCAGGAAGGAAACTACATGTTTTTCTTCCTCTGCAGACCATTGTAAAAGGACCTATCTCTGCAAATGATATAACAGACTAAAGGGAAATCGATTTCCCCATTACGACTTTTCTCCATTATTGGGACAGTCTTGTTCATAAGTCCCATTAAATTTGCCAGTAATGTGGCCACGTAATAGGATTCGTATTATACCCAGTTTCCCCAAAAATAAGCCCTGGCCCATAAATAAGCCCTAGCCTAATTTTTGGGAGACTTGAAATATAAGCTCTACACCAAAAATAAGCCATAGTTCCACTACATAAAAAAACCAAAAAGAATACATCACCTAGCAAGCTCGATCCAGGTCCCTCCCGCTGCTCTCTAGATGTTTGGTACGGTTTCTGTAGTCCTCAGCCGCTCGTACAACATCACTTCCTGTTTACGGGATTTATAAATCCCACCCACTGGAAGCAAGAGCTGTGATTGGCTGAGCAGCAGGGCTGGATAAATCAATCACAGCCATTTCATTGATTCATCTAGTACTGCATTCATTGGCTGAGCAGCGGATGAAGAACCAAACACAGCCATCGCGTCCTGGAGGTGTGATTTATGAATTCCGTAACCAGGAAGTGATCCTGTATAAGTGACGGAGGACTGAGGGAAGCGCATTGGAGCTGTGGAGAGCAGCGGTAGGGACCTGGACCAAGCCTGCTAGGTAAGTATACTAAGACCTCCCCCGCAAATAAGACCTACTGCCTCTTTTGGGGCAAAAATTAATATAAGACAAGGTCCTATTTTCAGGGGAAACACGGTAGTTGCAATACCCAGACCTTTCTTGGTTCTGCTAGATGGAACTGGTATTGCATGGTCAGTTTCTTCTAGTAGGACAACCTGCAGTCTGGATATACCATAGCGTAAACTCTAAAATACAGCCACATTATAACCACCCAAAGCGGGAGTGCAGAACCCTGTTGTTTTTCCCATTGCCCTGCACATATATGCATACACCAGCAGTGGTGTAGCTAGAAGCTCCAGACAGAGCCATTAGACCCCAATTACTATGGTGACTTCTAGAGATGATTGTCCAACTCTGTATTAGGGCTCATCTACACGAGCGTGCTTTTCATGCTCTGATAGTTTCGCAAATAGATCGCATAATGCTCGGGAAGAAATAGCGTGAACGGGCGATTTCCAGCTATTAAGTCTCAAGCTTAATTAGCAGTGAAATTGCCTGTTCACATGATCGGGAGCCGCGTGCTGCGTGTTATCCAGCTCCCATAGGAGTTTATGAAAACTCCTGCGCAGCTCGCACCAGAGATGCGTCAGGTCTAGTGATGAGCGAGTATACTCGCTAAGGCACATTACTCGAGCGAGTAGTGCCTTAGCCGAGTATCTCCCCACTCGTCTCTAAACATTCGGGGGCCGGCGCGGGTGACAGGTGAGTTGCGGTGGGGGGGGGGGGGGGGAGAGGGAGAGAGAGATCTCCCCTCCGTTCCTCCCCGCTCTCCCCCGCCGCTCCCCGCCCCCCGCCGGCCCCCGAATCTTTAGAGACGAGCGGGGAGATACTCGGCTAAGGAACTACTCGCTCGAGTAATGTGCTTTAGCGAGTATACTCGCTCATCTCTAGTCAGGTCCTATCTTTTCTCGCACCCCAGACCTTAGATGCCAGCTTTACACAAGTATGTTCTATCTCTGTTAGGCGTGAGCTTTTTGCGCATCTAAAATTCCTTCATCTGAACATTTCCATGGGAAACCATTGGTTCTATCAGACTCGCTTTTCATGCACCTATTCTGCACTAAAACCACGCCCTTGGGAAATAGGCCTTAATCAGCTGCCCCTGATTTGAGCCAGGCTGAGATTAGATCTTTTAATGACATTTAGGGTGGTTTTACACAGTGTTTTTAGGAAACATCTGACTGCAGTTTTTGCTGTTGCATTTTGAGCCACTACTGGCGATGGATCCTCAGGATTGGTGGGGATCTGCCACTCAGGACCCTGCCCACCAGCTCACCAGGAGACCACTGGGCTCATATTCTGTGTTTGATCTTGCCACATGTGGAAGTTCTGTGCTTCTCTTTGGTTGACTGAGATGGAAGCAGGGAATGCTGTTAGTTTGTATTTCCTGCACAGATCTCTAATTTTTAGATCCACTGCTCCCCAACTTTATATATTGCCAGCCCATCCTCTGCTAATGTCTTGTTTAAAGGGGGTGTCTGATATTCTGAAATTGCCCCAAAACTAAGAGAAAACAAAAACCTAATTGTATTCTGTTATAATTGTAATAATTAGTTCCGCTCAGTCCGCTTGTCCTGTTTGCCTGGGATCCTACATCATTATATCCACTGGTGTAACTATAGAGGATGTAGGGGATGCGGTTGCACCCGGACCCAGCAGCCTTAGGCTGCCCATACAGCCTCTCTTCTCCATATAGGGAACCGAGTACTATGAATAAAGCATTATAGTTGGGGGCCCTGTTACAGGTTTTGCATTGGGGCCCAGGAGCTTCATGTTACGCCTCTGGTTATATCGCTGCAGTCTGCAGTGTTTGAATGACTCTAAATGTAAGATGCTGGAGTAAAATTACATCATATGAATGTAGCAACTCCAAGTGATCATCAGTTATTAGCATGGCAAAATTAGATATGAAACTTTGTGAATTGCAACTGCGACAATACAGAGTTAACAGGCGGATGCTCTGCAAGATCCCAGGATCTGTTTACACCCAGGACTACGACGGTAACAAGAGGGCATCCGCTACGTTTAGAGGAAAGCAGGTTTCATCACCAACATAGAAAAGGGTTCTTTACTGTAAGAGCAGTGAGACTGTGGAACTCTCTGCCAGAGGAAGTGGTGATGGCAAAATCCATAGAGGAGTTTAAGAGGAGACTAGATGTCTTTTTGGAGAGGAAGGATATTATAGGCTATAAATCTAAGGTTACCGTATATACCGGCGTATAAGACGACTTTTGAACCCCGAAAAATCGGGTCTGAAGTCGGGGGTCGTCTTATGCGCCGGTAATAAAAAAAAAAAAAAGTGTAAAAAAAAAAATTTCATTACTCACCTCCCCCGGCGTTCTGTCGCGCTCCGGCAGGATGTCGCTCGCTCCTCGTCCCCGGCGCAGCATTGCTTTCTGAATGCGGGGCTTGAAATCCCCGCTTCCAGAAAGCTAGTACACACGCCGGCAGCCATGACAGCATTGAATGGCTGTGATTGGCTGAAGGCGCACGTGTTAGCAATCACACCCATTCAATGATGTCATTGAATAGTGTGATTGGCTGAAGCCACGTGCGTTTTAGCCAATCACAGCCATTCAATGATGTCATTGAATAGTGTGATTGGCTGAAGCCACGTGTGTTTTAGCCAATCACAGCCATTCAATGATGTCATGGCTGCCGGCGTGTGTATTAGCTTTCTGGAGGCGGGGATTTCAAGCCCCGCATTCAGAAAGCAATGCTGCGCCGGGGATGAGGAGCGAGCGACATCCTGCCGGAGCGCGACAGAACGCCGGGGGAGGTGAGTAATGATTTTTTTTTTTTCTCCACTGTATACCGGCGTATAAGGTGACAGTTGGGGGGTCGTCTTATACGCCCCGTCGCCTTATACGCCGGTATATACGGTAATTGTTAATCCGGGTATACAGGCAGGTAGGAACTATTAGGGGTTGATCCAGGGAACAGTCTGACTGCCATTAGGGAGTCGGGAAGGAATTTTTCCCCAAAAGGGCTAATTGGCTTCTGCTCTTGGTTTTTTTTTGCCTTCCTCTGGATCAACACAGGAGGATAGACAGACTGAACTAGATGGACATTGTCTTCATTCGGCCTTACATACTATGTTACTATGTTAATATACATTAATGCGGTGTGATTTTGTTTGTCAGTGATGTATTTTTTAAATATATTGCCTATGGTAAATAAAAAAATAAAAAATCCTATACGCACCCACCCTGGGTCTCCGCAGCTCCAGTGCTGCATCTCCATGCACATTGCTGCGTCTATTTGCAGGCTGTAGAGGCTGTCTGTGAATGGGATGTTATAGATCTCAGCAGTTGACTACTGAGTAGAGTTGAGCGAACATACTCTGGCGAGCTTGATGCTCGGTCGAGATTTAGCGTACTCGATGGTGCTCATTACTCGAACGAGCATCAAATCGTATTCAACCCCGCCCCAGCTTTTGGCTCCTCCCTGCTGTGACGTGCCTGTTTCCCCGCCGCGACGCAACGCGTGTCATTGGCACATTTTTTGTCTGGTAGAAAGTGGAGAGAGGTAGAGAGAGAGAACCAACCAAGAAAAAAAAAAAAGCTCGGGACCCGGCGTCCCACATACAAAAATGCTCGAGTCTCCCATTGTAGTCAATGAGGTTCGTTACTCGAGTAGAGCTCTCGGATTTTACGAAAAGCTCAACTCAAATAATGCGGACCCGAGCATTTGGGCGCTCGCTCATCTCTATTGCTGAGCTGTGTGATTGGCTGCAGTAGCCTGTACACAGAGCACCAGTTCGGGGGTGCAGCTGATGGAGACCAGGGAAAGGTGCGCATAGGGTCCTTTATTTTTTTTTTTACCATGGGCAGCCTGTTTAGAAAAAAAAACTTTAAAAACCCCTTTAACTAATAATATAAGATGTAACTTGTTACTCTCCTACTCCGCCTCAGGCCATGAGTGCGTTAATTGAATAAACTATGAAAAAGTTGCCTAAAATGCTTTAAGGCTTGTATTGCCTAAAGCAGATTAGTCAGCATAATATGTTCAATCCGTTTTTATTGAAATTTTCAATAGGATAGGTTACAAAACATACAAATCTCACAAAGATCTCACAGGACCTATAAAACATGTATAACAACTAAAGAAATAACATAAATAAATCGGCCTCTTCTTGAAAATATCCATCCAAATCAAACTCTTGGAGGGGCCTAGAGGGTGACCCCAATAATACTAATAATACCCGAACATGCAATTTGAGAATAAAATGTTTGCAGTCTGTATTCTTCGGGTAGAAGCCCGAGGCCTTATCCTCTTGCAACAATGAAAACAAAAATGAGATATAGAAAAGAGAGAAGAGAGACAAAAAGAGAGAAGATGAGTTATGGAAAGAGGAAGAGCAAGAAGGTAAAATGAATAAATAAAAATAAATAATATTTCTAAATAAGTAGAAAAGAATGGGTAAACTAAGGGGTAGGTAGTTGGTTGAGGGAAGCGGGAGGAAAGGGGAGGGGGGAAATCCAGGGCCACCCCCGGGCGTGTTTAATATCCAGATTACTACCTTCTACTAACCCGTCTTATCCCTGCGGGGAGGGAGCAACTAGGAAAACAGCACTCGAAACTCTGAAGAAGATTCCAAGTCGATCCACAATTGCCATACCGACAGAAACTTTTCAGATTCTCTATTATGTTCTGCACCTAATTCCTCCATACGGCACAGATGAGACATTTCCTGAAGCCACTCAGTCATGGAAGGAATTTGTGTGGAACGCCAATGGCGCGGGAGGACTGCTCTTGCTGCTGCTAGGCAGAACCTGAGTAAACCCTTTTTCTGTGAACCTATTGAGCCCGGCAGTATGGATAGGAAAGCAATTTGGGCATTATTGTTAATATTTCCCCGGCTGATTAAGTTATATGTGGAGAATACCTTGTCCCAGAAAGGTCTCAACAAGTCACAGCTCCACCAGATGTGCATCATTGTACCCCTATCAGCGCCAACACATCTCAGACACCGAAGGAAATATAGCATGGAGGCGGGTAGGATATCTACCATCTTGTAAGAATTTTGTAATTTTTTTCCTGTGCAGCACAGGCCATAGACAGTTTATGAGTAAAGATGAATGCCTTCCGCCACTCATTCTCTGAAATCATGACTCCGATTTCCTGTTCCCAAGCCCATTTGAAACCAGGATCCGTGATATGTTTCTTGGATCAGCAGACCATATATTAGGGATACTACGTGTGTCGGAGGGGACCCTCCTGAAAAGAGACTCTCAAAAGGTGTGAGGGTTGTTAGGAAAGTGTTTCTATCCCCTTGAGTATTAAGAAAAGAGCAAAGTTGGTGAAATTCTAACCAGGAGAGATTCAATTCACTGAACCTAGATCTTAATTCTTCAGTCAGCATAATATAATATGGGATCGGGTCCACTGTAATATTAGCCAAAATGGCACAAAAAAATAGTGTGACATTTGGTTAATTGAGCCTTACACATAATAAAGCAGACTCATAGAGTAAGTTGTAAGACTTCCGTATCCTTAAAAAGCACCCAGGCCTCTCCCCGCCTACTCATGCCCCGGTTACAATGACTGATGGATGAGTAGTCACCTGTATGTGGTCATCGGTAAATGGGGAGGAGAGGAGATACTGAGAGGGGCATTTACCTAATAACCGTGACTCAACTATGTTAGATGCAATTAGCCAAATGGCACAATATAAACCCTTTGGGCTAATAGTACAGCAGAACTGTTCCTCTAATGTTGTGTCTATGAATGGGACAACTTACTATGGTGACAGATTGGCTACAAACTTGTATATATACCTGCTTGTATTTGTTCTACAGGCCAAACAACTTAAAGAACAAAAAAAACATCCCAAAGCAGGTTTAGGGGACTTTACTGATGACATCCTTGCTGGCCTCCTATTGGCTGCAGTCAGAGGCGTAACTTGAAGCTCCAAAACCTGTAGTGGGCCCCCAACTATAATGCTTTATTCATAGGGCTCCCTATATGGAGAACAGAGGCCTTATGGCCCCTCTAAGGCTCCTGGACCCGGGTGCTACCGCATCCCCTATAGTTACCCCTCTGGCTGCAGTAGTTACGAGGGTAAACAACGCACATGACCGCTGCCCCCGGTGTAAGCAGACGACCAGAGTAGCAGCCAGCAGTGCGCAGGAGGAGGTAAGTAGGTGCATTTTTTATTTTATACACCCCCCATTGCCAGCAATGCTAAATAAGAAAACCCCTTAAGTACTGCAGTCTGAGACTAATGTCCTCCAGAATAAGACCATTTATAACCGCGGTGCTTGTCTTATTTCCTGCTAACCTGAAGTGTTTCAGCTTATTTCTTTAAACATGTCCCAACTGGAAAGTACTTTGCTTTAAATGATCCAGTCTCTAAAATGTGTACTTTTAATGGTCTGTGGCCTTTCCATTTCTTATAGACTTAAATAGCTTTCTGAGCTCGGTGGTGGCTCGGCGATACAAAGAAATGTATTGGATGATTTAATTTATTAAACATTGCAGTTGGGAGACATTTGCACTAAACTACCGAGCGAGCGAGTGTCCCCAGGAAGTGCACAGGTCATTCCAATCATAGGAGGTTTACCCGAAACACACCGCCTTCGAGTTCTAAGGGAAGAGCACAAATCTCAGCGTTTGTACTTCACTTTATTAACTGTTTTCAGGTGCATGCAAAAAGGCAAAAGATATACTGTATGTGTATAAGAGTCACTTGGAGGTCCGGGACCCCCATGTAAAACAGAGCATTCCCCTACCATGTGCCATTTATAATACTTGTGCCTTTTGGTACTCTTAAAGTGACTCTCCAGGCCTGGAGAAACAAAGATGGCCAAATCACTTCTCTAACTACCTGATGCACGCTATGCAAAGCATGTATTGATAGTCTAAGACACTACATGCTGACCTGACTGGCCGACACTGATCATGTGGGCAGTACTGGCCAATCAAAGCAGATGTGGCGTCTCAGACTCAAGATGCATACTCATACACAGTATACACTGGGTAGTCAGAGAAGCTGGTGTGGCCACCTTTTTTTTCTCTAGGCCTAGAGGGTTGCTTTAAGCACCAGGGTCTTGGTGTAACTACTCCCTCTGCAGCCAATTTAACTATGCCACTGAGGTCAATCATTTGTGGGGCAAGTATTCAGTGGCCAAGAGAAAATGAGCAAAATACATCTTTCACATTAATGAACACAATCATGACTTTATTTAAAAACGTGAATGTGTCCGTTACTGAAATGTATTTTATTTTCTTAGTCTAGAAAACTCAAAAGTTCTGTGCCGGTTGACTTCATAATATGGTAATGATAATAGTACCAAACCGATTCCAAAAACGTTGGGAGGCTGTGAAAACGTAAATACATTTTAAGAAAAAAAGAATGCAATTATTTGGAAATCTCCCATAACAATATTTTACTCACAATAGAACATAAAACACATATCAGAGGGGGAAGGGAGATATTTTTCTAGCTTATTTTTCAAAGATTACCTCATTTAGAAATTGATGGCAGCAATAAGTTGGGGCAGCGCTAACAAAAGGCCTGAATAGGGAATGGTACTTATGAAAAACAGCTGGAGGGTCAATATTCTACTAAGTCACATGACTGTGTATAAAAAAGCATGTTAGAGAAGCAGAGTCTCTCAGAAGCAAAGGTGGTCAGAGGTTCATCCATCTGAGAAAACCTCCATCTACAAATTGTCAAACGATTTCAGAAAAATGTTCCTCAACTTCAAATTGTGAAGGCTTTGAATATTCCACCATCTGCAGTACATAATACCATCAAAGGATTCAGAGAATGTGGAAAAGGGACAAGGCCGACAGTCATTATTGGATGCTTGAGATCTACAGGCCCTCAGGCGTCGCTGCATTAAAAACAGTCATGATTCTGTAATGTAATCACTGCATGGCCTCAGGAATACTTCAGAAATCATGGTCTGTGGACACAGTTCATCATGCGATCCATAATTCGAAGTTAAAGCTGTACTATGTAAAGAAGCCATATGTCAACAATATCCAGAAACAGCGTCTTCTCTGGGCCAAATAACAACATTTCTGCCTTTAGCTACTAATGAGAGGACCTTTATCCCTTTGAGTCCACTATCTGTATATATAAGTCCTAATAGTTGATGCACCATGCAGCTAGAACGTATATATAAGTCCTCCACTTTAGTGGCAACTCTTACTGTATAGAGCTCTGTCAGTAAGGAGACTGGGCTGGCACTTTGTCAGCTAAACCCTAATCAAGTGACAAGGAGTTGTAATGATCATCTCTTAGCAATGAGCCAAATTACCAGCTAATGGCACCAGATACCAAAAAATAAATATCTGGCCAATTGTTCCCAGCATTCCACTGATCATAAGGTAATTGAAGCACATATATTGGGTATTGTTATACACAGGAGTGTGAGAAGATTTTTTTTATAAATCTATTTTTCAAATATATTACACTGAATTAGAAATAGAAAAAAATGAAGAAAACTTAAATTTTATACTATTTCTGCACATTTTTCTCTATTTAAAATGTAAAATTAAAAGGTTCTGGCCGTGTCCTGGTACCATAAGAAAGCCCATTCCATGACATACAAAATGCTAAATTAGGCATGAAATAAAACATATTAATCCTTAGAATGTTTTGTTTTGAAAATATAAAAAATATTGATACGAACATTCAAAGCCCTTGGTCACAAAGGTGTTTAACCCATTAAGGACCAGGCACAGTAAATGTACGGTGCTTGGTCCTGGGCTTAAAACCCCGCCGATAGTAAAATTACGGCGGCACTTTAAACCTCCTGTCTCTGCAATCAATCAGCTTTTTCTGCTGCAAAGTACAAAGCGATCATTGAGCAATGTGTACTAGAAAGTAAAAGTGGAAGGGTGTCTTCTACTGTGGGAGCCGGGGCCGGGGATGGGGGGAGTTGGTCATGTGACCGCCGGGGTTCCCTGCTCCAGCAGAGCTGGAGGGTCATACTAGACCCTGGCCAGCTCTGCCAGTGACTATTGTCACTATAGGGGATATTTTCCCTTTAATTGGGCTCCTATGGATGCCCCAGCTTCAGTGCGAAAGTGTCAAATAAATAAAAAATGAAAGGCAGAAATATAGGACTAAGCCATTAACACTGAATATATGATTAATACGATAACTACTATATTCCTTCCCTATATGACAAGTTTCAGATGAGCATATTTTGTGTGAGCCATAGTATGGATGGGTGTTCTGGTCCAAATGTGGGTTTGCTGACTGACGATCTCGAACAGTATATTTATCTGTATTATCAGTAATCAGCTCATCTGAAACTGGTCATGTAGAGAATGAATATAGTTCTTGGTTCTGATGTACAGTATTTGTCATGAGCTTAGTTCTGATGTTGTATTTATTATATGAGCTTGGCTTTGGTGCTGTATTTATGTTATGAGCTTGGTTCTGAGACTGTAGCTATATTATGTGCATGGTTGCAGTGTTGTGTTTAAGTTATGAACTTGGTTTTTGGGCTGTATTTGTGTTGTGAGCTTGATTCTGATGATGTATTTATGTATGCTGCTTGGTTCTGGTATTGTATCTGCATATTGAGGGTTGTATTTATCTTTTTAGCTTGGTTCTGGAGCTGCATTTATATTCTAACCTTGGTTCTGGTTCTGTATTTTTGTCATGAGCTTGGTTCTGGAGCAGTATTTATGTTATGTGCTCAGTTTTTGGGCAGTGTTTGTGGCATGTGATTGGTTATTGTGCTCTATTCATATTAAATAGATAAAAAGGTTAAGGGTGGAAACAACATTTGGCTGGCTGCACATGGTGAGACCACCCCCACCCAGAGTGATG
This sequence comes from Eleutherodactylus coqui, assembly GCF_035609145.1. Classification (NCBI taxonomy): domain Eukaryota; kingdom Metazoa; phylum Chordata; class Amphibia; order Anura; family Eleutherodactylidae; genus Eleutherodactylus; species Eleutherodactylus coqui. The sequence goes on along the minus strand of NC_089848.1, from coordinate 32,854,666 downwards.
ATTGGCTGCACAATTTCGCCCGTAACTTGTGTGGCAATTGGCCCCATGCGGCCAACCACACCATATGTTTCATCCCTCAGGCTTGCCTGCTACTCATTGGCCAATGTTATGTACTTGGCCCCCCACACTAACATCTGACAGCCTGTCAAATGTTACAGGTTGAATCTCACAATATAATTTAAAGAATGTGTTTGATGTGTGTGCAGCTCAAATCAAGACGTAGGTGAACGTATTCCTCCCAATCAGCAAGCACACTGTTTAACATGCCTGGGTGATCTGTTCACAGTGCCGCATGATATGACACTTTAGATGGGCCACATTCTAGATTTTTCTTGATCAGACTTTGGCCTTCAGATGCCCCCACAGATGGAAATTGAGAGGTATGACAATGGGCAGTTTTGGGTGCCCTCTGACTAATCCATGGTCCTGGGAATTGTTCCTGCAGCCACTAGGGTGGCCACCTTTGTCACGAAAAAATATCGTCCGTGGTTTAAAAAGGAGCGTGGTTTGGGGGCGTAGCTTATCACTGCATTGTTTCCTCCTTTATCTCCTGAATCATGTCCAGCGGCGGTACGCATGTGCGGGACCCAGGCCAGCGTGTTCTCGCTAGCAGATGACGTTTAGTGTGATTCACACGTCATCTACTCGCAAATACACGCTGCAGACGCTTGCATCGCATACAATCTACACATATATAATTATATACATGCGATACCCAGGTTACCCCAGCATGGTCCATATCACTATATACAGGAGATATACATCCCCTGTATATAGTGATGCTGATGTAAGGTAGGTATGTCCTGTATATAATTATTTGTACAGCTGGTATACCGTATACCACCTTAGCATACAAGATTACATGCAGTACATGGTGCATACCTCGTACCGCATGTACAACTTCTCCGCTCTCCTCCTCGGGTTCCGACACTGTCACTACAGCGCCGGCCGGACATCCATCCTGACCCCCACACATCACACACAAACAACTCCACTACATGCATCCTTATCCCCAGAGATCACACACACAGCTCCGCTACATCCATCCTGATCCCCAGACCCCACACACAGCTCTGCTCCATCCATCCTAACCCCCCCAACACATCACACACAGCTCCACTACATCCATTGTGACCCCACAAACATCACACACACAGCTCCACTACATCCATCCTGACCCCCACAAACGTCACACACACAGCTCCACTACATCCATCCTGACCCCCACAAACATCTCACACACAGCTCCACTACATCCATTCCGACACCCACACACATCACACACACACAGCTCCTCTACATCCATCCTGACCCCCACACAGCTCTACTACATCCATTCTGACCCCCAGACACATCACACACACCTCTGTTCCATCCAGAACCCCACAGCTCCAACACACACACACAGCTCCACTACATCCATCCAGACACTGACACACACACATACACAGCTGCAGTCCTACATTTACTAAGCCCCCGTGGTCATGTGATCCCTGACTCCTCCCACACAGAGTATCACATGACATGACATCATCGGAGGCCCTGGAAGCTGTCGGCTCTGCAGGTCTGTGTTTCTCCTGTCAGAAGAGAGTTAACCAGCACTAGGGGGCAGTGTAGGCTCTGAAAAAACCGGCCTGTAATAGGGCCGGTAAAAAAATAATACTGGCACCGGCCTGGCAGGAAAAATACCAGCCAGGCCGGTAGATTAACGGCCGGGTGGAAACCCTTGCAGCCACTGATGCATGCATTGTAGTAAGGCACCAACCTGTTGGAAGAACTGTGGCAGTGACCCATTCGCATTGAGTACATTCAGCATTATCATGTCCTGCAACATTTGCAGATTCCAGTCACTATTGAGGGTGCCATTGATGAACATGGGGCCAATTACTTTGGTGGCCCAGATGAAGAAGCACATGGTAACAGCACTCAAATACATTTTGTATTAGAAAACTATATAACTCTATTTTATATACTAGCCATTTTAGAAATTGCAAAGTTCTTAGTATATATTTTGATCAAAGTATGTTGGCCCATCCATGAATGTCCAGATGACCATGCTTTTAGATGGGTCTTAACACTAATACCAGGTATGCGGTTTAATTATAACCTGAGAAAGATGGGTTCCTACCTTTAACATACATCTCTCTTGGGCCTAAGCCTACAAATAAAACCAGGAAAAGTAGGATAGAAATGTATATGCTCCTTCAGAAATTATCTCGGTGCACAAGCACATTGGCTCAGAGAATAGTTGATCCATGAGGCTCCTGGGCAGCAGACCACTACTGATCTACTATTGAGGATCTGTCTTAAGGATAGACCGTCAATAGTTTGCAATTGGATATCCCCTTTAATGCAATGCTAAAGCTAGTCAATACTTCTTTTTAGTCTATGAAGCATGGATACATTAAACATCTGTGGGTGACGAATGCCCCTCTTAAGCATCCATCAAGCCTCTGTAAAATGTACACATTGGGAGATTTTCCTGGCACAAATGTTTAACGAAACTCATTAATACAATGTGTAAAAAAGGTGATCACATGATCAACGGGTCCCAGGTAGGAAATAGCAGTACCACTTCCTGTATTCCCCACATAACGCTTATTCAGCACTATGTAGCCTGGAAAAGACAAGGCAGAAGTAGTTAAAAACTGCTTCTGTCCTCCCCTTTGGGTCCTCGGCTGTCGCTGACAGTCGAGAACCCGACCTGCTTCTGCTAGATTGCAGGAGCTTTAATGCAATGCCGTTTTTTTTTTACTATGTCGCGGGACTAAAGACCGGGACTAAGTGCCATATATTTACAGCACTTGGTCATTAATGAGCTAAGGAAGCACTCTCCTGAATTACTTTTTTATTCATTATGTAACCAGCCCCCCCCATATATATAAATCAGCTAGTATTACCTTGTTTAGCTATTCCTTTCTATCTGTAAAATTCCCTTCAGTCGGGTCATGTGATCTCATGGTGACGCCCTAAGAATTTTTAATCTTTATGTCCACTGCTCCTATGCATGAGATTACGTAGCTTGTACCCCACATCCTGCTCGCAGGGGGGGGCAGTAACTCCTACCACATTACTGCTCATTAGAGGCTTCTGTCACACAGTTATAATGAAGGAGATGACAGTTCCTTCTTCATGACTGTAAACTTGTGGTCTTCAGCTTATTTAGCTGAATGTAGAGGTTAATGTATTTTAATACAGCCAAAATATTAAAACGTATTGCGTGACGCACCAGTGAAGCATAATTAGTAGAGATGAGCGAGTATACTCGCTAAGGCATATTACTGGAGCGAGTAGTGCCTTAGCCGAGTATCTCCCCGCTCGACTCTAAAGATTCGGGGGCTGGCGGGGGAGAGCGGGGAGGAACGGAGGGGAGATCTCTCTCTCCCTCTTCCCCCCCCCCCGCTCCCCGCCACAACTCACCTGTCACCCGCGCCGACCCCCGAATCTTTAGAGACGAGCGGGGAGATACTCGGCTAAGGCACTACTCGCTCGAGGAATGTGCCTTAGCGAGTATACTCGCTCATCTCTAATAATTAGTCAAACGTAGTTCAAAAGCGTATACCTTCAATTGTGTCTGGCCTGTATACTTTTTTTGTGAATTAAAACTGTCATAGCACAAGAGTATGCTCGGCATGTACTACTATTACATCACAGACCATTGGAAACGTATGGAAACCAAAAGCTGTATGTTTCCATATGTTTAATGTATATACGTTTTGTTCTCAAATACCTAAAAACAGTAAAAAAGTATTAAACTTTATATAAAAGAAAGACTTTGCAGTGAAAGCAACCTACACTTTCTAATATCACAATAGACATAAAAGTATGGAATGAAAGATCGTATGTTTAATATATATGCTAAAGAGAGAGAACACACCTCTGCTTACAATTCCATATGTTTGTGTTCATGTCCCTTACATATAATGAAAACCACAAACATATATAAACCCCCTGAAGTGAACGTCCCCTAACATGTATTGTATATTATTGACACGTATCAGTTATATGTCATGTAATACCTGATGACATCCGATATAGTATTGTTACATATCAGTTATATGTCATGTAATACCTGATGACATCTGATATAGTATTGTTACATATCAGTTATATGTCATGTAATACCTGATGACATCCAATATATTATTGACACATATCAGTTATATGTCATGTAATACCTGATGACATCCGATATATTATTGACACATATCAGTTATATGTCATGTAATATCTGATGACATCCGATATATTATTGACACGTATCAGTTATATGTCATGTAATACCTGATGACATCCGATATAGTATTGTTACATATCAGTTATATGTCATGTAATACCTGATGACATCTGATATAGTATTGTTACATATCAGTTATATGTCATGTAATACCTGATGACATCCAATATATTATTGACACATATCAGTTATATGTCATGTAATACCTGATGACATCCGATATATTATTGACACATATCAGTTATATGTCATGTAATATCTGATGACATCCGATATATTATTGACACGTATCAGTTATATGTCATGTAATACCTGATGACATCCGATATATTATTGACACATATCAGTTATATGTCATGTAATACCTGATGATATCCGATATATTATTGACACGTATCAGTTATATGTCATGTAATACCTGATGACATCCGATATATTATTGACACGTATCAGTTATACGTCATGTAATACCTGATGACATCCGATATATTATTGACACGTATCAGTTATATGTCATGTAATACCTGATGACATCCGATATATTATTGACACATATCAGTTATATGTCATGTAATACCTGATGACATCCGATATATTATTGACACATATCAGTTATATGTCATGTAATACCTGATGACATCCGATATATTATTGACACATATCAGTTATATGTCATGTAATACCTGATGACATCCGATATATTATTGACACGTATCAGTTATGTCATGTAATACCTGATGACATCCGATATAGTATTGACACATATCAGTTATATGTCATGTAATACCTGATGACATCCAATATATTATTGACACATATCAGTTATATGTCATGTAATACCTGATGACATCCGATATATTATTGACACATATCAGTTATATGTCATGTAATACCTGATGACATCTGATATATTATTGTGACATATCAGTTATATGTCATGTAATACCTGATGACATCCGATATATTATTGACACGTATCAGTTATATGTCATGTAATACCTGATGACATCCGATATATTATTGACACGTATCAGTTATATGTCATGTAATACCTGATGACATCCGATATATTATTGTCAATGTTTGAGCATCGCTCTATCAGTAAATGTATTTCTGTGTTCTGGGCACCGGATGGGATTCGGTGGTCCGTTCGCTCCCTTGGGCTGTATACACATCTCATCTATGGAATGTCGTAGATTCCAGGGATACTATAGATCTGATGGATTGTATTATTCCATAAGGCTTCCGTCCCGCATGACATTAAGCAAAGATGGAGGCTATTGTCAATGTGGAATACATTTTATCAATGACAAGTCTGGACTATGCATGATAACAAAAGCTTTTACCAGTAAAGTCAAGCGAAGATGGGATCACGCCGGCCAACAGGTACAGCGATGAGTGACATCTCATGTGATAACTGAACCGATATCAGACATTTAGAGCCTCGCTGGCTATCAGCTGTATATGTGGAGACAAATGGATCCGGGCTAACACTTGCTCTTAATTATGCACAAACTTTACTCCCAACCTGTTTGTATTATTAGTAATTGTTGATGAGAACTTTTTTTTCTTAGACATTTTTAAAATATCCTAATATGGAGATCTTGGTGAGGTTCGTACAACTGAGGAGTAGTATTATCACTTACAGAATTCTGATGTCATCTGAGATAAAAGATGATTATTGGGAATGAAATGGCTTTAATAAGCTTGTCTTGTAACGGTTCACACCATGAGGTGTAAAAGTTTTAAGTCCCAATTAGACACAACGATTATCGCTCACAATTTGCTCAAAAGCCGTCTTTTGAGCGATAATCCTTATGTCTAATTGCACTGACATCGTGCAGTTTTCTTTAAGACGTCGCTCATCGTTGTCTTTCAGTATGCTGAAAGACAACGATCAGCCTTATCAGGAATTCATAGGAAACAATAGTATCAGGTGTATCCCGCTCCCTGAACACAGGCTGGATATGAGGAACAGAGCTGTCCAGCTGTGTTCTTCATTGCCCGCTCGGAGCGCTCAGCTGTATAACAGCCGGGCGCTCCGAACAGAGAACAGCTGGATACAGAAGACAAGTGAAGACACCCTGCCTGTCTTCTGCATCCCCGCTTGGAGCGCTCAGCTGTATAACAGTCGGGCGCTCCGAGCGGGGAACAGCTGGATGCAGAAGACAAGTGGCCCCGCTTGCCTTCTGCATCCCCCACTCGAAGCGCTAGGTGATCGCTCAATTTTTGAGCGATCACCTTGCGCTGTAAATGGACACAACACATATTGCTCAAAAGTTGCTCAAAAGGCTGCATGTCCACAGGCGTTGTGGTATCCGTGGCCTGGGAGCAGGAGCCGACAGATAGGCTGCGAGCGGAGAATCGCGGCAGATCGCAGCATGCTGCGATTTTCCGGCTGCGAGCGGAGAATTGCTATGATTCTCTGCTCATGGACAGGGGGGCTGGGCTTTCCGTAGCAATGCTATGGAAAGCATGCATTGCGTTCCCTGCGGCTGGATTATCGCCGCGGGGAGCGCAATGCAAACCCGCCCGTGGACAGGCAGCCAAAGACATCTTTTGAGCAATAATCGTTGTGTCTAAATGGGCCTTTAGGCAGGTGTGGAAACAATGTTGCAAAGTAAAGCCTGGTTTAGACACAACGATTATCGCTCAAAAAATCTTTAAGTGATAATAGTGTCCTTTTACAGCAGGAGGTGATCGCTAAAACGTTAAACGATCACCTTGCTTTCCGAGCGGGGGATGCAGAAGACAAGCAGGGCCGCTTGCCTTCTGCATGCAGCTGTTCTCTGCGGGGAGCTCCCGGCTATTATACAGCTGAGCGCTCCGAGCGGGGGATGAAGAACACAGCTGGACAGCTGTGTTCTTCATACCCCACCTGTCTTCAGGGAGCGGGATACAGCTGAAACAATAGTATCATATATATCCCGCTGTGAATCCCGCTACGAAAACTGTACAATGTCAGTGCAGTTAGACACGATTATCGCTCAAAAGACGGCTTTGAGCGATTTTTGAGTGAAAATCGTTGTGTTTAAAAGGGCTTTAAGAACGCTTTGATAAAGCAGAAGTATTAAAAATTTTTCTTTCAATTAACAAAATGCAAAGTGAATGAACAGAAGAGAAATCCGAGACGGCTTCACACGGCCATATTTGCACACGTATTCGGGCACGCACAATTTGCATATGCAATACGCAGTGAATTGAACCCACTTATTTCAGCAGGTTCATTCACATGCCTTTATTTACCTGCACATTTTGGTTGCGCAAAAAGACGCAGCATCTTCTATTTTCCTGAACAATTGAGCTCCAAAAATCCTCATAGATGTAAATGGAGATGCGGAAATGCGCACGCAAAATGCTAGGTGATGCAGGCGGCCGGGTTGGATTCCGAGTGCGAGATTTATGCAGCGGGATGCGACCCATGCCCCTGCAATGACCTCTGGTTTACCTGTCTGTCTGTGCCGACAGGTGAGGCTCTGCGAGGCTCGCACTGAAATAGGACATACCACGATCTCCACCCCGCTACCGGAATATCGCAGGTGATTTCCGCTCGTGGGCATGGGGATGTATTTTTCGATGCATGTCCTATGGGCTGTATTTGCTGTGGCGCTCCGTGTGCATTAGGCCGCACACAGAACGAGACTGTAGCAAGCAACAACACTTACCATTTAAAGGCGACATGCAGCTTTATTTGATGCGATCTCTTTTTATTGATTCAGATAACTCTACAAATTATATGTCAATGAAGAAAAGCACAGCGAGTAAACAAAGTGAGAGCCGGGAGTCAGGGCCAACTACAATGTGACTGGGGGCGAATACAATGGTGAGATGTAAAGAATAACCTGCTGAAGCCATCAACTCAGAGAATATCGCTAAATATATGGGAAAGAAAAGGGAAAAAGGCCGTGCAGCGGATAATCACAAAACGACACTACGGATTTCAGTAGGAGTTCAGGGGTTTTGTTTTCACTTCTGGGATTTGTGCGGACCAGAAAATATAGGACTTGCCGGATCCTCCCCGCAGATAGCGAATACATGGTGCAGGGAAGATCCGGAAGCCGCTATCTTCCCACGGTTATGTTCACACTCCTGCGCTCTGGTGTGAAGTTTGAACTGCTGACGAGGGAGAACAAATTCCCCTTGTTCAAGTGCAGCAACGCTCCGTACTGCCAAGCATGGTTGTGCCCACGGCAGTCTGTTTAAGGTCTCGTGTAGCAAGGAGATGTGGAGTGCCGGTATGTACCGCAGGCCACACAGTGACAAAACCCTACTGCAAAAAGGGTCAAAGATTAGAAGCCCATTGAAGACTTTTTTTTACAAAGTCCTCTACTTTTGGCAAGGGCCTGCAGGTTGGGAGCCCTATAGATTGCTAGGGTCCTCCAAAATGTTTACTGTTGGAAATACAATGAAAGGGGCGCTGGTTCCCAACTGAAGACATCTTGTCATGGGATGAATTCTATCTAATCACCAGTATTGAATCTTGTAAAGGTTTTGTAAGCCCACATTTTGGGCAACATCGTAACCGCATTTCTTTATAGTTTCTGCCCTACATTTTTTTTTTATTCAACAAATAGAACTTGGATTGAAGAAAGAGAAAATGTTAAACTTTCGAGTGCAGAGCTGTTACCTGTTAATTGCAATATACTGCAACATCTCTACATTTCTGGCTCCTATTTGCTGTGGGAATGAATGAAGAGATAACTATTATGTGGGTTGTCACTATATGAAACAGTTGGAATCATCTAAGTGAGGAACTCTAGGGTGGACTTTTTAGCAACCTTTTAAATGGGTCGTACCATCTAGCCAACCAGTTTCCACATGTCAAATTCTGGCATTTGGAGATCATAAAGAGGGATCCCATACAGTTCCTCTCTATGAGCCAGAGCACAGAATGATTCCTGGCCTGGTATGGACTCAATGTATATTACAATGTGTGGATGACAATAATGTAATTGGCACACAGTCAATCATTAATGTGTAACGAAACTTAAAAACAAAACTTCTGAAAGGTCATAGTGACGTGTTAGAAGTTGTGATTGGTGGGGTTTTGAATACTGAAACCCCCACCGATGGCTAAAACAAATAGGTACAAGCAGAGGCATAACTTGAAACTCCTGGGCCCCAATGCAAAACCTGTAATAGGGCCCCAACTATAATGCTTCATTCATAGTACTGGGCTCCCTATATGGAGAACTGAGGCCTTATGGGCCCCTAAGTCTCCTGGGCCCGGGTGCAACCGCATCCCTGCATTCCCTATAGTTACGCCCCTGGGTACAATCACTCAACTGAGCTTTGTGCCCATTCGGCAGTTCCTGTCCCTGCTGAGAACAGCGAAGTGGCTCTATAGAAAGTCTAAGGAGTTCGTACACCGCTCAGTGATAACATGCTCTATAATAACAGCCAAATGGGCAAAGTACTCAGCTGATCGCTTCCGCCCCTTTGGTTTAGCGGATGGAGAAGCCTTCAGCACCCAGAGCCCAGTGATCAAAACGTTTGACAGCTCACTATATGTTAAAAGTTTGTTTTTTACGTTGATTTGTGCTTTAATCAGCATGTAATATTGTATCTCCTCTGCGGCATCGGCCAGGGCTTTCCTCGGTAACAGCCGATTGGTGGCGATCAGCGAGGCTGGGTGGCTTCATGCTTTTTTATCTTTTGTCCACCTCTTGCTCCTACCAATAGCAGAGGAGAAGGTTAGGGCTTTACTAAGATTTATATGGAAACCTCCAAAAATGCATAAGAATAGTTTATGAAATACAACAATAAACGGCAAGAACAGCAACCATAATTACGTTTTTCGACCGGATCAAAACAAAAATCCCACAGATCCAGTAATATGTCATAAATGTATGATTTTAGAGAATCCACATTAGATATATGTTTTCATTTATCATGACAACATCTTATAATGCCATTTTCCCCCAAATAGCACATGAAAACCTGCAGTTAAGCGTGTCACGCCAAGGGAGAGATGGGATGCTAATAAATAACCAGCAATTTGGGCTGACAATGACAGACTGATCACATTGATTACATTGATTATCTCTCAGACGGTTACAATGTACATACAGACAAGGCCAATTTATTGCCCTAAGAGGTTAACACGGATATCATTATAGAGAAAAAGAGACAAAAACAAAAAAATAATCCTATAGCTAAAGTGGGCCGAGGCAATCAGAAGCGCAGCCAGTGGGAAAAGTGTCATTTTTTAGACAGTTTTTTGTCTACAAAAATGGTGCTATTTTTGGGGACTTTCAGAAGATTCATCAGAGTGTCAAATGCTTGTATGTGAATGTAGTATTTGTGCTGAACCCTTCTGCAGAATATGACTTGTCTAACCTGACTTGGTTGACTGAAAGTGCTGACATGGGAAATGCTGCGCCCATACATAATAAATGTGGCGCATGTTTGCAACAAATCAAACCTCCAAACTGAAAAGCGCTGGATATGTTGGAAAAGAAGCAAACATGGCAGCCAGATCCTTTATTTATACGGCATGCATGCATTTGCTATTCCATACTACTCAAAAACTACCATTGAACCATCCATGCTTTGTTCATGTACGTTATGATAAAAGCGGCCTGTGAGATCATACATGTACCCAGTCTATGACCTACTCTTAGCCTCAGTGCAAGTAACACATATATTGTATATTCTAATACAGGGTTGAGCACTGTCTACCAAATTTTCAACCTTTGTAGCTAAACAGGGGTGCAAGTAGATCCCTGATCATCTAGGGATGCTTTCAAATGGGACAGAATTTAGCTGCAACACCAGCGGACACTGTGGGATTCTGCACCAAAACCTGCAGATCCAAAAGTGGATTTTGTTGGGAAAGTTCCAGCAGAATTCAGTAATTTTCAATTCCACATCACAATTTGCATGCAGGCTCCTGATTGTGGGGTGGATTTTCCATGAGCTGTGGTGCGTGTTGCTGACAAATTCCACCCATGTGAAAGCACCCTAAGTGTTCCTCCATGGACCCCCCCCCCCAGTCAGTATGATGCACGGCCCTAAACTCATTAATAGGACTAGTGCGTAACACTTGGCAGGCATCGTATCATTGCCTCAGCAACAGCAACTGTACCGCCGAGCGTGCAGCAACGTCTATCCATGCCCAAAGTCAGATGGAGTGCAAAAGATTCAAAAGACCCCCCCCCCATCCCCACTGAAAGGTTAACTAACAGGGACCCATTACCTTTAGTTTTTTTTAAAGCTCCATACTTCCCATAGACCCTCCAGCTTTTCCAGGGAGACGGGCAGATTCCAGATTGAGACATCCTCACTGCAAACCCCGTGAGGGCATCCAGGGTTGGAACGAGACGGCTTGCAAGTTATTGTGAGGCCTCGGTTCTGAATAAAAAGGCCCTAAGTACTGTCTTATTAAGGCAATAACCAAATAACTGGGACTGTTTATTCAGAACCCGAGATCTTCTGATAACTTGTCATCTCCAGTTCCAACAGGGGGATGATGAGATACCGCAATACTAAAATTCTTTTCTGACTATCTGGGAAAAGTCAATGGATTCACTCAGCGGTATGAAGGTCACACAGCAGTATGGAGGTCACACAGCGGTATGGAGGTCACACAGAGGTATGGAGGTCACACAGTGGTATGGAGGTCACACAGCGGTATGGAGGTCACACAGAGGTATGGAGGTTACACAGAGGTATGGAGGTAGCACAGCGGTATGGAGGTTACACAGAGGTATGGAGGTCACACAGAGGTATGGAGGTCGCACAGCGTTATGGAGGTAGCACAGCGGTATGGGGGTCACACAGAGGTATGGAGGTTACACAGAGGTATGGAGGTAGCACAGCGGTATGGTGGTCACACAGTGGTATGGTGGTCACACAGCGGTATGGTGGTCACACAGTGGTATGGAGGTCACACAGCGGTATGGATGTCACACTGCGGTATGGATGTCACACAGCGGTATGGAGGTCATACAGCGGTATGAAGGTCACACAGCGGTATGATGGTCACATAGGGGTATGGAGGTCACAGCAGTATGGAGGTCACACAGGTATGAAGGTCACATAGCGGTATGGAGGTCACACAGCGTTATGAAGGTCGCACAGCGTTATGAAGGTCACACAGCGGTATGGAGGTCACACAGCGGTATGGAGGTCACACAGCATTATGGAGGTCACACAGAGGTATGGAGGTCACACAGCGGTATGGAGGTCATACAGCGGTATGGAGGTCATACAGCGGTATGGATGTCACACAGTGTTATGGAGGTCACACAGCAGTATGGAGGTCACACAGGTATGAAGGTCACATAGCGGTATGGAGGTCACATAGCGGTATGGAGGTCACACAGCGGTATGGTGGTCACACAGTGGTATGGAGGTCACACAGTGGTATGGAGGTCACACAGCGGTATGGTGGTCACACAGCGGTATGGAGGTCACACAGTGGTATGGAGGTCACAGCGGTATGGGGGTCACACAGCGGTATGGATGTCACACAGTGTTATGGAGGTCATACAGTGGTATGGAGGTCACACAGCGGTATGAAGGTCACACAGCGTTATGGAGGTCACACAGCGGTATGAAGGTCATACAGCACTATGGAGGTCATACAGCGCTATGGAGGTCACACAACGGTATGGAGTTCACACAGCAGTATGGAGGTCATACAGCGGTATGAAGGTCACACAGCGGTATGGGGGGTCACTCAGCGGTATGGTGGTCACACAGCAGTATGGAGGTCACACAGCGGTATGGAAGTCATACGGTATGAAGGTCACACAGCGGTATGGGGGTCACTCAGCGGTATGGTGGTCACACAGCGGTATGGAGGTCATACAGCGGTATGGGGGTCACTCAGCGGTATGGTGGTCACACAGCGGTATGGAGGTCACACAGCGGTATGGTGGTCACTCAGCGGTATGGTGGTCACACAGCGGTATGGAGGTCATACAGCAGTATGGAGGTCACACAGCATTATGAAGGTCACACAGTGGTATGGGGGTCACACAACTGTATGGTGGTCACACAGAGGTATGAAGTTCACACAGCGGTATGGAGGTCACACAGCAGTATGGAGGTCACACAGTGGTATGGAGGTCACACAGCGGTATGGAGGTCACACAGCGGTATGGAGGTCACACAGTGGTATGGTGATCACTCAGCGGTATGGTGGTCACTCAGCGGTATGGTGGTCACACAGCGGTATGGGGGTCACACAGCGGTATGGAGGTCACACAGCAGTATGGAGGTCACACAGTGGTATGGAGGTCACACAGCGGTATGGAGGTCACACAGCGGTATGGAGGTCACACAGTGGTATGGTGATCACTCAGCGGTATGGTGGTCACTCAGCGGTATGGTGGTCACACAGCGGTATGGGGGTCACACAGCGGTATGAAGGTCACACAGCGGTATGGGGGTCACACAGCGGTAGGGTGGTCACACAGCAGTATGGAGCCTTTTTAAAAAAATTTTTAATAGATCCCAATTACTTAAACTTTTATTTGGGAGGGGGGGGGGGGGGCTATTCAGTTTCAAAATAAAAATGCTAGCCAGGCTTCATTTTATGACAAGCGTTTTTTCACCTTAACCTAATTCTGCTGTTTTTCCCAGATGTTACTTTAAAGGCTATAGTGAAATATTGTAAACTCTACATGAATAGTGTTTTTTTATGTTAATGAATAGAGATGAGCGAGCATGCTCGTCCGAGCAGTAGTATACTTGAGAGTACTCATTACTCGATCGAGTACCACACGGTGCTCGAGAAATTTTCACCCTCTCCTCCGCACATGTTTTGCGCCTTTTTTAGCCAATGAACATGCAAGAAAGGCTTTGGCACCTCCTGCTGTGACGTGCCAACCCTCTGCATGTCTATAGCAGTGATTGGCTGGCCAGATCATGTGACCTACGAGCATAAAAACTCAGGTCACCTGATGCGCGCCTCACACGGAGGCTGGGTTAGCTGAGGGACAGAGCTGCTGCTAATCAGGGAGAGTGATAGAGTAGGTTAGAGGTTGTGTTTAGGCAGGGATCCACTGTACAAGTCCTCTTTTGTGCATCAGCAGTTTGGCTGGCTGGGAGCAGTAGTGCGCACCAACCATTCACAAGCATCCCGGCTGTATACTGCATACTGTTACCGGCTTTATGCAGAATACTGCTAGTGGTGTATAGAGAGTAGATAGGAAGCAACAACACTATCATTTTCTATTTTTTAATTTTTGGGGGGGCTTAAAGCGAACGCTACATACCCCTGTGTGTGTCCTGTCGATGCATACTCTGTAACTTGACTGTACGCAGTTTACAGAGCATATTTTGGCCTAAAACCGAACGCCATATACCCCTGGGTGCGTCCTTTCAAAAAACACTTTCTAACAAGACTATACGCAGTTCCCCTTTTTTTTTGGGGGGGGGGGGGGGGCTTACAGGGTACGCTATATACCCCTGTATTTCCCTGGGGCACTGGTTAACAAACCCCTCGGGGAGAGATTTTTTTTCTCTTTTCTCTTTTTTCTCTTTGTAGGCTTCGTTGTGTGCCCGGCCGCTCGGAGGGGGTGCCCGGGTCGGACGGCCGCCTGCCAACTGTCGTGGCAGGACAGGCGGAGTGGGTACTCAAGGACTCCGCGGCTCTGTCCAAAAGGGAGGTGGCAGAGGGGCGGCTGTGGTGCGTTGACTCCAGTGTGCGCGTCCCCACTCCTTCTCAGCGCTTTGAGAAAATAGGTCAAAGACCGCCAGTGCTCCTGGACAAAGGCGGGTTGACGCGAACCCCCAGGACGAGAGGAGTGCCGCTCTGCGCGGGGGCGTCGTCGGTCTGTCGGACATCAGGAGCCGGAAGGATTGAATGCCGCGAGCTAACTAAGGATGCGGCACATGACTGGGAACAGGTACAGCAGGGGTTAAGTAGAGCGAGCAAAAGGGGGGTGGAGTTTAGACAGGAAGAAAAAGGGTGGGGGGGAGCGGAAGGAGCTCAGTCGTGAGACAAGAAGAGACGGGAGAAGACTGGAGAAGAGACAGCAGCAGAAAGAAGATTGCAAAGGGCGAAAAGTGTTTCCAGAGAGAGGAGAAGAGGTGCGGCAAAGGGAAGGAGTATCCAGCAGAAGAGGAGAAGCGGCGAAGAAATACCTGCAAGCGGCGTGGAAGAAGAGAAGGCAACCGCGTCCGGCGATCCAGAAGTCCCAAGATCGGAGGATGGAGGAGCTGCGAGCCCAGATTCGGGAGGCGATCCAGACGGACGGCGCGGAATGGCTAGAGGAGATCATCGCAAGCTGCAGATCGGGGTCGGAGTCCGGAAGGCCAGTCGGGCCGGCAGCAGCTTTACCGGCGGCTGCCGAGGGAGCGGAACAGCTGGGGGATGCCGGGCGAGGCCGCCCGAGGAGAAGACGGAACCCCCCTGCGAGGCTCAGTCCGAGCCCCGCCGCCAAGAGGGTCGGCCGCAGGAGCGGCCGCAGCGGAGAGATGTTGCAGGGCGCGGGACGCGCCACGAGGGCGGAGGCGCGAAATTCGAATCGCGCGGCGGTTGGAGCGACCGCGGAGGAGCAGCGGGAACAGCCGGGCGGCAGTCCGCAAAACAGCAGAGGGGCACCGGCAGCATCAAGCAGGGGCTCCGGGTCCAGGAGCCAGCGCGCAGTCGGGCGCACGGCAGCAGGAGACACCGGCAGCATGGAGCAGCCAAGGAGGCACGTGCCACGTGCAGACGCATGGCGGGAAGGCAGGCAAGATGGCGGCAGAGCAAGGCAGCAGCGCCAGGTACCGGGGAGGAGGGGGGGAGGAGCGTCCTCAGAGGGCCAGGCGGCCAGGCACTTAAACCCATTACCCGGGAGGTATAACCCTGGGGGGGGGAGGGATAGGGGATACAGCCCGGCCACCAGCTCTACCGGCAGTGCAGCCACCAGGGCAGGGAGCGCTCAGGGAGTTAGGGAAAGTGGGGAGATTATAGGAGAAGCGGGGATCCCATTTGTTTCCCTTGTCCCGGAGGGTCCATCGGCCGGGTCTTATGCGGGTCACCCTATCCATGAGCATCGACATAGCCGGTATGTAACTTACATCCCTCCCGCTGGCACCGGGTACGTAGTCAGCACCCAGACCCGTGAGCATAGCGGTCGCGCGGCTCACAGATATCACCTTCCACAGCAGCAAGCGATAGCGGCCCCTAGCTCACAGAGACTTTGTTATGTCAACCCACGTTTCGTGGTGGCAACATCGTCAGGTGGGGGGGATTCCTCACAGGGCTACGCCAGTCGCGCAAGCGGCAACAGGCAAGGTTTGGGTGCCAAGCGTAGACAACGCGAGAGAGCTAGGAGGGCAAGGTATCAGCAAAGGCGCGAGAGTGAGCTTGCGAGAGTAGGAGCGCAAGCAAGCGAGAGCATAAGGAGGCCGAGCGGAGAGTCTCTGGGCGACGGATCCAGGAGTCCAGGTGTACGGCACCACCAGGATACTTACCGCCATGCGGAACCTCCGCCAACACCTTCAACAAGCAGGCACAACATACGCCACAGGAGGCGGGATACACCCCCGGGACGGCCAGAGCGGGGCCACCTTATGATAGCGGGAGGATATGCGACAAACGACGCTCCGCATGTGAGTTCGCGGCAGCCATCGAGCAGCAGAGGCAGGAGCCCTGGGAGAAGGACGGCAGGGACCTCGCCCTTGGCGATGCCGGAGGACGGTCGTGCCGGTGAGTCAGACTGTTTAAATGCTTGGAAAAATGTAATGGATCCCGCCAAGGTGGCGGAGAAAAACGATTTGGTGTTAGTATTAAAATCGGTTTTGAATAAAATGGATAAAAAAGAGGTTTTATCGGTGTCCTGTGGATCCCCGGGGGGCGCGGGCCCACCCGTGGGGCAGGAGGGTGGCTTAACAGCCGGAGGTGAAGTGGACCCGATGGAAGGGTTGAGATACGCAGACTCGTTGTTCTGCGGGGTTGCCCCCTTGGGGGTCGGTGTGTCGGATGATCTACTCGATAAGATCCGGAAAGGTGTTTATGTGGATATATGGTCTCTGTTGTCTCCGGACCATGTGACGGTGGATAAAGAGAGGGTGTCGGATCGTGTGGATAAAAAATCGAAGGTCGCTAAGACTTTCTGTAATTGGGTTCAAGCGTTTACGATTTTGGCGTACGTTACATGCCAACAGTACCCTAAGAAAGGTCCCGAGATGTTGGTATATCTTAACACCATTTTCAGTGCATATAAGTTGCACGGAGGCACCGCGTGGTGGCACTATGACGAGGACTTTCGTCGGCGCGTGTCGGGTACGGCCGTGAGTTGGGCGACAAAAGCGACCGATGTATGGTTGCAACTCATTTTAGCCCAACGCCCGCAGAAACCTACCTTTCAAGGGGGGGCCGCGGGGGGCGGGCAACAGCCCCCTGCGGCCTCTCCGCGGCAAAACGGGTCATGCTGGCTCTATAATGAGGGCCACTGTCGGTTTTTCGCGACGTGCAAGTTTAGGCACGAATGTTCGGTCTGCGGAGGACAACACTCCGCGGTGCGCTGCTTCAGAAAACAGAGACAGCCAGTCGCCGGGGGCGGTGCCAGTGGAGCACCGAACCCCGGTGAAAAGCAAGTACCTCTTCCAGTGGCTCGACAGATACCACAGGAGGGAGGAAGCAAGAATCCTTAGACAAGGTTTTACCGACGGTTTTTTAATCCCCTTTTCATTTCAACCTGCTTCCACCTTGTGCTCAAATTTAAAGTCGGCCCTGGATAATATAGTATTGGTAAGAGAAAAGGTCAACAAAGAGGTGTCGGCGGGCCGCATGGCGGGCCCCTTCGACGAACCACCGTTCGCGAACTTGCGGGTCTCACCGTTGGGGCTAGTCCCTAAGAAAGAGGCGGGCAAGTTCCGATTGATCCATCATCTATCCTTCCCAAAAGGGGAGTCGGTAAATGATGGCATCACAAAAGAACAAGCATCGGTGGTTTATGCGTCATTTGACCAGGCGGTCGCTTTGGTCAGAGCAGCAGGTAAGCGGGCACAGTTAGCGAAAGCCGACATTGAGTCGGCTTTTCGGCTACTTCCAATTCACCCTGAGTGTTTCCACTTGTTGGGTTGCAAGGTAGATAACCAGTTCTTTTATGATATGTGTCTGCCGATGGGCTGCTCGATTTCGTGCTATTACTTCGAGCTTTTCAGTTCATTCCTGGAATGGATGCTCAGGTTCGAAACGGGCATCACATCGGTGACGCACTACCTTGACGATTTTCTGTTTATCGGTACGGAGCCATCGGGCACCTGCGAATTTTTGTTACGCACATTTCGGTCATTGATGCAGGAGGCGGGGGTCCCATTGTCTGAGGAAAAGACCATGGGCCCGGTGACAAGGTTAACTTTCCTAGGAATCGAGATCGACACCGAGGAAATGGTTTTTAGATTACCGATTGAAAAAATTGCCCGCCTCCGGCAGACGGTTAACGATGTCGTATGGTGTAAAAAAGTTACGCTGCGCCAAATACAGGTCCTCTTGGGTTTATTGAACTTTGCGTGCAAAGTGATACCCATGGGTCGCGTTTTTTCACGGAGGCTGTCGCTAGCGACGGTGGGTGTAAAGGAGCCGCATCATTTTATTAGAGTCACGCCCGGGATTCGAGGGGATTTACACACATGGAAAATCTTCTTGGAAGCGTTCAATGGGCAGGTGGTGTGCCCTAAGGAAGAGTGGTCGGGTACAGGTCTTAGCCTGTCCGCGGACGCTGCAGGGTCTACCGGATTTGGGGTTATTTTCCGGAACCTCTGGTGCAGGGAACCATGGCCAGTATCCTGGATAACTAAGCGGTGGAATCAAAACATTACTTTATTGGAGTTTTTCCCGTTGGTGGTGGCTGTGGAACTATGGGGTGAGGAGTTACAAGATCACAAAGTGTGTTTTTGGTCTGATAATGCTGCGGTGGTGCACATTATTAATCGGCAGTCTTCATCTTCCCCACCGGTGTTGGCACTCGTGAGACATGTGGTCTTGAGATGTTTACAGCGTAATATATATTTACGGTCAAAGCATGTGCCGGGATATAAAAATGTGGCAGCTGACGCGCTCTCTCGTTCGCAGATGGAGCGGTTCAGAGAGCGGCACCCTCAGGCGGATGCGTTGGGAGTACGCTGCCCGCTTTTCTTGTGGGATCTGGCAGAACAGAGCTGCTGAAGCTTGTCGAGTCATCCGTGGCAGTGGGAACCTGGAAAAACTATAATGCGGTGTGGAAAAAATGGTTGTGTTGTACGGATGGCAGGGTAGCTGGGGGCGAGAGGGCCCGGTCAGCTACCCTGGATATGTTAGCGTCCCTACGGGCGGGACGGGCGTCGGTGGATGCGGCGAAAAAGCATCTTGCGGGCGTCGCTTTTTTGCTAAAGTTGCACGGGTTCAGAGACGTTACAAAAGAGTTCGTTTTTCGCCAGATAGTGCGCGGGTGGAAGAAAGAAAAGGCCGGCTCTGATGCCCGCCGCCCGATTACTTACCAGTTGTTGTGCAAGTTATTGGACACTTTGGAGGTCACGTGTTGCAACGGGTACGAGGTTTTACTGTTTAGGACGGCGTTCTTGCTGGCATTTTTTGCGGCGCTCAGGATCGGCGAGTTAGTTCCGAAGAGCAAGTTTATGCCGGGAGGTCTTATGTTTGACGATGTGGTAACGGTAGACGACGGGCTACGGGTCAGGATTAAAAAATCAAAAACCGACGTTTTCGGTAGAGGTGAGTGGGTGCCGATCTCGCGGCTAGGCGCCGTTTGGTGCCCAGTAGATACGGTAGCCAGTTACATGGCAACAAGGCCGGCGGGGGAGCAGTTTTTGGTTCACGCATCCGGCCTCCCCCTCACCAGGTTTCAGGTAACGGCGGGGTTAAAATCGGCTTTGAGGTCTGTGGGCCTCGATCCGAAGGAATTCGGAACCCACTCCTTCAGAATCGGTGCGGCCACGTCGGCAGATGCGGGTGGAATGAACGAAGACGGGGTAAAACGGCTTGGGAGATGGAAGTCCCAGGCATATAAGTCTTATGTGCGACCCGATCTGGCGGTGCGAGATTTAAGTTAGGGTCAAAAGGCCCCTCGTTTTTCTTTAAATGTGAGGCAGTGTCCTTCAAGTTGGTTGCCCTTGTTTTGTTTTTCTTGTTTTTTATTTGCAGCAGCAGAACCGTGGAAGGTACACATAGTCGGGCATTCCTATATTCACTGGGCACAAAGGAGGGCAGCAGTACGCCCGTTGGGATCGGAGCTAGGCCTACCCGGAACATCCGTAACCTGGCACGGAGTCCGGGGGCTAAGATGGCCCGACATGTGGAAGCTGGTGGTGGACATAGCCAGAAGTACCCCCCGGAAAGTGGTGTTGGTGGTTCACGCCGGGGGGAATGATCTCGGGAAAGCAAAGACACGAGACCTGTTGGTCATCATGAAGCAGGACTTACTGCGTTTTCGGGAATGTTTTAACGAATGCATCATTGTGTGGTCGGACATTGTCGCGAGGAGGCTCTGGAATGGAGCGAGGAGCCTGGAAGCGGTGGATAGAGCCAGGAGGCTGATCAACATGCGGATGTCGCAGTTTGTTCACTCTATCGGAGGGGTGGCGGTGCGCCATTGGGAGCTGGAAGAGAAGGAAAAGGGGGCATTGAGGAGGGACGGTGTTCACCTCAATGATGTAGGGTTGGATACGTTCCTATCCGGCTTGCAGGATGGGGTTGAGAAAGCTTTAGCTCGGGTTGGTGGGGTGGGGACGGAATGAGCCGTAGTAACGCGGCACATCCCGTGTGGCCCGGATTTTTTGTCCATGCTGTGAGGAAGTAGAGGAGGGTTTGCAAGCCGAAGGAACGGGGCTTACAAACGTCCTCAGTGGACTGTTTACGGACTTTAAAGTTTTAGCATACGGACAGCATGGACGGTTTTTTCAATAAAGTTTTTCAATAAAGTTTTTTGATATTCGTTAATAAATAAAAGCTGTGGCCTACCCCACAATTGGCAGAAACAAGAAGTTGTAAGTATTGGTTATTTAGTAGATAAGTGAGCGGGTAAAGGATTGAGAGTGTTCCCAGTCTTGAATGCCGCGAGCTAACTAAGGATGCGGCACATGACTGGGAACAGGTACAGCAGGGGTTAAGTAGAGCGAGCAAAAGGGGGGTGGAGTTTAGACAGGAAGAAAAAGGGTGGGGGGGAGCGGAAGGAGCTCAGTCGTGAGACAAGAAGAGACGGGAGAAGACTGGAGAAGAGACACCCGCCCACCCGCCCTGGAGGGATAGGGGAGAGGTGGGACGGTTATGAAGGACTATCGTTGGAAGTTGTCACAGCTGTTTTGGCCCGGATTTTTTGTCCATGCTGTGAGGAAGTAGAGGAGGGTTTGCAAGCCGAAGGAACGGGGCTTACAAACGTCCTCAGTGGACTGTTTACGGACTTTAAAGTTTTAGCATACGGACAGCATGGACGGTTTTTTCAATAAAGTTTTTCAATAAAGTTTTTTGATATTCGTTAATAAATAAAAGCTGTGGCCTACCCCACAATTGGCAGAAACAAGAAGTTGTAAGTATTGGTTATTTAGTAGATAAGTGAGCGGGTAAAGGATTGAGAGTGTTCCCAGTCCTGGCCTACGGTGTCGTGGAGCTCCTGTCGGCGAAGTAGTGCGCCTTACCCTGCTGGGATGGGGACAGCTGGACGCTGCACTGGGAAAAATTTTCAGTACGCTGTGGACGCAGGCTCGTGCCTGCGTCCTGGGGGGGATTGGACAGCAATGCCAGCATGTAACCCAGGAGAAGAGGCAGTGGTGTCACCCGCATGCGGTGATTGGCCTTGGTTGCACCTAGTGTGGTGCTAAGCTAAGATGTGCCAGCACATTTGCCTTGCTGATTATGGTCTGTTCCAAGTAAATAGTTAGGGGGGTGACGCCAGACTCTTGCCCAAAATTTGGCTTAAAGGGGTTGTCCTGCGGCAGCAAGTGGGTCTATACACTTCTGTATGGCCATATTAATGCACTTTGTAATGTACATTGTGCATTAATTATGAGCCATACAGAAGTTATCAGAAGTTTTTCACTTACCTGCTCCGTTGCTAGCGTCCTCGTTTCCACGGAGCCAGCCTAATTTTCGGCGTCTAATGGCCAAATTAGACGCACTTGCGCGGTCCGGGTCTTCTTCTTTTCTCAATGGGGCCGATCGTGCAGGATGCCGGCTCCGTGTAGCTCTGCCCCGTCACGTGCCGATTCCAGCCAATCAGGAGGCTGGAATCGGCAATGGACCGCACAGAAGCCCTGCGGTCCACCGAGGGTGAAGATCCCGGCGGCCATCTTCAGCCGGTAAGTAAGAAGTCACCGGAGAGCGGGGATTCAGGTAAGCGCTGTGCGGATTTTTCTTTAGGTCCCTGCATCGGGGTTGTCTCGCGCCGAACGGGGGGGGGGTTGAAAAAAAAAAAAAACCCGTTTCGGCGCGGGACAACCCCTTTAATAGTGGGACCTGGGAGCCTCAGATGCAGCCATGCATACTGCCCCTACCGTTCCCTATCCGTTTCTGTAGTGTTTCCATCACTTTCTGATGTTTTCAGGTGATTCCCACAACCTCCCCAATGCAGAGCATCGGTCATCCTGAAAAATGCTCGAGTCGTCCATTGACTTCAATGGGGTTCGTTACTCGAAACGAGCTCTTGAGCATTACGAAAAGTTTGACTCGAGTAACGAGCACGTGAGCATTTTGGTGCTCGCTCATGTCTATTAGTGAATTTTTTATTAAAATACGCCATGCTCTAAACATGGGATTTCTTTCAGTTTTATCCATCGGTTTCTCTGAAAAACTTCAAAAACTTCAGGAAAAACACATGTGCAAAATAAGAAAAAAGTATAACTCAAAATCTGTACTTTACCTGTAAAAATGTAATTACAAAACATGAAACATATGGAATTCTTTCTTGTGTTACAAAACTGAAAATACCTACATTTGGTATATATACAGGAAAGCTTGTGGCGCGTACTTCAGATGTATCCATAGGGCTCCAGTCCAGCAGCGTCCTCTTGGCTTCCGTCCGGCTCGGAGGGATCCTGTTTGTATTTTCTGTATAGAATAGCGTATTAGTTTGTGCCACCCTGTAGAGAGGCGTCCTGCGAACAATGTGTACCTACATGCAGCTACATGGTAGAGTCTCCACCAGACTTGTATGTCGGGGGGAACCTTCAGATATAACCTCGGACAGAAGCATTTAATATGATGTACGCACTGCCTTAGGGGGGCTTATGTGCAGTTCTACGACTTTTTTGCAGTTTTGGCATGGATTTTCTTATTTATAAAGCATATTGAAGTGCTGGGCATCCGCTATATACAATGGTACAATATGCAATGGTAGACTCATAAGTGTCATGGAGAGAATAGAGAAATTACATTTTAGTTCATAAGGAAAGCTCTTTGCTTGCTGGTGTACTGTACATGGGTACTGATGGTCCAGAGGGGGGTTATAACAGACTCCGAAGAGTTCACCAGAGGCTTTGCGTTTCCTCTGATGGACTTGGGTTCTGATACGATATAAATGCCATAATAAGCTTTATGGGGTCTGTGAGCTATGCAGTTGTGTATGGTGCATCAGCCGCCCTTGCTCAAGGGAATGCCGGAGAAGACCTGGTACCCAAGTCTTGTGCCCACCAGAAGCTGACCCCCTTTATCCAGCAGTAAGCCCCACATTCCATGCACTCATAGTTGTACTCACGCAGATACTGGCTGGTGACACATTGTGTATAGCACTGGACCATTGTACAGAAGCACAGCTCTTGTGTCGCCCATTTCCTGGAAGCTCTTGTGCGTAGGGTCTTCACTCCCGTTGTCAGTTGGGGTATTAGTTTTATTCTGTGTGTAGTTATGTGTGCTTTGTGTAGTTTATAAAAGGGGTAACATACTTGCCTGGTAATCTGCAGACAGAGAAGAGATCTCCTGAGCTCCAGACAGAGCAGCCACCACCAGGCGGACTACTTTGCTGCATATACTGTATAGTTATACTGTCCCAATAGAGTTCAATGGGTATTCCATGACTTTTCAAACTCACAGCCTTCTACCACAGCTGCCCTCAGTGAAGTGTTCAACAATGTATTTTCTTAAATGAGTGCTTGTGCTTCAATCAGGATGTGTCCCATGACCCCTATTGTCCTGATTTTCAGACTTCTTCTGGTGTATTGACATGGTCAGGGGCTCTTAGCTTCCTGTCTCAGTCACATGAATATTTATGAGTTGGGCGGGCAGTCAGGAGCAGATCACCCAGAGGTATGAGCGGGCATAGCTCTTACCTCATGCTCCCTAACACAGCCCAGCCGCAGCCTTCTCCCTCCAGCTGTAATGGCTGTTATGTGTTGGGCAATAGAATATTATCTATTCATACGTAAGATCTCATGTTTTGTTTAGGTACCTAATGTATAACGGTGGGTGAATGAGCAATAACGGTAACATTTCTGGATGGTTAGTATGTAGCGTATACATCTTATTCTACAGCATTGGTACTCACTGGAGAAAGTATCTGAAAGGCAAAGGAGTGTATTGCAGTGTATGGGTGATTTACAGCTGACACTGTGCATATGTGCATGTATGATATGGATAGTGCTGCCTTTAATAGAGGAGACTGGGATTGGGATACTGGGTATTCTGTGAATGTATATTATTTCACAGTATGATGGTCCCCTGCTCACTAGGATTGTTCTCTTGTATGAAAGTAGATTACGGTTGCAGCTAGAGGTGGTGACAGTCATACGGGCTCTACCTCTTATTAAGCTCCAAGAAACAGTGAGAGGAGCTAGATGATCATTATTGGTTTAATGGGTGGGATTTAGTATTCATGAGCTGTGTGGGAGGAGGATACAGAGCGAACAGGCAGCGGCGCAGCCCACGGGATTCTGGGGATGTAGTAGAGAAGAACAGGAGGGCTGTGAACAGGAAGTACTGATATAGGCAACAACAAAGCCCAGATGAGGCTGCAGGATGAAGATGAGAGCAGAAGAAGCAGAGGAAATGTAGCTGTCAGATGTTTATGACTATTTTGGAATTTGACTTTGGTCTCAGAATACCCCTTTAATTGTACACAGCAGCACAGATTTCCGAATTCTGTCTACTAGACAGCATAAACTTAGACAGTCTGAAAATATGCTGGCTTTTTCACAGTGGCTTATGCTGGACAATAAGTTCGGTGTGTCTTTAGACACTTGTATCAAACTCTAAACCACATATTGTTTGGGTTATGCCACAACAAATTTTTGCTATAATTTTGCACACATTGTTGGAACTTCCCATTTTCATGGCAGCTGATGGTAAATTTATATTGATGTGGGTGGGCTCTGTGCAGCAGCTATGTTAATTTATGCCATCCACTCCACCAATGATCATGGCCCTCCCAACAGCGGGTAAAACACCTGAAACTGGCTATTAATAAGAGTCCGTTTGGTTGCCATGATCAGGACCTGATTGGTTGAGGTACCAATGACCTTATCACTGACAGCCAATCACAGCACTGCTCAGGAAAATTTGTATGCTACAAATTTTCCAGGAATGTCAATGCTGCATCAGCATCTATCCCTTTGTCCTCTTCTCTCTCCTCTGCTTGCTGTCAGTGTGAGATCGGAGAAGAGATACAGAGAATCTAGTGTGTAAAACAGCACACATTAACTCCTTCCACATATTAACGTTTCTACTACAATCACCTATACTATTGTTAGGGCTCTAGGCCACTGTACTAACCAATCAAAACTGGACTTTAGACATGACCTGGTATGGCTGGCAGCTGACCCCAATGGTCAGGTACCGAAGGAGGGAAGACTCAGATGAGTGACTTTCCCTTAGCTAAACCAGAAGATGGGAAGATCCCTGCCTATTTGCAGGGTAGGTGTCCTGATAAGAACGGCCCCACGCTGGTATCTTGGAGCTGACTATCCCTGACAGGAAACAGGGACACAGTACACAAAGCACAGAACAGGAATGACTACCACAGAAACAGGAACGCTGCACGGATTGGACAGAAATGGACAAACGCACACAAGCTAAAGCATAAAGCAAAGAACATACAAAATAAACAGATACCAGCTCAAAAGACAGAACAGTCTTAAGATAGGTGACCTAGATTTGCTTGGTGTCTGAAGCAAACACACATCAATTCTGAGACAAAGAGGGAGGGTCCCCAGCTCACTTAAATAGGAGAGTAATTGCTACTTAACCTGTAGCTGGTCTATGAGAACTGAGAGGAGTTAAAGCCTGGCTTAGACACAACGATTATCGCTCAAAAGATGTCTTTTGAGCGATAATTGTATGCATTTACAGGGCAAGGTGATCGCTCAAACGCTGAGCGATCACTTTGTGCTCCGAGCGGGGGATGCAGAGGACAAGAGGGGCCGCTTGTATTCTGCATCCAGCTGTTCTCTGCTCGGAGCGCTCAGCTAGTATACAGCTGAGCACTCCAAACGGTTTATGCAGCTGGACCGCTGTGTTCTTCATACCCCGGCTGTGCTCATGGAGCAGGATACACCTGAAACAATAGTGTGAATCCCTGAGAAGGCTGATCAAGGACTCGTTAATGATGTTGATGTCTGTGCAGTTAGACACAACGGCTATCGCTCAAAAGATGGCTTTGAACAATTTTTGAGTGAGAATCGTTGTGTCTAAATCAGCCTTAACTCCCTCATTGCTGGTAGAAAATAGAACAAAGAGTACATTCAAACAGAAGAAGCAGAGCGATGCCTCCGTCTGCCTGGCAGACACAGGTAGCAGACCTAACAGCTATATAGTTGCAGCATTCATTTTTATTAATTTATCTAAAAATAAATGACATTTATTACATGCAGTAAATTGTGGTGCAGATCCACATCACAACCTGCAGTATAGTTTGCCCTGTGGATATTAGTGTGAATCCGCCTCAAAATCAACACCATTTGATCCGCTGCTGATTTCCCTCTTTCAAATGTAGGGCTGAAGTCTCTTGCAGATCCACATCAGAATCTGTGTGAAACTCTGCTCAAGTGATCTAATGCAGAATTTGCTGTGGATTTTCTACAGTGGGAACTGCGCCAATCCCGCTACATGTGAACATACTCCTGCATTCATTTATTGCATAAACTAATGATTACATCAATTAATTAGCAATACTTTTTATGTACATGAAAAATTACAAATAAAATCTAAATTAAAATAAAAACAATATACAGAGAAATTTTAAAAATTAATGTTAATTAATGTAAGTCTCCAAAATTGCTTAGAAACGTGCAAAATTTCTCAAATGTGCTTCCAAAATAAAGAAGTGGAAATATATATATATCTGATAAAGATGTACATGTTTGACATACTGCACTTGAGGTAATCTCTTACAGTGACATATGTCAGGTTTCCAAAATCTGGCCTGGTCATTAAGGCATAAACAGATTTGGCCTTGAAGGGGTTAAACACACGTTTCTAGCAAGCTGTGATACTTATCCTGGGTTCCCATGGGACAGTTTCACCGCGAAAAACTCGTGGTCTTGCTGCAGCAAAAAAAATGCAAGATTCCCGCGGGATAAGCGCAGGTTCAAAACCCGTGGCACTTAGCCACGGGCTTTGGAGTGGCTTCGCCACATGCTTTTCCGTTGAGGAGCGAGGACGCAACGAAAAAAAACAAGAATTGACATGCTGCGTCCCGGGAATTCACGCCACAGTGCCGGCTTTGTCGCAATGGATTGTCCGCCCCGTGTGGACGAGATTTTTGACAAATCTCGTCCACATGGCTGGTTAATCGCAGGATTAGCGGCCACAGGTGGATTTGCTGCAGCGAAATTCCACGGCAAATCCACTCTGTGTGAACCCAGCCTTACAGTAAGCCACAGCACTTGTAGGCGGAAGTTTGAAAAGTGTCTAAAACAATAAATGTGGTCCAAGACGTGTACACATTGTGTTCTGGTGTATTGTGACTAGTAAGTCTCCTCCAGTGAGTTTCTCCTTGGGTTGACTTTATCCTTGAATCCTATGGTTATGTGATGGAAAGCTTGGGATTTGGGCCTCTGTTTTACAAAAATACACAGCTTTTGGACATATTTACTGTATATAACATAGCCGTATCTGGTTGTCTCTGTTTATGTGAAGTCATTGAAGCGGTGCTGTTTGAGGAAGGCACTTTATTAACACATTATGAAGGGTACTCTGCTTGTCAAGAGACACTTTGATACCACTGCTAGTCATGGGGCACTTGGCTGGCAATGTTTGTGAAAGGGGCCCCTGAGATGGGGGAGAAGCCACATGCAGATCTTTAACTTAGGGGAACCGCAGGTGCCTGAGTTGTTAGGTCTCGCAGTTGTGGCCAATACTGAAAGGTGGGAACTAGGAGCACAACAGGACCCAGAGTCCAATCCTTCATCAAGATATTGGAACTGGGGATATCCAATCCCAGACACTAGACTATAGGCTATGCTGAAGTTAGTAGGCCCAGTCTCAAGGCTGGCAACAGGTCTCCTCCGGGGTATCTATTAAGCATAAGCACTCATCGCTGATGCTCCAAACAAAGAGCTTTATTGATCAGCAACTCACCATGAAAAACATTTAACGGAATGGCTTCTGGATAGTTAAAGGAAGAGCCGCGGCTGGAGACATAGATGTGGCTCACCATGAAAGTCTTGTAGAAGACAGATTTGACACCAAATTCAGACCCTGATGGAGCTTTCCTGTCACTGAACTGCCCAGACATCATTACAGCTGGGATACCAGACTGTGGTGGGATGCCGTGCCAAAGGGCCTCATACAGCACCCATCTGACACCAATGCTTCTTGGTGGCAAGACTTTCCACCTCGTGTCAGATTCACGCCTTATGTGGTCATGGTGCCCATATGTCCAGCCGCAGCCAATCAGCAACGTTATTTACTGAACACAATTTTGTATAACAGTAACACCATTTGGCCTGTAGAGCTCATACCTACAAATACAATTTCACACAGTTTAACCCCTTGAGTGGCACGCCCGGAAATTTTCCGGGACGAGCTCCACTGCTCATAGCAACATAGCCCGGAAGATTTCCGGGCTATGTATCACTATGGGAGCTGCAGAGCACAATGCCACAAGCTGTGACAGTGTGCTCTGCCTGCACAGACCCACAGAGAACAAAGCAAGGGCTTTGAAAAACCAGCAGAAGATATTGCCGATATGCCGGCAATCTCCTGCTTTGTTTACAGGTTGCCATAGAGACCATCGGCTTGTCAGAAGCAAGCCGATGGTCTCTGTGGCAGGGAGAGCTGGTTGTTAGCTGTCAGAGGACAGCTAGGTACCTGCTCTTACAGCAGAGATCAGAGAAAACCTCCGATCTCTGCTGTGTTAACCCTTTACATGCTGCAGTCTATGTGACTGCAGCATGTAAAGGGCTGTCACTGCAGCATGTAAAGGGCTGTCACCATCGGACCCCCGAAAAAAAATTAAAAAAAAAAAAAAGTTAAAAAATTATTTTAAAAAATTATAAAAACACTTGTCTCCCTTTACTTTGTAAAAAAATCAAAAATACAATCACACATGTGGTATCCATGCGTCATAATGACCCAGAGAAGGAAGTTAATACATTATTTAACCCCTTAATGACATGGCCCCTTTTTTTCTTTTTTCCCCATTTCTTTTTTTCCTCCCCCCTGTTTAAAAAAATCACAACTTGTCCCGCAAAAAACAAGCCCTCACATGGCCGTGTCAATGGAAAAATGAAAAAGTTATGGCTCTTGAGACGCAACTGCAAAACTAGTTGAAATTCAATGATTAGACCATTTAAAAAAACCTGCCCTGGTGGGCACGGCAGGGTGGTAGGAAACCCGCCACTCAAGGGGTTAAACCCCCATGGCTTGTTAGCTCACAAACGATCAAGATCAAACCTATGGGATTGGAGGACTACGCCTTTCATCCCTGCTTCTACACATAGGTCATCCTCAGACGCTTTTCTGAATAAACAATTTCAAACTGTCACAACCTGGGAAAACAAGAATAAACCAAATACAACGTCCTGTAATATATTGACTGAGACCCTTTTGTGGGATTGGCAAGGTTGGGGTTGAGCAGGAAACAGCTAGCGCTTCTACCCATCTGACTTGAATGCTGGAGCTAACATACACCCCTGCCATGCGAGGAGAAGAGCTGGTTGGGGACTTCATGTTCTTAGCATTACTCGCTTTAACAGAACCTCACCCTCCAATAGTCCTCCGATTCCTAGGATCCAGAGCAGGTCCAAGCAATGGACGAGGCGAAAGTCGATGACTATTGGTCCCAGGTACATCTTAAATCTAGAACAGGGGGTTCTCATCCTCCAGGTTCATCAGGTCAATAAACTGTTGCTGTCCAATCTCCCCTTGACCCAGACACCCAGGAAAGATCTATGGCCTCTCCTTTGACCAGGTCATACAGTAGGAAAAGTATAGTATGAAATCTTTTAGAGTTTGTTTGTAAATTGTTCAGATTCGCTGTACAGTGAATTAAATGACATAGGGCGCCTGCACACGAGCGGAAATTCCGCGGCGGGATTTCCTGCGGAATTTCCACCGCTGAAAGCTGCC
Source organism: Eleutherodactylus coqui (assembly GCF_035609145.1). Taxonomy (NCBI): domain Eukaryota; kingdom Metazoa; phylum Chordata; class Amphibia; order Anura; family Eleutherodactylidae; genus Eleutherodactylus; species Eleutherodactylus coqui. The sequence goes on along the minus strand of NC_089848.1, from coordinate 32,823,995 downwards.
ATAGGATTGCGTTAACAAATGCAATCCTATGCAGACGGCCGCGATTTGGCCGCGCGAAACCTCGGGCGGCAAACAAATCACGGCATGCGAGCCCTGCACAGAAACGTCACTCACTGGCCGCCGGCTCCGCTCTGCGCATGCGCCGGCACATGAAAGAGCCGGGGCCATGGGAGCATGTGAGGGTCACACTGCTCTCTGCAAACGTTCAGGTTGGGTCCCGCTGCGAGAATTCTCGCAGCCGGATCCGACCCGGCCGTCTGCAGGCGGCCTAAACGATCTTTGCGTACATGCAATTACGTGTAAACGAGCGAACGATGATTTTTTTGCCTACATAAAATTAACAACGAATGAGAAGCAAATGAATTCTCATTCATCATTCAATCATTGTTTACACCGAACGATTATCGTTCAAACTCTCATGATCCAGCAATTTTTTTAATGATAATTGTTCCATGTAAAAGGGCACTAAGTCATCAGTCCAACTTCACTGACAGATCTCCTATTGAGACTAAGATTGTAGGGTATATATGTAGTGATATAAAGAAGCTGCAGAGAACAAACAGTGCAACATTTTTAATCAAATCCTATTGTAAAAATGATTGTCAGCCCAAACTACATACATTTACGTGAAAACAAATTTGTCCCCCCCACCCCCACAAAGGTGGCCATAGCCTATAACCCCTTGAGTGGCACGCCTGGAAATTTTCCGGGAGGAGCTCCACTGCCCATAGCGATATAGCCCGGAAGATTTCTGGTCTATGTTTCACTATGGGAGCTGCAGAGCACAATACCATAAGCTGTGGCAGTGTGCTCTGCCTGCACAGTCCCACACAGAACAGTGCAGGACTTTGAAAAAAGAAGCAGGGAGATATTACCAATCTGCCGGCAATCCCCCGCTTGTATTTTCAAACTCCTGCACTGCTTTGTTTACTAGTTGCCATGGAGACCATCGGCTTGTCAGAAGCCAGCCGATGGTCCCTGTGGCAGGGAGAGCTGGTACTTGGCTGTCAGAGGATAGCCAGGCACCACCTCTTACATAGCAGAGAATGGAGAAAACCTCAGAGCTCTGCTGTGTTAACCCTTTACATGCTGCGGTCTATGCGACCACAGCATGTAAAGGGCTGACAGAAGGAGGAGGATCCCTCTGTCAGAAGATAGCCTGGCACCAGCTCTTATACAGCAGAGAATGTAGAAAATCTCCGATCTCTGCTGTGTTAACCCTTTACATGCCACAGTCTATGCGACTGCAGCATATAAATCACTTTCACCATCGGACCCCCGGAATATGATCAGAGGGTCCTGATGGGTCTCTGTGAAAGTCCCTCAAAGGGAAATTTTTTTTTTTTTTAAATTAAAAAAAAAGCTAAAAATGAAAACACTTTTTTCCGTTTACTTTGTAAAAAACAAAATTACACATGTGGTATCCTTGCATCGTAATGGCCCGGAGAAGGAAGTTAGTACATTATTTAACCCCTTAATGACGCGCCCCCTTTTTTTTCTCCCCCTGTTTAAAAAATCGTAACCCCTTTATTTATCCATCGACGTCGCTGTATGAGGGCTTGTTTTTTATGGGACGAGTTGTATTTTTGAATGGTGCTATTTAATGTACCATATAATGTACTGAAAAACATTAACAAAATTCTAAGTGGAGTAAAATGAAAAAGAAAAAATGACATTCCGCCATCTTTCAGTGCATCTTGCTTCCACGGTGCACAAACTGCAACAAAAATGATCTGATAACTTTATTCTATGGGTCATTACGATTACTACGATACGACGTATGTTTTTTTTTTTGCTGTAGAAGGGTGACTACCCACTACAGTTTTTTCCACTGTGAAATTCGCAGCATTTTTTTTTTCTGCAGGGGTCTATGGGACTTGTAATGTTAAAATCGCAACTTACCGTATTTTTTGTTTAGACATTTAATTTTTTCAATTATTTTCTGCCGCCATCTTTTGCGCGCTATAACTTTTTTATTTTTCCATCGACATAGTTTTGCGAGGGCTCACTTTTTGTGGGACGTCCTTTAGTTTACATTAGTGCTAATTCGGAATACATACGGCTTTTTGATCGCTTTTTATTGCATTTTTTCTGGGAGATAGGGTGACTAAAAAAGTGCTTTTCTTTTTTTTTCAGACATAGTTCTCTGTGCAGGGTAAATAATGCATTACTTTGATAGATCGGACTTTTATGGACGCAGCGATACCAAATATGTATTTTTCTTTTATGATTTAGATTTTTTTATTATAGATATGGCAAAAGAAGGGCGATTTAAACTTTTATTACTTTATTTTTTTAAACTGTGAAAAAGTCGCGAAAAAGAACAAAACTATTATAATTTGGTATTGGCATAATCGTACCGGCCTGTAGAATTACTTTAATATATTATTTATACTGCTCAGAGAATGCAGTGAAAAATGAAAATAAAAAACATGCCAGAATTACAGATTTTGTTAATCTTGCCACTAGAAAAAAATGCAATAAAAAGTGATCAAAATTCTACATGTCCCTAAACATTAGATAAATAAAGACTAGAGTTCATCCCGCAAAAAACAAGGCCTTCTAGAGCGCTGGCAATGGGAAATAACATTAATACGGCTCTTGGAATGCGGCGACACAAAAGTAAACCTTTAAGAAAAAAAATGTTTTAAATGCACAAAAATAGCAAAACATAAAAACTGTATAAATTTGGTATCGCCGGAATCATGTGACTCAGAGAATAATGTTATCGCACTATTTATTCTGGACGCTGAACGCCGTAAAAATGAAATCCAAAAAACAAAAATGGCAGAATTTCTTTTTTCCCCCCCAATCTCCCTACAAATATTTTTACAAAAGTTCTGCAATGCATTATATATACCCAAAAATGATGCCATCAAAAAATACAACTTGTCCTGCAAAAAACAAGCCCTCATATGGCCGTGTCAATGGAAAAATGAAGAAGTTATGGCTCTTGGAACGCGACTGGAAAATTAGTTGAAATTAAATGATTAGACCATTTAAAGAACCTGGGTCTGGGTCCCTCACGCTGGGCTGCAGTCTTCCGTGTAGTCCTCAGCGCTGAGCGAGCATTATCTTTCTGGTAATGGGGCTTGAATACCCCGCCTCCTGCAAGAGATTGCTGTGATTGGTTAAGGAACACCACCTCAGCGAATCAGAGCTGGAGCTAGATGAACCAATCACAGCCATTCAATGATGTCATTCAATGAATGGCTGTGTATTAAGAAATCCCCCGAAAATAAGACACTGTGCCTCTTTTGGGGCAAAAATTAATATAAGACAGTGTCTTTTTTCGGGGAAAACATGGTAGTATTAATGGTCATTTCTCTACTTTCTCACAGGCGTGGATAAAACTGAGAAGCAGCTGTCTTGTTGCCTATAGAATCCAATCAGCTCTGATTTCACTGCTCCAATTCAATATTGAAAATGAACGTTGAACTCCTCGGCTGTCTTGAAGTGCAGGCTATTTTTTCTTTGAGACAGTTTTAATACTTATGACCCTTATGCATAGAGTGGACATAATTCTGCCAAGTACACTCGGCCGAAAACACGCGATGCACAGCATAGTTATACTGCGTAACACTTGCTTTGTTATTGGTTGGCAGCAGGTTGCAGTGTACATGCAGTACCATAGTGCTCTGTACCCCTGTAGTAGAGTCATGTTTGTGAAATGGCTGGTTCAGTCCATCATTATTAGTTCATTTGTGTATTATATACTCATATCATTTGTTATCTTGAATACTTGAATCACAACTTTCCTGGGTCACCTAGGCTTTGGCTATGATTACAAGGGACGGATATGCTGTGAAATTTCAAGGCAAATTAACAAGGAGAAATGCAAGGTCCTACATCTGGACAAGAAAAATGAAAAAGCACATACAAAATGGGAGGAATTGGGCTAAGTAGCAGCACATGTGAAAAAGTTTTGGGTATGCTAATAGATCACAAAGTGAACATGAGTCAATAGTGTGATGCAGCAGCCAAAAAGCCAAACACAATTCTGGGATGTATTAAGAGAAGCATAGAGTCTAGATCACGTGAGGTCATTATCCCCCTCTACTCTTCCTTAGTCAGACCTCATCTGGAATACTGTGACCAGTTCTGGGCACCCCACTTTAAAAATGACATAGACAAACTGGAGCAAGTTCAGAGAAGAGTTATCAAGATGGTGAGCGGTCTGCAAATCATGTCCTATGAGGAACGGCTAAAGGATCTGGGAATGTTTAGCTTGCAGAAGAGAAGGCTGAGAGAAAACTTAATAGTTGCCTACAAATATCTGAAGGGCTGTCACGGTCCAGAGGGATCAGCCCTATTCTCATCTGTACAAGGAAAGACTAGACGCAATGGGATGAAACTGAAAGGGAGGAGACACAGATTAGATATTAGTCAGTGAGGGGGATCAATGAGTGGAACAGGTTACCACAGGAGGTGGGGAGATCCCTTCAATGAAAGTCTGCAGGGGCTGGACAGACATCTGTCTGGGATGATTTAGTGATCCTGCACTGAGCAGGGGGTCGGACCCGATGACCCTGGAGGTCCCTTCCAACTCTACCATTCTATGATAAATTATCATGAAATCTGTAAACATATAAAGTTGCTGTTTGTTATGGATTTTTGTGCGATTTTTGATTCCGTTTATCACCCACAAGGGCACCAGGCCTCCCTGTCACCCAAACGTATTCCTCCATTTTTCTCAACTGGCGATGAAAGAATAAGTGTGGTGGCTCAGTTGTTAGCACTGCTACCTTGCAGTGCTTTTGTTCTAGGTTCAAATCTGATCAAGAGTAACATCTGGAGGTCTTAAAAATTCATGCAGATATTGTCCTTAATGAGATGTGAACCTCGGACCCCAGCCCTGCAAGGCAATAGTGCTGACCACTGAGCCACATTCATTGAAGAGGCCACCACCACCACAATTCTGCAAAAATGGGCCGACTGAACACAACGAGCCTCCCTACTCTTAGAGTTCGTTCACATCAGTATTTTGCTTTCCATTTTTAACGGATCAGTTTTTTTAATTAATGAAACTGCTAGAATTTTTTTTTAAAAAGAACCAAACAGAAACTATAGTTTCCTTTTTTTAGCAGATCTGTCAAAAACTGACTATTTCTGTTAGTTTGTTTCCATTTCACTCCATTTTTAACAGATCTGTTTCGTCTTCTTTTGTCTTTCTTCCCTTTTGCACATTTACAAATCGCTCTATTAAATGGACCACAAAAATGGAACCAAACAGAAACTTCCCCATTCAGTTCTGTCACCCATTGACTATAATGTATCAAAAATGAAAAGGGTCTTTTCTGTTTGCTTTCTGTTTTCTTAGCGGAAAAAAACACCGTGTTCTGCGCTATTTTTTGTGTTAGAAAAGGAAAACAGATGGAAAGGAACTGAACTGAGCATAAGTGACGCCAGAAAGTCCCACTGAAAATAATGGAGAGGAAAATAACACCATTTTTTCCATTTTGCTGCCCTTCTGATGGAACAACAGATCAGGAAACAAAAAGCAGACGTGAACGAGTCCTTATATGTAACAGATACCGGCTGGAGGCGGCCAACCACTATCTATGTGCAGGACAGGAGATCCTTCAGGGTCTGTGCAGGGTACACAGGGGGACATTTACCTATACCATGATGCGAGTCATTCAGGATGGCGCACCCCACTTCATACGTCTTGGCACCTCCTTCCACCTACTCAGAAATGTATGCCAGTTTCTGCTGTAAATTATGCCTAAATCGTTTGACTCAGGCTGGCCATGTCCTTCCCAACAAGCTATGCCCACTTTTCCACAAAACTGGTGAAGGCGGCACAAGACGCTTAACCCTTTCCAATCTAATTTGTATTCTGGTTTTCCTAGGGGGCTTACTCTTTTTCTGCCGTTATACAACAGCGCTATCTGCTGGCTAAAGCCAGTACTGCATGAGGTGACACGTTGGATAGGCTCCGACAGCAGAGAGGCTGGCAATATACAGTAAGAGAATCCCGACGGACGTCTTCCAACATCAGAGCTGTACAGCCTTAAATCATAATGTCTTCAGAGGTCAGAAAGTGGATTGGAAAGGGTTAAAAGTCGCAAATTTTTACGCGAATGCCCACTACCACAAAAGTTTGCTACATTTTACTCCATAAACTGGTGTAAATGGCTTTGCAATTCTCCTTCACAATGTTACAAAAAAATAACACAGAGTCCTCCTCACCTAATGTATACAGTAGCCGCTCATTCTGGCAGTACAGGACATGTAGTACCGCATTGTACAGTAGAGAGGCGCTACATAACAGTCAACCAGCACATACATTTTATTAATATGGGTGTTTATCCTAGCTGATTGGCTGGATTTTACAGCACATTGCGCGTGCGGCAGGTCCGGGCTGACTGAGGCATTGTATGCTGAATCTGATCTCAAGTCGCAGCGACCCAGGAAAGGCCGCTGTGTGCCGAGAATCTCATATCCTGAGGCCATTGTTTCTGGAGGGATCACTTATAAGTTCAATAAAATAGTGTTAATGAGTAAAGTGTCTCCTCTGAAAGTCCTTCTCAGAGAACTGGATATGGTCAAGTTCTCCGCTGAATGTTCCTTGCGTCTGTCAGATGTTTTCTGGTAGTCAGCGGGATATTTTTGGTGTTCACAGGAGAGCCTCGCACCTCCCAGGTCAGACTGCAACTTCTACAATCCTACACATCCTGGATCTGGGTCTGTGTTGACTTTTTTCACACTGAGCAAAAGCATTTGTTTGAAGAACTGCTCCTTGAGGGCTTAGGAAGATGAGCGTATGCCGCAGTACAATCACTCCTGCACAATACTTTGTGAACAGGTGTATTTTGGGTGCATTTTATGCAAATACTGAGCACATTTGCACGGGCACCACTCATTCACATGGGCAGGGGAATCACCTGATTTAAATGGCTAATTAGCCTAACGTGGTGCTAGTGATCATGGGTATGCACAGTGTTTAGGGCACACCCGCGTGTGCAGGTGTGTGTATTTGCACACCTTCCATAGACCTCTATGGGGCTCTTTGGTGTACAAATATGCGCAAATAGAGCAGGTCCAGCAAACACAAAAAAAGTGAGAATGAACCCATTGAAATCCATGGTTCAATTCTCTGTGTTTTGTGCAAAATTGCGGTAAAACACCCTTGTCTGTCGAAGCCTTGATGTACACTTTTTCCCCTTCCTGGTGGTTTAGTTAGGACCCATTCACACTGCCATATATTTGGGCCGCATGATATATGATCTGTATATTCCATGGACAGCATTTAGCCCCATAACAGCCTATTCGCCTACACTTATGCTGGACCTTGGGTCCATGTGAAAACAAATCACTGCATATCCTACTCTCATCTGTTTTCACAAGACTAACACATGCAGTATTAGGGGTCCGTGACTATCAGACCCCACACGGATGGGTATCTATGTGCTGTCTGATCCAATCCACTCCCGAATTTCCCAGGTACAACACGCGTATGGCCATCTAATCTAAATACAGCCTTGCTTGTAGTTTATAATCCTTTCTTGTGGATTTATGCTTATACACATCAGCTAAGCTAACTAAGCAGAGCTGCAGTGAAAAGCATGGAGGAGGCGCAGTGCAGCAGCCTGAACCTGCAGTAATCAGGCGGTGGATTTCTGTGTCTTATTAGTCTCCAGATAACAGAAGCAGTGCAATGACAACAGTAAATACCAAGTTAACATTACCTAAAATCAGTGACCCAAAACATGAATCTATTAACTATTGCAATGCTGCTCTTTATTTCCTGACTATTTGGATCTTCTATTTTAATTACTAGTTTTGTTTTATTTTTATAGCTGAAGCCACATTGTATCAGGTGCGCCTAAGTTGCGCACACTTGCTCATCTTTCTCCTCCATTACTCCCTTTCCTGTCTATAGAGACATACATGGCTGGATCTTCTTTCCTTTGTCCCCGGGGATTGCTCATGAAGAGCCAGTCGCTGGATTAACCTATGAATTAAGCCCCAGGATCCCCCCGTTCCATATTTCCTTATTTTAAAATGATTAATATACAGTATAGACAAGCGTGCTTTCGGCGTGACATCTCCCAATCATGAAAGCTTTAGTCCTCTGTAAGGACCTCTCTTAAATTGGTCTCCAGAGGCTTTCGCCTGCCCGGTGCGTTATTGTATCCTCTTTATTATCTACTGACCTCTTTGATCTCCTACCAAAAACAAATTTTTTAAGACCCACTTTGTGGCTTGCGTAGACCCCTGGCATGGGTTATGTGCTGCCACCCTTGCCGGCGCAGGAGTGTTTTATTTAGTAATTAACAGTGTATAGGGAAGAGGACCTGTCATGTTGGTTCTTAAGCTGGAGGATGTGATGAAAGATGATATCAGCGATCCCATCCTTTTCACTTGTTTAGGATTGTCAGGATGAGAAATGTCAGCATTATGAAAGCTCAGCTCTGCTCTTGATATGATAAAACCTTTCAAAACCCAGCTCCTACCTATCCTCGTTCTCCGTCTCCCTTCAGCCTCCCTCCTCCCCCCTTTTTATTTTCCTTTCTCTCTGCACCAGCTTTTTTTTTTTATTTATCTTGTTTTATTAGATGGCAGAAATATAATTCTTTTCTTTCTTCCTATTATAAGCCACCATTTTTGTTTTATTATATGTTTCACAACCCCTAATGCTCCGCTGAAAATTACCTTGTTAAATGACAGTGTTTCGAAGCCATGAATCCTTTCCACCGTCCCCTCTGAGGTTTGAAACAGTCAACAGACTGTAAAGAATAAATAATAAAAAAGTATTGATTATTTTGATGACTGTGAGATTCAATTAAGTATTAATTTTGCCCTCCAGTGGACCTATCAAGGTATTCAAACGGTAGGATTCGACTCAGCTAAATGCATGCTGAGTGCTCCAGCCTTAAATAGGGAGAAAATGTGTTTACCTACAGTATTTCAAGAGGAGTGCACTGATGCACAGACTCCAATATTTAAGTGCTGTGCAAATTAAGCCTCGGTGACAGTGACATTGTTTGCAGCAATATGAGTATTGACTAAAGAAGTGCATTTGATGACAGCTTAAACTATTTGTATTGATTAACATTTTCATAGATTATCATGTGTCATATCAAATTCAGTTTTCAGACATGAATACATTAAAGAAGCCACAGGCACGCATCGACCAATGTGATGATGGGGTATTAGGAGCATCCTAGCCCACCTCCTAGCACGCTGGTCACCTGTTCTCTACATTAGAGTCATTTAGGCATGAACTTAGCAATAAATAGCTGACAGATAACAACACAGGGTCATTTGGACCTTCTTCCCTATTTGGCTGTTTTCATTAGTGTCTTGATATCCGCCATAGACACACACATACAAAAAAAAATCACTATGCACAGGGAATAGAGAAATTGTGTTAGAGCCTATGACCCCAGCATGGCCTCTGACTGAGGAGAACCGACCCAATCACCAGCAGATATACTTTATTCCTACCTTCTGGGGCCTTAATGCTGCAGCAGTAACAACAGTTGCAATTATTGTGTAAGTATTGATGCTACTTTTGTTTGTTTGATTGCACTTTGAATGATTTTGGCTTTCGAGGTAAATGGATACAATATGGTAACACATTGTGATTGTTTATTTACTTATTTTTTGCTATGAAGTTTTTGTCGTTGTTTTGGAGCCGGAGGAGACCGGATTATGTGCAGATTGGGAGCTCCTTTATTGTCCTGAAATAAAAATGACTAGTATGATATTGCACTTGAACTTGGAAGAAGCGCTTTGTATTCGCTGTTATTTCCTGCCGTCTTTTTCTGCATTCACGTAGCTGCAATTAATCCTAAGTCTAAATTAATGCCAGTTTTAATTGTAAGACCTCTCCGCAGCTCCCTTCACAATGAGTTTAGGTTGTGAAGGTGCAAACACTGTCATTGTGAACTCCGTATGAAGCACAATACTCCTCTGACCCTTCAGTGGGATGCTGACCCTTTCAATAGGCTGCTGTCCGCTTCAATAGGCTGCACTGCTTTCAATAGACTGCTGTCCCTTTCAGCACTTAACAGGAGTAGACAAAAAAGATAAAGTTTCGAATTCTTCGCACCCAACGTCAGCGTTTGCCAAAAACATTCGGCTAGAAAGATATTATCGATGCGATTCATTTGGAATCACGTCTCATTATGTGGATTCGCCAATCTTAATGCCAGGTTAATCACCTTGGAACGAGAAGGCGTTTTGCAGTCGGAGGCAGTGAAAAGGGGCAGAAGGGGGCAGAGAGAATGACAGGAGGGAGGCAGGTACTTTGTCAATGTGTATAATTATGCTCTGGTGCAATATGTGAGGGGATCTCTTCATTCAGCCAAGGGGTGCCTTGTTGCAGTACCGTCAGCTGAGGAGCCAACCCAGCATATCATGCATTTACGAAGATGATTGTAAGCATGCTTTCAAAGAAGTTCGCTCTCCCAAAAGCATTCTGAATCTTTCACATGATAGTTGAGCTTTAATAGGGTGGGGTGTAATGGAAAACTCATTGGATCTGTAATAGCTCTTCACTTGACTGCAGCCAGCAATAACAACAGGAGCAGCTGGGGAGATAAGAGAGACGGTGTGTGTGTATGTGTGTGTAAAGGAGAGCCGGAGAGGGGGAAGGTGTTGGAATGAGTGTACTAACATCTAGCATCCACTTTAGTTCCTTATTTCGCTCACTCTTTATTTCCCCCCCCATCACTAGGATCCAATGATAGCCGGAAAAGTCAGTAAGCCCTTGCTGCTGCTGCGGAGTGAGATGAATGCAGAGTCGAGAGGTGAGGACAAGGCAGCTACTTCAGACAGTGAGCTGAACGAGCCCCTGCTTGCTCCTGTGGAATCAAATGATGGTGAGGACACTCCCAGCAAGCTCTTCGGTAAGTCTGTCTAGGTATTTAATTTCACTTGTACCATGCTGCCCAAGACACCCGTGTCCCCTCTTATTATCATTATGGAGTGTTATTTGCTTCTTTTCCTCAATTCTTGTGCTTTCGCCAATGTGTCGTCCTAAAGGCTTAGCATGATGGTCGTAAGTGAAGTTGGACATGCTTGTCTCTGATTAACCCATTCCAGGCCAGTGTGGCCTTTAATGCTTCTCGTATTCAAAAAAAAAAAAAAAGCTCCATTTTACAAACCCAAATCTTTTTAGTCTCTTCCTTTTTTTATGCTTACAGGATATATATATATTTTTTTAAAATATTTTTTAAATTTATGACTATTTTATTTTTGTGATCTTGAACTTATTTTCCATCATGGTCGTCTTGTCAGGCAGGTGTAAGGGGGTATTTGCATGCTGCGAGAGAGAAGTAAAGAATTTGGTTTGCAAGTTTGAGACAAAACTGCCACGGCCTAAAAATTGTGAGTGATGCTGATGAGATTGATGAAAGCCCCCGATGTAATGATTTCCTTGTACATGAGTGTGTAGCGCTGCTCCCGCCGGCAGCATGGCAGAGGAGCGGGCTGTGGATTCCACTTTTTCATAGGCGTTTGTCATTCAAATAGATAGCATAGTGGAAGTCCACTCCAACACCTGTGATCTCCAATTACAAAGAGGAGCAAAGGCTAGGGTGAAGGATATCGCTCACACAAGATAGATCAGGCTTCAAGGTCTCATTTTCAGGGTGAGATGAGGTCATCAAGAAGCATTTTCTGTTCATTTATTTCTGCTCCAGATTTAGTTTTAAGTCCGAGCCCAAAGCGGAGTGTTTAGCTGATCTTTGAAATATTCTTTAGGCCTGAAAATGTGATTATTCAAATTAAACTATTTTTTTCCTAATTGTATGTTGCTTGTAATAATGGAATAAAGTTACAGCTCACATAATAATGTGTAGATAAGAGCTTTTGTAGGCGGGAAACAATACAAAAAAGTTTAACCATTTCCCCCAGCATCGGATTTATTAACTGCCTTTTATAAAACTAGTAAAAAACTGTTCCTATTATATTTGCTGATTATTTGCTTCTTTAACTCAAAGTCTAACTTCGCGCTTCTTTTGTTTTTATTTCCTGTCTTTGTAAAGTGTTCTCGTTCATTTCAGAGGTCCGAAACAAATAATGAGTCTTTATTTTGGAAAATAAGTCTTTCTGTAAAATCTTCATTTCTGCCTGACTCCTTATTTCCGCGTGGATTATGTGCAGTAGCAGGGTCATCATCTCTAGCTGCTCCTATAAGGACTCCACATGCCATATCAGAGTAGCCCATCTCTCATATGACAATCGTGATCCTGGGACGTGCCTGTCCTAATAGTCTCACTTATATACATGTTATGTGTAGTTAGTTCCCAGCACCTCGTGGGATTGTTTAGTTCTTCCTGTGGGTAAAGTGATGTATGTTCCTATGGTTTAGGGAATGTGTGGTATGTAGTATAGTGTACTGTATATGTTAACTACGTGGGGCGTTACTATGGACGCTGGAGAGTAGATGTGTTGTTTAACAATGAATTAGAATCATTTAGGTGGTTTTATCTACTTATAAGAGGAAAGAAACTCTATAAAATCAGTTAGTTTAAATATGTCTTAGTAAACATGAAGAGACGCAACAAGTAGATTACTACATGACAGCAGGGAAAAGTAAGCTGAAGTGGAACAAATGGCGGTTATACTTTGCAGAATACGGCACCAGGCTATTTTCTAAAAAATCTACTACTCAGAACTTTATATGTATGTATAGATAGATAGATATAGACGAGATAGATAGATATGAGATAGATAGATAGATAGATATGAGATAGATAGATAAATAGATAGATAGATATAGACGAGATAGATAGATAAATAGATAGATAGATATAGACGAGATAGATAGATAGATAGGAGATAGATAGATAGATATAGACGAGATAGATAGATAGATAGATAGATAGATAGAGAGCTATGAGATAGATAGGAGATAGATAGATAGATAGATAGATAGATAGATAGATAGATATGGGATAGATATAAGATAGATAGATAGATTTGAGATAGATAGATATGAGATAGATAGATATGAGATAGATAGATAGATAGATAGATATGAGATAGATAGGTAGATAGATAGATAGATAGATAGATATGAGATAGATATAAGATAGATAGATAGATATGAGATAGATAGATATGAGATAGATAGATAGATAGATATAGACGAGATAGATAGATAGATATGAGATAGATAGATATGAGATAGATAGATAGATAGGAGATAGATAGATAGATAGATAGATAGATAGATAGATAGATAGATAGATAGATAGATATGAGATAGATAGATATGGGATAGATAGATAGATAGATAGATATGAGATAGATAGATAGATAGATAGATAGATAGATAGATAGATAGATAGATAGATATGATATAGATAGATAGGAGATAGATACATAAATAAATATATATATATATATATATTAGATGGATAGATATGAGGTAGATAGATATGAGGTAGATAGATAGATACACAGATATGAGATAGATAAAATATATATATATATATTAAATGGATTGATATAAGATAGCTAGATAGATAGATAGATAGATAGATAGATATGAGATAGATAGATAGATAGATAGATAGATAGATAGATAGATAGATAGATAGATAGATAGATAGATAGATAGATATGGGATAGATAGATATGAGATAGATAGATAGATAGATATGAGATAGATAGATATGAGATAGATAGATATAAGATAGATAGATATGAGATAGATAGATAGATAGATAGATATGAGATAGATAGATATAAGTTAGATAGATAGATATGAGATAGATAGATAAATATTAGGTATATATATATATATATATATTAGATGGATAGATAGATATAAGATAGATAGATATAAGAAAGATAGATATAAGAAAGATAGATATAAGAAAGGTAGACAGATAGATAGATATTAGATGGATAAATAGATAGATATCAGATAGATATTAGATAGATAGATATAAGATAGATAAATAGATAGATATTAGATAGATATAAGATAGATATATCGATAAGAGATGGATAGATATCAAATAGGCAGATATATTGATAGGTTGATTGATTAGATAGAGCAAGTGTTATAGAGAAAAGTTTTACTTCTCAATGCATTTAATAGCATATATTTATATTACACCATGTTTATAAGTTATTGCATAGGGTATTACCCCATTGAAGTTGGACTTTTTTTCCTTTTAGTATTTTGTTGTGACCATACCCTATGTACCCATTTGCTAATAATGATGAGTTATCTGTGGATAGAGATGATATCGGGCTGCACACTCCAGGATATGTTCTTGTCATCCCACCATACTATGACATCAATTAGAACTATAACTAAATATATCAACTACTTATTAGTTTGAGTTCAGCGACAATCCCTACATTTAGATGCGAAGTGGGGAGGACCCTGCGACATACAGGATGGCTTCTTCATGGATGGGTCGCCCTCCCAATCATTACTGCACACATGTACAATTAAGACAAGGAATATTCTTAAAACCTGAGAACTAATATATGTATATTCTAAGTCTTCTAAAGTTCCCATTCTTGGTGTCTAGTGACCCAGTAGTACCTAGTGACACAATGATACAATATCTAAAGGGCAGCATCACAACCATCTTCGTATCTGAAGGTCTCAGGTCTTGAAGGGAATCTTTAAATCACAAATGGCCATATAACCACTCAGAAGGCCAAATATTTGGTTACTCGAAAGACATTAGCAAGCTCATTAATCCTTGTACAATGCACAATCCTATTTAGTTTCTGCATCTACACATGTAGCAATGTTTTAAACGGGGGGATGTTGGGATGTGACATCATTGTTCCTTTCCTACCGGCTGCCATGTTAAATGCGTGCTGCATGTTATTCGGCTGGTTACTCACTTGCCATAACACGGGGATTCTAGAAATCTTTACTGCAGGACACTGCTGTGTCTAAGCTGTTGGATTTAGAGACCTGGAAAACACATAGATTCCCAATGTAGCTCCTGAAGATGTGAGATTTTAACCCCTTCACTTCTTCCCAGCTTCTACCTCATAACTGTGTCTCTGCCCTTGAATACTGTTAGTGACATGAATTTAAGTGTGCGCAGTATTTAAGTTCTACCGAAGTTAGGAAGCAACTTGTAAGAAGTAATTGCCAGACCTTGCAGTGTTCTTCGCAGTCCATAATAGAACTGTAGCAGTAAGAAGTCTCGTTCAGCTCACAAGTGGGCAGTACCTTCATCTTAAAGAGCTTTCCTCTTACCAGCTGTGGGTCCCAAAAAAGAGCCAAACTGAGGGAATGAATTCCAACATGATGTATATTACAAGGTGTTATATGACACTTATAAGCAGCACCGGTGATTTTATCATTACTACAAATATGGCATCAAATATCCAAAAGCACAAATTAGTTTGCAGCAGTTTTACATCTTTTTTTTCAGTTTGTAAAGACATTTTTTTTTTGTGGACATTTTTTTCACTAGAAATATAAAAAATGAATAGAAAATGCATAATTGCAGTCTAGTTCATTCTAATAACAATGAGTGCTTAGTGTAATATGTCGGGATATTAACTCATGTGATGTGATGATGTTAATGGCGTGTAGCGAACCCCTTTACTTAGAAGCCCTCTACTCCTCGCTCCGGGAAACACTATACAGTAGGACTCCGGGTGTCATTGCTGTCTTCCAGCTCTGAGGCCATAAGTTCAGCCTGGGGGTCGTCTCCATCCAGTTTATAGGTCTGTACATTTGTCATGTTTTCATGGGTTTCCTCCTACAGCGCACTACTGGTGTAAAAGGCAAACTGTAGAGTGAGAAGGATGGAATCGTAGACTCTGTGATTGTGGGGGTCCTTAATAGGGAAATTAGATTGTAAGCTTCCCCGGGACAGAGAAGGATGGAGCTGCATCATATATATATATATATATATATATATATATATATATATATATATATATATATATATATATATATATATATATATAATTACATAATAAGAACACAGGAGAGAACTAATATTTCTGATTTAGACCATTCTTCATTGCTAAAATACAAAATTAACTCTTTCAGTGCTCCTTCTACAGTAGTAATGCATAAGCAACCTCTTCCTAGTTCCTGATATTTCTAGTGTATGATTCAGATGTGATGAATATGTGAAAGTTGCAATTACAGCAGAAGGATACAAACACGTATAGTGTACAAGTATTGGAAGTGATGGTATTTCAGAAATTATACACTATTCAACTGGATCTTAGATCAACTTCATTATCATAAATGATGTCTTACTTTTCTAAGAAATATATATAAAAGGGGTCTAGATAAGCACTACTGTAGTGTGTATACATATGTGCCATCTTCTTCTTTAAGATGTGTGTGTATATATATATATATATATATATATATATATATATATAGGGATATGTATACATCTATGTGTGTGTGTATATATATATATATAGGGATATGTATACATCTATGTGTGTGTGTATATATATATATAGGGATATGTATATATCTATGTGTGTGTGTATATATATATATAGGGATATGTATACATCTATGTGTGTGTGTATATATATATATAGGGATATGTATACATCTATGTGTGTGTGTATATATATATATATATAGGGATATGTATACATCTATGTGTGTGTATATATATATATATATATATATATATAGGGATATGTATACATCTATGTGTGTATATATATATATATATAGGGATATATATACAGTGGTTATCTAGGCCCTTTCTAAAATCCAAATTGAATTATGGCAGCAATATATAGTAGCAATAATGTTGCATCTATGTCCATAGTTGCACGATTGCTAAAGCCCCCATGTGGTCATCAGAGCAGTCGAATACAATGATGGACGCACGTCCGACTTTTGAGCAACGCAAGATCGTTTTGAGGTGGTTTTGGAATTTTGAAAACGTCTGGATGTTAATGGTGTCTACTTGAGCACCTAATGTGATTGCAGAAGTCAGACATGACTTAAAGTGATCCTTCGTCTATATAATCCTATAAATATAGCCTTTCTGCAGATATGTTTCATGTTGAAGTATATCTCCATTTTTGGGACACCCTGTATATATGTACACACATACACAAGCATACAATATCTACAAGCAGATGCACTGGGGTGTATACACTGCACATATTGTACCTGCACACACATCTCCTGTATATCCACAGTGGAAGCACACACCCATATACATTCACACTAATATACCGCATCAGTACACATTCATATAGATACTTACAAATCTCTGTACTTCCTGAATATATATTTCTATAGGGCATCGGCTCCGATCTCAGTTGTCATCTGCATCCTGGGGAAGCAGATAGTGTTGCTTGACCCGCCATCTACTCAGCACCCATTGGTGATTGACGGGGTGCTGACCCTGCTGTAGCGTATGG
Source organism: Eleutherodactylus coqui (assembly GCF_035609145.1). NCBI lineage: Eukaryota > Metazoa > Chordata > Amphibia > Anura > Eleutherodactylidae > Eleutherodactylus > Eleutherodactylus coqui. Next base: position 32,806,634 of record NC_089848.1, on the reverse strand, counting down.
GCAGGCACCGTAAAGATGCAAAGTAGACACCCTGCATACAGCGACTGCCCCTCCGTATATTATATACCAGATCTCTGATAGCATCATTCAGCAGACACTACATTTCCATTTGTTAGCTATGACAAAGGTTATTGTACATTTTTATGGGTTTGCACATATTATGTGCAAAATACAGTTTAAAGCGCCGTAATGTGTAGGTTGTGGTCACCACTGCTATTTTGAGGTACTAATGGCACATTTGGACATAATAATACATAAACTGCACCTGAAAGTGAAATCTGTGCACAGCATGGGGCCGGACACGCGGGGGAGCAGACCGCTCGGAAGGAACCTTCTCTGTGGAAGAAAATATAAGCCATCTGCATATGGCATGACCCGGCTGGCACCGTGTGCTGCTGGCGCAGGCTACAGTATTAGCAGGGTAACAGTATGTTCCCAATTACTATACAGTCGGCAGTAAAGTGGTCGCAGTGTCGTACGGCTGTGAACACAGTTGTGATAAGGACTGTGTCTATTATGGAAGATATGACTAAACGTGCCTTAGGTGTTATAACGCTGGGATCTATGAGCAGACCGCTTCCTACTATTCCTCTCCGAGGTTTCTGATTCTCAGTATATTTTGACCATTACCCCGTAAATGTTAACATTTTATCCTTACTCAGCACTATATGCACTAACTTTTTGGGGAGCTTGCAACGGGCTTATCAACAACAGCAAACATGCAACGGCTTATGCTGTCTCTTTAAGAGTTTCCCAATGCCATCATGACAATATAGCACTATTTATCGGTGGACTTTAATTCTGCGATATGACTTGCAGCTACTATATACCACTGTAATCGTAAAGTCTGTTCCTGGGGAAGGAGTTCCAGTCTCGTCAGGAAGTGGTTGAGCAGTTAGTTCCTGAGATGTGTACAGGGAGATCCCGGGTTTGCAGGGTCCAGTGGAATGACTCGGCTACCCAGTGTCCCCTGCAGCGTTCAGAAACGGACCGCAAACAGTAAGCTGGCCTGATATTGGAAGCCTCATCAGTGATTAACACCGGCATGAGTACAGCACTACGGCAGAGCGCCCCCCAAAGACGCTGAAGGGCATCTGGTATATATGATCAGTCACACAGAGACTTTGTCTTCTTGTTTTCAGCCTTTATATTGACATGTAGACTAATTTACCTTTCACTCCATTATTATTGTGGGAACCGTATTATGAAATAGATATTACATACATACAGGGCGCACGGACCCCTGCATGCTTAGTAAGATGGGCGACCAGGTGGCAGAATCAGAGTCCCCAGATGTGCTAATATGAATGAATAGAAGCTATTTCGTAAAAAGATTTTCCCATGACTTAAAGGGCCACTCCTGCGAAAACACTTTTTTCCACCCCTGCCCCCTTACCTGATTGCCAGTCAAACTCCTCTGTGTATTGCAGCCACTTCCATGCAGTGCAGCCCCCTGTCTAATGCCTATCAGGCACCATCTTGAAAATATTGCTTTCACCTTAAAATCAATCCCATGATGATGAGATTTATCGAGACAGACCTTTTATTAGCATATCTTTATATAACACCATGTTAAATAGGAATGCCCTGCAGTATAACACTTTCTACATTTGTGATAAGAGGCAGATTGGCGCACATCTGTGCAGCCGGTAGTACCTGTACATCATTGGCTTTGCATAAATCCTGATGCAGTGTGGTGATACATATGTAGTTAGACCGGGGACCTGCGGAGCTTTCTTGTGACCATCAGATCCCTTTATACTATGACAGTATGTTGTACTTAGATCCACGTATCCTCCCAGTAATATCCTCGCTGCAGTCTAAATGTTATGAATTACAGAAGATAATATTTTAGATCTTTTCCTATTTGCTCTCTGATACTTCTATCGGAAGCATTAACTATGTGCTTAGTATTCTCTTTTGCAGTCTTCCTGCAGTTTGCATATAAATGATATTGCATGCATCAATTTTATCCCCAGTCCTAAACAGTGCATACGATCCTAAACAAATCCTGGCATTCCTGCGGACGCCCATGAGCGCCTAGATTGCCAGCCTATTATACACCCCATTTACCATTTCATTGCATGTGATCCTGCCTTAAAACCTTGTGCTGTTTACCATTCATGTTTCTATCCAAATATGTAATCTCTTGCTGAGCTACTGGCAGCCTCATTCATTCGGCCTTATTGATTTCCAGCGGCAGCGGCAGCACTCTGGCTACTAGAAATCACTGCTCAGAAATGTCATTTTTTTCCTTCTGTGCCCTAAGTTTCCTGTTTTTCTTCAGGGTGTATCTGGGAGATCGGCTTGAGACATGAGTCTTGAGTGGATTCTTGTTGTAATAATATCAAATCATGGAGACCCTTCTCTGTAAATGCTCGGCCGGCCAGATCTGGGCTTGTTCGCAGCCTCATTCTGCACTGTACTTCTATATCAGGTTCAAGTGAGATGGAGCAGAGAAGAATTGCTTCATGCCTGTATGGTATTTAGGGTAAATCTCTAAGGTAGTCAGTTGGGTTGTTTGCAGTTCGGATCCGCATGTGATTGTAGCATAATATAGTGGTCATTCTTCCATATGGGCTTGTTTATGACATGCTAATTTTGGATTTGGCAGGGTTATATCTTTCCCCATCTGCACCCCCAGCACATCTATATGGGTAATGGAAAATCCGCAATTACCCATTTTTAATACGGGTTGGGACCATGTTATTAGCTTGTTTAGTTAATGATTTGGATTCAAGGGTGTAGAGAAGGATGAGATCGGAGGTCTTGGTTGGCATCTCAATTGGTCCAATCTTCTATCCCTATAAGTACGACCCTACTGTATGCCCGACACTATGCGGGGCTGCCCGTCTCTACAGTCAAACAGAAGGGCGAATTTTACCGAGGATCATGTGGCTTCTTCTCTCTGAATGGAGGAGGGGGCTGAGTGATCAAAAGGGCTTTTACGAGATTAGAAGGAAAGGGTTCTTCGGCACAGGAGCAGCACCACTTCTGCCCCTGGAATGTATTTAGTATTGCAGTTTAGCAGGTTCAAATGTATACAATACCAACCTCAACCAATGGGCAAGAGAGTGAGTAAAGGCAGACCTTTCCTTCTGATCTCATACAGGACCCATAGTTAAAGTTTCCATTGACCATACAGAACTCTATCCCATTTGTATACACTAGGTACATTCAATGTAATTCGGTTATACAAGATCTTTCCAAGGAACAGAACCGATCCATCTTATTGTACTTCTATTTAACTATAAGACCATTTTGTTTGATGGGATAGTAGAATTGTTACTTTACTTTTACCTGAAGATGAGCAAAACATTCAGAGTAGTTTCTCCATTGTTTCTCCAAAATGCAAATCATTCTGATCTATTCTGCATCTCAAATTGGGGGAACCATCATACTGTCTCTGGTGATACTATACATGCATAACTACTGGTAAGCATCTGGTCATGGTGGGGTAGATAGTGAATTGGGTGCCCGTTGGATGTTTCCAGTTATTTCCTCTTGTCCACTGGGGTTTTCTTTGCTCTCTATTTCACTCCTTCTCTCATCTGAAGAACAACTTGCCTTTTATGTGATAACTTCTGCAATATAAAATGGGACCTCTTATTGGACTACCTTGTTGACCTTACCACAATCAGGAATGGCTGGGGTCAGCTGGATATTTTTCCCCTAGGCGAGTCCCACAGTAGATGTTTAGGGTCACCTAGAGCGTTGGTGAATCTACATTTTCCAGGTGGCACCAGCTGCTAGTAAAAAGACAGTAAGGCCTCCCTCACACAGGGCGTTTTTGTACAGAGTTTAGCACTGCCTTTTCAGCCCAGCGCTAAACGCTGTACAATGCTCCCATTCATTTCAATGGGGCTGCTCACACAGGGCTGAAAACGCAGCGTCTTCCAACGCTGCGCTTTGACAGCGCTGCATGTTCTATTTTTGGCCGTTTTCAGCCCTGCATCGCCCATTGAAATGAATGGGCGGCGGTTTTAGCACTGCTGAAAATGCGGCAACACTTGGTGCCGCGTTTTTGGCAGCGTTAACTGCTCACCGATTTTCGGGGGAGGGCTTGCAATAGAAGCCCTACGCCGAATATAAGTCCGAGCTAGGCTAGATAGAGAAAAAAAAAGTAATACTCACCTAGCTGCTGCCGTCCGGGTTGTGGCTGCTGGTCTCTGCCGCTGAACCGGGCTTCCTCTGCACTCACAAGTCTATTGCCGTAGGCCAGGTTTGAGAACCCCGCCTCCAGCAATAAATTGCTGTGACTGGGCATCGAGCCAGTGTCAAGAACCAATCACTGCCCGTCATTGACTGTCTCAGCCAATCAGAGCTTACCGGCGCTGATTGGCTGAGACAGTCAATGAAGGGCTGTGATTGGGCATCGAGCGTGCCGACAGCCAATCACAGCACTCTATTGCTGGAGGCGGGGTTCTCAAACCTGGCCTACAGCAATAGACTTGTGACTGCAGGGGAAGCCCGGATCAGTGGCAGAGACCAGCGGCCGCGACCCGGACCACAGCGGCTAGGTGAGTATTACTTTATTTCTTTTAATATGTAATATGGGGATACAAGTTGGAAAACAAGACTAGCATAAACTCACAATGCAATTGAGGAGGCTGAGATTTGGGGAAGACAAGATAGTATCTTAGATTAAGAGTGACATTGTGGAGACTAAGATTAGGAGTTACAAAGGAGGAGACATAGTAGAAGCTCAGACTAGGGGCTTCACAGAGAGGGAGCTGAAGTTTGTGGAGATATTATGAAATCTCAGACTAGTGGTGACATGGAAGTCTAAGAGAAGGGGGGGGGGTGACATAAAATGGACTGACACTCTAAAATAGGTCATTCCCTACTGCAGCATAAACGTTGAAGCCCCCTATTGCTCCCAAGATGGTGGGACCACCTAACCAGCTGTGTCCTCTTCTGTGCAAGTGCTGAAAGCATGCAAGTGTACGTATGCACGGATGCAGAAGAGCACGTGGCTGGGGAGGTGGTCATGTGGGTAAATCATGCGAATACAGCCATCTTGGGAGCTATGGATATAGTGACCACTTCATACAATGTTTTCACAGAGTACCCTTGGGCACAGGGCTTTAATGTCCATACTGCAGTAAGAAATTACCCATTTTAGAGTTTCATATGCCATTACACATAGAATTATGGCATTTCTGAAATTTAGTTGGAAAATGACCATCCGTTTGAAGTGGATCTACTGGCCACAATTAAATTTCTAAATGGTCCCATTATACATATCATGTGTTATAAGACGGCACACAGTCCTAAACTCTATGAAAACAATATGGTGATGTTGTCCAGTCATGATATGGTGGTATTATTCAGTTATGGTATATTAGTAATATTGAGATACGATATGGTGGTATTATTCGGTTATGGTATGTTGGTAATATTGAGATACGATATGGTGGTATTATTCAGTTATGGTATGTTGGTAATATTGAGATACGATATGGTGGTATTATTTAGTTGTGGTATGTTGGTAATATTGAGATTCGATATGGTGGTATTATTCAGTCATGGTATATTAGTAATATTGAGATACGATATGGTGGTATTATTCAGTCATGGTATATTAGTAATATTGAGATACGATATGGTGGTATTATTCAGTTATGGTATATTAGTAATATTGAGATACGATATGGTGGTATTATTCAGTTGAAGTATATTAGTAATATTGAGATTCAATATGGTGGTATTATTCGGTTATGGTATGTTGGTAATATTGAGATACGATATGGTGGTATTATTCAGTTATGGTATGTTGGTAATATTGAGATACGATATGGTGGTATTATTTAGTTGTGGTATGTTGGTAATATTGAGATTCGATATGGTGGTATTATTCAGTCATGGTATATTAGTAATATTGAGATTCGATATGGTGGTATTATTCAGTTGTGGTATATTAGTAATATTGAGATACGATATGGTGGTATTATTCAGTCATGGTATATTAGTAATATTGAGATATGATATGGCGGTATTATTCAGTTGAGGCATTGTGATGTTATTTCGTCACTGTATGATGGTAATATTTAGTCTCTGTATTTGTTGCTAATAGGTAGTAGAGCTACTCTATGTATACAAATGCCAGATTCTGGTACAGCATATTGTGGATATGTATGTGCGATCCGAACATGAAATTAACACCACTAACGAATGTTTCATGACATCGACTGGATTTAAAGTCCTCTTACCTCTGCTGCCTGTATATGGCAAGTGAAGGCAAACAGGGTAAGGATGTGCGGCTATGTATGGGCTAGTGTGTGTGATTGGCCCCTCAGGCAAGTGTTTGCCAGCCGGCTCTTGACCACAATCCTCTCTAATCTAATCTACTATGGCCAGTACAACAGCGTAATATCATCTACTCTGAAGAAGGTTGTCTGTGGCAAATGATCTTGCCTTCATGTTATGACATATCAGCCTTGCACACTGCTCTTATCTGATCCTTGAGAAAAGCTGCCCATCTTATGCAAGACTTTATTTATTCCATATTCAGACTCCACCACTTTAACGCGACCGTCCATTTAGTCACTGATATCTTTCTTAAGTACTAATCCATGCCGTCTCCTCGCAAAATATATTTTCCTTTATTAATGCTCTTCCAAGCACCATACATGTGCCTGCGCGATCATCCTCTGGGGAAGGAGGCGTGCGATTGGAGTAAGTTACAGCCAAGACTGTTTAACCCTTGTGTTGATCCCTTATCCACATGATGTTTGCCGCCATGTTGACAACAGCACACAGGTCCAATGGAACTGAAGAGTGTGCGGTAAGTAAATATCTCATGAATTGCACTAGATGTGTGTGCTGTTGGCAACAAGCATTGATTAGACCAGTGAGGGGCTTCTCTGGGTTACTGCAGCTTGACACCCTACTGAAGATGGGGCATTTATGATGTTCCATCATCTTCTGGCAAGCAGAAGTTAGAAGTAAAGATTCCCACACTTCTGTTGGGTTGGTAGTATGAGGAATAGCGGGGGGCAATGAAGAAGAGACATTATTTTCACACTTCGTAGAAGAGTTTGCTAGAGAGAATGGACTCCTCCATAATCTCGGTCAGCTTTAAGTAACCTCCAAAGGCTGGTGTGAGAGTCCAAAATGTTCTTATTTATTTAGAACATGCAGGAACATAAAAAAAAATATAAAAAAATACTAAAGGACATACAATCCTCATCCACAGCACAATACAGAGTACAGGGAGGTGCTCTTTAAATATTGCTCTTCTTTGGGGAAACTTTATGTTCCTGTATGTTTGAAGTATATAAGAAAATGTTGGACTCTCACGCCAGCCTTTGGAGGTTACTTAGAGCTGACCTGGATTATGGAAGAGTCCCGCCGGTCTAGCAGACTCCTCTATGATGTAAGTGTGAAAAAAATGTCTCTTCTTCATTGCCCACCTGATATTTCTTATACTACAACCCACCAGGAGTGCAGGAATCTTTTACTTCTAACTTTGGCTTGTTTACATGACCAAGGTAGTCTTATAACCTGGGTTATTGGTCGTGACGCTCTCCCTATGCACCAGGACGCCTATCAGGGATTTGGTGGAGGATTGGATTTTCAACCACATTGAAGGCAACCTCGGACCGGCAATGGAAAATTTCCATTGCTCTAAGCGCTATCTATATTTATTTCATTTTTAGGCAGGGCATGGGAGCTGGTGGCTTTAAGGGACTGACGTGGGCCTACTAAATTCCCTAAGAACTGTCTTCATACAATGCCTGTTGGGTCAGTGCTATACTGGAATACATACGGATCCCGATATACAGGGTTAGCGTAATTAAACTTCTCCAACTCAAAGGCCTTTGGCAGATGTTCTGCTGTTTCAAATGACATGAGATTCGGACAACGGCCACCTAATATGATGCGACACCATTTATGAAAAAAAAATTTGTAAAAAAAGCCATCAATAGGTGGCAATGTAGCCATGTAAAAAATATCAAAAATGTTCAATAAGTTCCAGTTGGTTTTCAACAACGCTCTCAATTCACAACAAGCATGTTTTCCACTGTTGAACACAGTGAGTCAGATTTAATCTCTACAACATGTTGATGAATGCTGTCCTTCAGATCTGGCACCGATGGAGGTCTGTCACCGAAGACCTGATCTAATCAGCTATATAGCTAAATCTCATGATAGAATAATGGTAATGCATAAATCCCTAAAACATGGCATATATACAAACAGAAAAGAATAGTAGGAACAGTAGAATGTACCATGTGACGAGCCTCTGATCGGGTCATCATCAAAGGGCGGGTATGAGATCAGAGTGTCATGTGATGCAGGTCATTCCAGTCCCACTACTGAGTATACAAGAAGAGATACATTGCAGTGTGTATACATTGTGCTGTGTTGTTATGCTGTCTTTGCCTGCATTGTACATTTCCTAAGGAGGAGGATCTTCTCCTTGACCCCCAAATGCATTGAGCCTGAATAAAACTTCCCTAGACCGAGGCGGGGTGTACAAGTGTTGTTCTGAACATAGGGGGTTGGAGGTTTGGTCATCTCCCCCAGCATATGTAAGGATCCATTCAAACAGGGCAGTTCGGCTGCAATTAAAACCGCACCAAAACGTGCATTTTTAAAACTGAGTGCGTTTTTTGCCACATTTTACTAGAACTCTGGCAAAAACACACAAGGTTTTACTGATGCACTTTTTGGTGCGGTTTTAATTGCACCCATACTCCCCCATGTGAATGGAGCCTACGGCCTCTGTCACACAAGCATTTTATTGCAGCTATTTTGCCGCAATAAAAAAAACACCGGCTGAAAATTTGCGACGATCTGAAGCATTGGACTGCAACGCATTTGTTCAGATGGGAGATTTTCTGCTGCGTAAAATCAGCTGGCCGAAAAAGATAGAGCATACGGTGCCCGTGTCTGTCTGTCCACTTTTATACATGGCCGGAAAAGATAGGATACATCCTATCTTTTGACGGAATATGCCGGCCGTTCCCATAGACTCCTATGAGAGCTGCTGGAAAAGGGAGGTAGGAGGGAGTTTAGCAGCATCTCGCAATGCTAAAGTCCCTGCCCCTCCCCTTGCTGGCAGCTCCCATAGGCTGGGGAGGGAGGGTGAGGGAATTTAGCATGGCAAGCGCTACTAAAGTCCCTCCCTTGCAGGCAGCTCGTATAGGCTTCTATGGAAGCTTCCACTGCTGCTATCAGCTGGCAAGGGGAGGTCCATGTGAACAGGTGGGAGAACGGGAGATTTAGCTGCGACTTTCTCCTGTTAATGCGATTTTTGGCCATGATGCGGGCGGTCAAAAATCGCACCGCCCGTGTGAAAAAGGGCCTAAATGTGAAAAGTCTTTTCCTTTACTGAAATGATGTTGTTCTTACTAATTCTCCATCTAAGACATTCCACCTGCTTTGATTGTCCAATGAAGCCCAAGTGAGCAGCACCGGCCAGTCAGATCACCGATGAAAACCGATGGAGACTAATGTGCATCAGGTAGTCAGAGAGTTGCTCCGGCCATCTTTGTCTGTCCAGGACCCGAGGGTTGCGTTACAGCCTATAATGATACACTGAAAGCAAAGCATTTGGCTTTTCGGCAGGGCTTTTCAGAAGGTTCTGGGTATTGCATTTTTTTCCTGCTCTTTTTTTTAAATAGAAAAACGCCAAAATAAAACAAATGCTTAAATATTTTAAGTTGAAATTGCCCGGAAAAATACTTTATGAAAGCCTTAGAACTTGTGGTAATTGTGTGTTCCCGTGTCTGTGAGCGGCAGCCCCTGGATACACAGGAAGTGTTCTGGTATTTACGCTTCCGTTGTGCAATGCCACAATTACAGCTATTTACCCTATCAACAGTGACAAGTGCTCTGTCTTTCGTGAGACACTGTAACAGCCTCGTCCCCATGGCAGGCTAATCTTCATTGATATGAAGTACATTGTAGCCGAATAAAGTGCAGAAACAACAACTTTCTTTTGAGTAAATATTAATAAGGCAAATTCACTGTCAGGCGCGTTTTGCAAAGCTTTGTACTCTGTCTCTTCATCGCGAAGTTTAAATTAATTCACATCCTATGGCTTCAAAACAGCTATTTTGTCTAAAAAGGTTTAATTTAATGTACTGGAAGTTCAAGGTAAATGCCTGGAAATTTCACACCATAATTAGTAATCCAATTGATAGGAACCCTCCATTTAATCCAACTGGTTCGCAGTGCCGGTATTGATTTGAAATGCAATGCTTGTACTCCTTGTGTCACTAATGATAAGTAACTAGATGAACACGGCGCTCTGTGCTTTGAAGTACCTGATATGCACATGGAGATATGAGTCTTTTCCTAATTAACAGGGATCAGCTGCGGAAAAAAACATTTCCGTTCCATCCAAAAAATGCTAAAGGTTTCAGCAGGTTTTCAAGTTGATTTCTTATAAGATGATAATAAACCAATAATTTGTCTGAAAACCAGAGCTTTCAGTTGATTGGGATCTCGCTGGCGCACGTCTGGAGATAAATAATACATCAGACGTCCTCACGTTAAAAGGAAAAAGACATGAAGAAGAAAAACATAAGTAGAATTTCTTCACGGGAGATTTGTGATTACTTAAGCCCTCCAAGGGAATGGAGAAAAGTGAGTTATCATGTGCAGCCTCTAGTGAAGATAACTTTATTAGAAGCAGGATCTGTTTGATGATGACTTACTAAAATTCAACATCTCATTACTCAATCAGGATGCCAGTAGGCTGAGTGTGTGACGGTGGCCATGCCCTCATTACCTGAACTTCTCTGACAAGTCCTTAAAATAGAGAACCGGACCGGAAAACCACAGAAGTGTCCAGAAACCAAGCGGTTATCAACTGTGTTAAGATGGGATCAAAGGTCTATTTACAAAGTCATCCGGTCCTTAACTAATACTATGCTTCTGTTCATTCCCAAACTAATGCCTGCAAGTGAAGACCTTCCATCCGTGAAGCATTATATATCATTTCTATTACATTAGGTCTTAAAACTCTGTAATATAGCTTTTCTCTTCTAATTGTCTTCTTCGTTTTAACCAGAATGAGACGGATGACTTTGTGTTACAAGTCAATAACAATCCTGAGGTTCTTAACCTATATGTTAGAAATAATAAGAATTCTGAGTCTGATACAGAAATACTCCAAAATTGTAATTTCTTTTAGTTTTCAAGGGATATATTATTATCAACAGCATAACAAGTCGCGAGGAGTTACAATAGCAGAACTTGGTATAGGGACCACTTTGCCTTGATCACCTTCGGCAGTAAGATCGGAAATGAAAGGCTTGTTCTACTCTATCCTAGGGTGTCTTCCAAAATTAACAGGTTAACATTTACTTGTTTGCATTTTAAAGTGTAGAATTCTATGTTAGGAGACATCCAATTGGGTCAGGCCACAGTGACCGCACTGGCTAAGTTAGCTAAAACTGTCCTTATATCATAAAAGTGGTGGTTCAGCCAAATGTCTAATGAGTAGGGGGGCTACGGACTAGAATCATCAGGCTTTCTGGAGATATGGCACTGCAAAAGCAAACTCTCCATTGAAATATACATTCCCATTTGGCAGATCCAAGCATATTTATTAAGACCTTTCTTGTGCCAGTCTCAATCCAAAGTCCAAATGTACCAAATTTATTAAGAAGCGCATGCCTCTCGATCAAGTTGGGGCACCTTTGGCTGTCATTGCTCCAAAGATTGGTATCTCTGCTATAATCATACACAATAAGTCTATGCTTATGGCAATTTCTGGCACAAGTTAATATAACTATGTTGGACATTGGGTAGCCCTGCTCCTACTATTAAACTCCACCCCCATTTCTTACCACTTTTGAAAAGGGGCAAGAAGTGACAAGATGCTTAAAATGTTCGTATCTTTTGTGCAACTATGCTATGTGCCAAAATTTGTGACTTTATGTCATAAAAGTAACATAAAACCTATTGATAAAAGTCACCATTGATTGCTCAAGATGGCCAAGGGTGACTTATTCTGTGAGTGCACATACATTGTTGGAATGTTAATAATTCACACCTGTTTTTACCAAAACTTTTTGTAACGCGCTTTCCAAAAGTTGAAGGAGCGTTTGTGGCTCGACAGGAGAACTACGGCCAAAACATTTAGAAAGATTTATTACTACCAAAGCCAGAAAATTTGGTGCAAATTTTGTCCCAAATCTACGCCTGCTCATCTCCATAGCCATAAATGTAGGCCATTGTCTTGGATGTGATATGATATTGTCCAGACTTTTTTTCTTTTTTTCTATACGCAAAGAGGAAAGCAGTCTAAGAGCAGCCTGGATGCCTTTCTTGAGTGTTACAATATTACATGTTATAGTCACTGATCACTTCAGATCCAGTCGGTGATCCGGGGATTATTCTGATTGCCAGATTGGCGACAGGTAGGAATTTTTTTTTGCCTTAAATTAGGAAAATTTGGGGGGTTTGCCTTCTTCTGGATCAACATTGAATGGTAATAGGCTAAGCTGAAGGACGTATGTCTTTTTTTCAGCCTTACACATTGTTAGTAGATTCTGTCTTATGATGGCCATTCCTGTTATGCTGGATTTTTGGCGATTTTAGTCTGAATCTTCCTTTTCATAAAAATTACATCTATTATATAGGCCCTGTGAATTGTATTCTCTAGAGATGGCCATCCTGAAGATGGATACTGTTAACGTCCAAATGTAATTTCCAGGACAGTTACATTTTATTGACAAAGCAACATATAAAGTTATTTCTTCAACCGCACAGAATTTGTTGTTTGATAAAAATGTTCTCTTTAGGCCCTTTTGATGTCATTTAAAGTGGAACCCACAACGAAGGCTCCTGTGATTTTTTTTCCTGAGCTATGTATTCCTTTGTAAATGCCTTTTTTTTGTATTGTCTCTACATTATTTTATGGCTTTTCTATTTAATTCCCTGAATTAGTGAAATGTGCGCTTTACTTATACATAAGCACGGTAATAGTAATAACTTTCTATATCCCCTGAGTAATAAACTCTCTTAATTTCCTCCACTTTTAATATCAGTAACACTGATGACATATAAGACCATATTCTAAGAACACTATAAAGTATTAGGGCTCAGTCAGACGAGCGTGTATTTGTGCTCATCTGTGCTGCGCCAAAAAATGTGCTGCACGGATGTGCAAAATTAGCATGACTAAAGTTCCATGCCCATTGCTTTCAATGGGGCCGGCTCTACAGCCTTCAGCCCTATTGAAAGCAATGGGATGCAGGCAACACCCATAGTGATTTTCAGGGAAGGGCTTGAAATATAAGCCCTTCCATGAAAATCATCCCTAGCTGCTGTAAAAAATTTAAAAAATATATACTCACTTGTCTGCTGCTGTCGGGGCTCCACCGCGTCTTGTCGCTTGGTCCCAGGCAAAGTTCCGAAGCTCTTTCAGCAGCCGGGATTTAAAAATACCTGCCTCCTGAAAACACTGCCTCTGATTGTCTGAGCACTGTGACCAATCACAGGCAGCGCTCAGCTGTCATTCAGTGAATGGCTGAGCGCTGCCTGTGATTGGCTCAGCGCTCAACCAATAAGACCCAGCGCTTTCAGGAGGCGAATCCACGTTCATAACATTATCTGCTTCTTCAGGGACCAAGTCTCCTGCAGGAAGAGAAACTCCTTGTCCTTTCATGTTGTGTGATGTTGGTTTCATTTCCCATGTCATCACGGCCCTCTTGCTGACAGCTTGAATCTTCAGCCCCTATCATCAGGCCCTTTCATCATCCATTTCAGCCTTTAGTCATCAGGGCCCTTTTCTGCAATGTTCTCTAGCATGGGGACATTGCTTACTCCATGCTGTCAGAAATCGCGGCCACTATGCCATACACAAATCACTTGCCTTAATCACTTCTGCTGCTGAGACTCTTTAAGTCCTTTTGTGATGCAGCTATAATCACTAATATGGCCAAGGTGGCCACTGTAGCATCAGCTGGGGTCAAAATTTAGTCCTTATGCAGAGTCCCAACACAGAGGTAGTCCTAATAAGTTAAAGACCTTTTTGGGGAGCAGGGCTAAAGCTCCTTTTCATTCCACAGCTGAAAATGTACCCATATGCAGGCAGCCACAAGCACATTAAAAGGGGCTCATCCCCCCCCCCCCTTACATAGTAATCAATGAACGAAATGCTCCTTGCAAAGAAGAGAGATGTAGAAAGCAAAATAAAACGCGGAAGTGGAGAAATGCGAGCTGTTCACCTTAATGTGAAATAACATTAATTGTATAAACTAATTAATTCCAATTTTTATTTGGGTTCTTTGGTAGTATATTTTTAAAAATATATATTGTTTATTAGTTTTGATGTTTTATTATAGTACATTAACCCTTTATATTCTGCTGTCAATACTGACAGCAGTATTTAAATGCCCTGATCGATGTTCGGAGGTCCCTAACAGCCCCCCTGTGGCCTGGCTTCATGGATTGCCTGTCAGATCGTGGTATAAAGTCATACTATGGCATTGCATCATACTACAGGAGCGATCATCAGGTCATCGCAAGTTCTTGTTCCCCGTGGGGACTAAAAAGTACAAAAAAAACTTTTGCAATATTTATAACAACAGAATCTAAATTACAAAAACCCCAAAACATATTTCATATCGCTGCATCCAAAATAAGTAACACTTATTTACCCCACACTGAGAACCTCGTCAGAAAAAAAACAATGCCAGAATTGCGCTTTTTGGTCACCCCGTCAAGAAAAAAATGTAATAAAAAGTGATCAAAAAATCATATGTCCTCCTAAATGGTAAGGACGTCCCACTAAAATAAGTCCATTGTGTGCTACATTACATAGTACCATTGAAAACTACAACTCGGCCAACAAAATCCCTAACAGTGACGGCGATGGATAAATAAAAGACTTATGAGTTTTTTAAAGTGGGAAGGGGGCAGTAGTAAGGGGTTAAAGGGGCTGTCGCAATGGCTGATGAACTGGAGGATTTTAGGGGGGAAATATATTGTTTTTAGGGGGTTGTTTGGACTTTGGGCATGTTTTCTGCTGGTGACCTATTCACAGGACAGGTCATTAACAGATGGCCAGCCGCGGTCCGCTGCGTGGGATCCTCACCAATTAGCTGATTGATGGCGCTGTTGTCAGTATGGGAGCTGCGTTTGCACTACCAATATGGCCCGCTGCAGTACAGGCAACACAATCTGCTTCCTGGGCGATTCCTATGTTAGTGGTAATGGGTGGTCCTGAGTGACAGACCCCAGCCAAACAACTATGGATGAGCTATCCTGAGGACAAGTCATCAGTAGCATTTTCCAGGAGATCCTATAAAGGAATATTATGGCCAGTAAGGGTGCTGCCTTAGTGTTAACCCAACGTATATTAGATGGCAGTTCACACTCACGATGCCTCCTGGCAGAGCAGGCAACACCGTCGCTTCGTCCACCAGGTCTCCTCCTGCTCGCAAGGCCCTGCAGGAGGAGGGCAAGCACAGTCTAGGAAGGGTCTAGCTTCCTACATACTAACATATATATATGTTTTTTTTCACGTTTTTTATACCAGACTTCTCACGCACACATGATATTTTTTTTATTTCATACTTTATATTTTTATTATACATTTCTTTCCATATTGTATTTCCAGTCATTACTGCACATCATCAGTTATCTCAGTTATTACGCTCACCCTCCTTTTTGTATTTTATTATATTTTTACATATTTTACGTCCCGATTGATCATGCGGGTCCTCCTGTGTTTTAGTTTTGGATGAGTGCTGATTGCAGCTGTTGGGGGTGGGTGGGCTGTAAAGAACGGCCGGCACCTACATTCTATGGAGCGGGATCCACCCCCCCATCCCCTTCCATTAAACCCTGAGCGCCCAGGATGTGAATGTACGTCTTGTATCATTAAGAGGTTAATGACCAGCTCATGTTTCAGTTTTTTTCATCGTTGCATGCCTAGAGCCATAACTTTTTGATTGTTCCCTTGACATAGCCATGTAAGGACTCGGTTTTTGGGGAGCAAGATGCATATTTTATTAACATAATTTTCGAGCACATATAATGGAATATTATTACATTTTTAAAGAGTATTTGGGGGCAAAAACTGCACCATTTGTTTTTACGATTTTACGGCGTTCAGGATGCAGAATAACATAATTTTTTGGCACGATTCAGGTTTTTTATGTTTTGCTCTTTTTGTATACTAAAAACACTTTAGTTTTTTTTAAGATTTGCTTTTGTGTCGCCGCATTCCAAGAGCCGCAGCATTTTTATCTTTCCATCATCCATAAGGACTTGTTTCTTGCGGCTTCATTCATCCAAGTTTTTGAAGCATAACATTTTGATTGTTTTTTATAGCAGTTCTTTCTAATTTTTATTGGTAATGGCGCTCACGGCGCAGTATAACTCATATAATAAGTTCATTCTGCCGCTATTATTGCGTCGATACCAAATTTTTTTTAGGATTTTTTTTTTGCAACTTCAACACACTTTAAAAAAAGTTTTGCTGCTTTCAAAGACCCCTGACATACTTTTTGTCACTGCTGCTGTGTGAGGGTCTTTTTGGCAGGATGAGATTGTACTTTTTAATGGTATCCATAGAATAGAGGATAAGCTGCAGATCATATAGCATTTTTCTTATGCCAGAACTTTAGGACACACCAGGGCTGTAATCTCAGTATTTCTGGGGTCACAGAACATAACAGAGATGTCAATTTTGTATGCATTTAAATTTTGCAAAGCATACAGTATATCACTAAAAATGTCTGTGTAACTGGTTCTGTATTTATGTTCTGAGCTTGGTTTTGTTGCAGTATATATGTTATGAGCTTGGTTCTGGTTCCGCAGTTATGTACTGAGCTTGGTTCTGTTGCAGTAGGTATATTATAAGCTTGGTTCTGGCTCCATATTTATGTACTGAGCTTGGTTCTGTTGCAGTATTTATGTTATAAGCTTGGTTCTGTTGCAGTATTTATGTTATGAGCTTGGTTCTGTTGTAGTATTTATGTTATGAGCTTGGTTCTGTTGCAGTATTTATGTTATGAGCTTGGTTCTGGTGCTGTATTTATGTACTGAGCTTGGTTCTGTTGCAATATTTATGTAATGAGCTTGGTTTTGTTGTGGTATTTATGTTATGAACTTGGTTCTGTTGACGTATTTATGTACTGAGCTAGGTTCTGGTGCTGTATTTATGTTAAGAGCTTGGTTCTGTTGCAGTATTTATGTTATAAGCTTGGTTCTGTTGCAGTATTTATGTTATGAGCTTGGTTCTGTTGTAGTATTTATGTTATGAGCTTGGTTCTGTTGCAGTATTTATGTTATGAGCTTGGTTCTGGTGCTGTATTTATGTACTGAGCTTGGTTCTGTTGCAATATTTATGTAATGAGCTTGGTTTTGTTGTGGTATTTATGTTATGAACTTGGTTCTGTTGACGTATTTATGTACTGAGCTAGGTTCTGGTGCTGTATTTATGTTAAGAGCTTGGTTCTGTTGTAGTATTTATGTTATGAGCTTGGTTCTGTTGCAGTATTTATGTTATGAGCTTGGTTCTGGTGCTGTATTTATGTACTGGGCTTGGTTCTGTTGCAATATTTATGTAATGAGCTTGGTTTTGTTGTGGTATTTATGTTATGAACTTGGTAGTTTCACACGGGCGATCGCGGCATAATCGCCATTTTATTCAAGCATTTTTTCAGGCGAAAAATCGCACATCACATCGCTGCCGCCCACGATTTTATCGCGCTAAAGTCAATGGGAGCTTCTAATGTTAACAATGCATTGCATCACACAAAAATCGCAAGTTCATGCGCTGCAATGCGATAAAAAGAAGGCTCCATAGGGAAACATGGACTAGAAAAAAAACAATCGCTAAACGCAGAAAGATAGGACCTGCCGTAATTTTCAAATCACACAGCATCGCATGAGTGAAAACATTAGAAATGGGAATGAAACCATTGAAAATCATTGGTTTTATAATTCTGCATCTTCACTCACTCTTGCATCATGCGAAAATCTCATGATTTTATCGCCCGTGTAAAAACGGCCCAAGATGGAAACACATGGTGGGACTAGCCACACATGGCCAAACTATGCCTATATGCTACATTCTCATAATGATGGGGTGGTGCCACCTCTTCAATGAATGTAGCTCAGTGAGTGGTTAGCACTGTTGCCTTGCAAGGGTCCAAGGACAATATCTGCATAGACTTTGAAAAACTCCATACAGATGTTGCCCTTGGTCAGATTTGAACCCAGAGCTGCAAAGCAATAGTGCCAACCCCTGAGCCACCACACTTGTTCTTTATTGTCTATGGGAGGAGAAGGAACAGAATAAACATAAAAAGAACATAAAACCTCCATGCAGATCTTGCCCTTCGTCAGACTTGAACATGTATCTGTACCTCTGAGGTATTGTGAGCGGAAGCAAAGGGAGAGCAGAGAGAACCCCAGCCAGGTGCATTGTGCTGTCAGATCTCGGCCACAACCAGCAGCGCCATCAGCTATGTGCAGTTGGTGCTCAGACTCTACAGCAACAGGACGCTAAACTTTTTTAAATGAAAAAACTTGTTAGGAAGTAAATGAGCAAAAAACCAATTCAGTAGGAGGATGTTCATAGCATTGGAATCCTTACATGCATTAGTCACATCAGTTGTGTATGATGAGGTGCAGCCCTTACTTTAGCTACAATGTAGCACTCCAAATTCTCAATAAACCTATCCAATACCATATTGCAACACTCTAGCAAAACCCTGGGCATTCTGCGGCTCACAACACAACCGCTGGGGAGCTACACATAGATGAACTCAGAATAGACATCTTGGGACAGAATATTGCAAAATCATGTGTTTTTTTGTTTAAAAAGATAATGCCCCCCCCCCCCCCGACCCTGCATCACAAGATATGTTGAACCAACCACATAAGGAAATGTCATAAATATAGATGAGCGCGTATACTCGCTAAAGGCAATTGGTCGAGCGAGCATTGCCTTTAGCGAGTACCTGCCCGCTCGAGACTGAAGGTTCGGGTGGGCAGGGAGCTGCGGGGGAGAGCGGGGCGGAACGGGGCGGAGATCTCTCTCTCCCTCTCTCCCCCCGCTCCCTCCTGCTGGCAGCCGCTACTCACCGCTCCCCCACGCCGGCACCCGAACCTTCAGTCTTGAGCGGGCAGGTACTCGCTAAAGGCAATGCTCGCTCGAGTAATTGCCTTTAGCGAGTATACTCGCTCATCTCTAGTCATAAAGATATAGGACATAATGCAGGTATATTGGAATTTCACTATTTCCTTCAAATAAACACATTAATTAAAATGTTACCAAATATTAGTTGCGTGCCATTTCACATTTTATTTGAAATCTTCTTCAGTGTTCAACAAGTGGGCGCTGGGATGCACTTGGCAACAAGCTTTCCAGTCTAGAAAATGTCGTAAGGCTGCCAATTTCCGCCCCCTCCTCTACATAAACGGACAAGCGTAGCTGTAAAATGTTCCTTTATTGTATACAGATGTAGCATCAGCATGACGGATGGCGCGCTACACCCGCATCGCCGACCGCCAGGTGCCTGTAAACTGCTCTGCGCTAATTGTGTAGCTAGACCGTTGCCATTCAGCTTGAATGGTGGCTGTGTTACACATGTAGCGGAGCTGCGACTCATTACTGCAGTAAATTGCTAACGCGAGGCTCATTAGTGGTGTTACATCTGTAAAAGTAGTACAGTGGTAGCTCCGGATGTGAGCGCCTCAGCTTGCGAGTTTTTTGACTTGCGAGCAGGCTCTCTCCCAAATTTTTGCTCTGATTTACGAGCAAAAACTCGGTATATGAGCCTGCTTGCAAGTCAAAAAACCCGCAAGCTGAGGCTCAGAGGGTCTATACTCACCTATCACCGGCGGTTTGTCCTTGTGATAGCCTGCGGCACTGCTGCAGGCTGTCGCATCCTCCTCCACATCGACAGAGCATTGCTTTTTGGATGTGGGGCTTGAATGCGCCGTCTCAAGCAAGCTAATGCTTTGATTGGTTATCTCAGGGCCGCATTAGCCAATGAAAGCCGGCACTGGGTTAACCAATCCCAGTGCTGCCAGATATATGTCTGCCTCCTGCTTTATTCACATCTGTGATGTGCCCCGTAATACTGTACACCCTACATACTTTAAATGACATGTAACGTATTCAATTACATATATTACACATTCCACTTCACAATTAATGTGGGTTTGTATATTATAGGAATGTGAATTATAATAATACTATTATAATAAATATAACTGGGGCAAAAGACACTTCTTGAACACACATAACCACGATGTGACTTTGTTTAGGTACTACGGGACAGAAAGGGTCTTCAACCCTATGAGGGGAGGAGATAAGCGGAAACAACTCATGCGCCGCAAAGCCTTCTGGAATTTCAAATTGCAATCACGATAGCCATTTGGATTACATCACAAAACTGATTTACTATATATATATATATATATATATATATATATATATATATGTATATATGCACAGTAAGAACATGCTTCTAAAAGAAGGTTGATCTATGGTGGGGATGACGTGGTGTTAATACCACATGATTGTTTTCACGGTTTCTGATTGGTTGAGACTGCTTTTAATGCCTTTTGTTACTCATTGTTAGGGCTCAGTCACACGGGCGCATCCGGGCGCCGATGTGCCTGTGTTCCTGCAGGATAAGACAGCCGCACTGCAGGTGCGGATGACTCTACGCACCGCCGGAATAAAGAAAGAACACATGACCGGCTCTATTGCCGGTCATGTGTTCTCTCATCCGGTGGTGCAGAGTGTCGTCCGCACCTGCAGTGCGAGTGTCTTCTTCGTGCAGTAACACGGGCGCATCGGCGCCTGGACGCGCCCTTGTGACTGAGCCATTAAGATGCCATGACTAAGAACTGTAACGCTAGAAACATGTAGGTACAATGTCATGTATGCCATCGAAACTGGTTTTATGAATTGAAGAATAAAAGTTATGCTTTTAAGAAGGAACATTATCCGCATCAATCAAGTGGAGATGAGACATGTTTGCAGAGGAAACTCTGGGTGGCTCAAACAGTCCGGGGACGCCCTAATTACAATATGGTGTAGGAGTTTTAATGAAAAGTTATTTTCTACAGGAATGCAAGGCTTATG
Organism: Eleutherodactylus coqui; assembly: GCF_035609145.1. Classification (NCBI taxonomy): domain Eukaryota; kingdom Metazoa; phylum Chordata; class Amphibia; order Anura; family Eleutherodactylidae; genus Eleutherodactylus; species Eleutherodactylus coqui. The sequence continues at coordinate 32,785,555 of NC_089848.1, read as the reverse complement.
GGTAGTAGTCATGAGCAATTATTTTTGATATAATTAGGTTGGGAGAGACTTGATCCTAATTCCCATTAAAGTCAATTGGTGTAGAAAGCAGGCTCACTAATTTGGCCTCGATAATGCTCCCATATTGCATACAGCCACACATTGCTGTTGTGGTAGTGATGCCTTTTTAATGAATGTGGCTAAGTGGTTAGCACTGTTGCCTTGCAGTGCAGGGATCTTAGGTTCAAATCTCATCAATATCTACATGGACAATGTCTACATGGACTTTGAAAAACTCCATACAGATGTTGCCCTTGGTCAGACTTGAACATAAAATTTGCAGCACTGCAAGGCAGAAGGTCTAACATCTGAGCCACCACAATCACTCTTTCTTCACTAGAGGAGTAGAAGAATAAACACAAAGAGAACATGAAAACTCCGTACAGATGTTGCCCTTGATTAGATTTGGAATTAGAATTCTATCACAGGATGGTTACGACACCTGGGGGGACTACTGCGCTCAGCATGTGCTCAGCCTTAATTTATTATATAGTATCTAAAACATGTAAAAAGAAATCCACAACTAACTGACCTCAATGCCTTATAGGAGTTCCAGTCTTTACTTGTTCAGCATTTATGACATTTAGCACAAATACTGCTGAACGCTTATATACTGCGCCCTTACACACAGCCAAAACCAAATGTTCTTCCAGCCATACAGTGACCATCCCGAAGGATGCAGAACAAATTACAAGTCACCTCGAAATGAGTAATAATTAAAGGATAGCCTAAGAAATGTCATTCTCTGTGAACGAACAACCATTCCCAGGCTGTGCAGGCCGTCTCACCGAGCGCCATGTAGCACATCCATGTTATTATGGCACCATGAAAAATGGATGATAATTTAGCGATGACACGTGCTTCAAGGTGTTTGTGGAGTATAAATCCCCCCGCATTAAACTTTATGACAATCTGCAGATCTTCATGCAGGTAAAACCTGTCAAAGCCAATCTAAGATTTAATATTTTAATAAGGGGGCTGCATATATTGAGCTATGGGAGTAATTGCTTTTATACCGCGTGATTAATTTATACGGCTCTCTTAGAGAACTGATGGAAAGCTTTACTTGACAAGTATATATAAGTGGCATCTTGGAGGTTGCAAGTTTAGCAGTGATTCTCTGAAGGAGTTACTTATTAGAAGTGAGGGTTGACGGAAACACAAGTGTCAGTTCAATAGAGTTACAGAGAGTAAGTGTAAATCTGATACAAAGTGACACACACATTTACAATAGCAATCAAGTGGTGCGATCATCATACATACCCCAAATATAATCATCACATTTACACATTCTGCTGCTCAGGGCCAAACATGAAATATTGTAACTTTTACAACTGCTCTGTTAAAAGAGGATTATAGATAATTAAAGTCACCCTATAAATACTAGAGGGATGCTTTAAGTTAAACAATAAAGGACAGAGAAACTAAACTTTCTACCCCGTTTCCCTGAAAATAAGACATAGCCTGAAAATAAGACATAGCATGATTTTCCAGAATTTTTGAGGATGCTTGAAATATAAGCCCTACTCCAAAATTAAGCCCTGCTAACAGTTAATTTAAAAAGTCAATTTAAATAGTGTCCAGGCAGCTATACATGTAGAACAGTTAAACCTTTTTGAACAAAAATTAATATAAGACACTGTCTTATTTTCGGGGAAACACAGTATGAACAGTTTTATCCTATTGTCTGACAAGTTCCAACACAAAGGTTAAAAAATTTTTAAAAACTTTTATTTTCATCTTCTTTTTCCCATGTTTATTTTATCCTTCCCTCCTTATTGTCTTGCCTGAGCTGAGACCATGAGAACAATGGGGAGATGTATGAAAGTGTCTAAAAGAAAACCTGTTCTTGTTGCCACTTGTAACCAATCAGAGTGCAGCTTTCATTTTGTTTTCTGCTCTGTGATTTGTTGCTGTGGGGAGCAGAGACAGCTTTTCTTTTAGACAGTTAATTAAATTTGCTATTTTATGTAGAAAAAAATGATGTTTGATACTTTGGAATTTGCATGCATATTCTTCTATTTAGTCTTTTAGGAACATGTATAAAACCCTGCAGAATAACACATATGCAAGTATTTGCTTTGTACGTACGTTCTATTTTTCTCATACTCATCTGCAGCTAACAGTCCCTTCAATGATAGTGTCTAAAGTAATGTTAGACAAAGTGCACAGTATAATATATATATATTTATTTAAATGATCACTAACTTTTCAACAAGTTGTGCTTATATAATTGCCAGTGTGATAACTAGCAAAACTGCAGTTTAGGAAGTGGAGGAGGGAGCTAGGTGATTGTGTTTATTAAAATCTATGAGAGCAGAGGGTGGAGGGAGGAAGAGAGAAGGAGACACTCACACTGACACTGACTGCAGCTCATAATGGTTGTTTACTGTGATTTAGCTACTGCTGAATGTACATCTATAAGACTCAGTACTGGTGTAGTGTCCTCGATGATAATGTTATGTGTCTGTGTGTGTGTTGCAGACAGTGAGGCCTTAGTCACACAGGCGTTTTTTCACGCGATTTGCGGATCGCATGACGGATGCGCATCCGCAAATCGCGTGACCGGTGCGCGCAAGACGCCCACAAATCGCCCGAAAATCTGCTCCTAGCCGCGTTTCATTAGAAACGGGCCGGAGCTGTCCAGCGCATTGCATTCAATGGAGACGGCAATAGAGCCGGCTCCATTTAAAGCAATGCGCTGTGGGCGAGCCCGGGATGAATTGTCGGGAAGGGCTTAAATATATAAGCCCTTCCCTGCAATTCATCCTAAAATGTGTAAAAATAAAAAATTTATATATATACTCACCTTCTCCCGGCAGCCAGAGCTCCGCGCGGCCGTCCTGCAGTGGGTGTGAAGGGGGTGTGAGTCAGACCTGCCCCCTGATTGGCTCAGCGCTGAGCCAATCAGAGGCATGTCTCACTCACACCCATTCATGAATTCATGAATGGATGTGAGTCAGACCTGCCCCTGATTGGCTCAGTGCTGAGAGGCAGCAGTCACTCACCCATTCATGAATTCATGAATGGGTGTGTGAGTGAAACCTGCCTCTGATTGGTCAGGCTGTGACCAATCAGAGGCAGATCATTCAGCAGGCGGGGATTTTAAAGCCCCGCCGGCTGAATAGTGCCGAGAAGCAGTTCAGGAGAACTGACAGCGGCCGCGGCTGGACTCCGTCTGCAGCGGAAAGGTGAGTATACAATTTTTTTTTATTTTAACACATTTTAGGATGAATTGCAGGGAAGGGCTTATATTTTTAAGCCCTTCCCGACAATTCACCCCGCGCACGCCGGCAGCCCATTGCTTTCAATGGAGCGGCTGTATTGCCGGCTCCATTGAATTCAATGGGCAAACATCGTTCTTCTCTGCCACAGCTGTTACAGCTGCGGCAGAGAAGAATGATTTGTCTTCTATATGTTCTCAATGGGGTCGGCACTGCTGCCGCCGGCCCCATTGAGCGCATATAGAGAAGAGAACAGGAATCGCAGATAGGTGCGATCTGCGATTTCTGTTCTATAATTTATCGGACGAGCGCATAAAAAGCGCTCATGTGTCCGATACCATTGCAAAGCAATGGTTTTATAAAATCGCCGGACGCATGCGCATGCGCAAATCGCGGCTAAAAACGCCCGTCTGACTAAGGCCTGAGAGAGTTGAATTTGGGGTTCTATTTGTTTTCATTTGATTTATATATCCTAGAATTATGCAGTATTATTATAAACATGTGATATGTATCATTTAATGTAGAACATTATGCCTCTTAAAAAGAAGCATATTTATTGGCTTACAGCAGAGCCTCCAAGGAAGCCCAGCATTTATTTATTTTTAACTCCATACTCAATGTCTCTGTACTATATATGAAAAATATAATTCTGCAATAATATAGCAGAGCCATGCTTATCTTGCCACACAATGCACGACCAATTATCTCTGCCTGAACCGAAAGCAAATTTGATGGATTTAGACAAAATTCAAATTAACGCCAGTATGTCATTGTCTTATGATCAGTCTGAATTGTTTGGAATAGGAAAATCACAGAGGCAGAAGAAGTCTATAATCATACGTATAAGAGCTGAAAGAGCCTGTGGCCCTGATGGTGGTCTACAGGTATACGAGAGGTCCACCATCAGGGCCACAGGCTCTATCGGAGCATTAATTTCTTTTTATCTTTTATTATCATCTTTGATTTGTGGCACTCCAACTGTTTAGACAGGGGTGCTTCGCTTAGTTAGACTAGCCGAAAGAGATATATATTCTATTTGGGTCCATAGTCATATTGATTGATCCAAACTAGTCATATTATTTTGTCAGTGGGAACCAAATCATTTCTTATTCCCTGAATCTTGCATTGGCCAAAGACAACCATACAATCCATCAGTATCTGATCTCCTAATACGGGATCAATACAAGCATGCTGTCATTTTTGGTCACTCATTTCTCTTTTTAGTAGTGAGAATTGGCTATGGAATCTCTCTAAACTCTGAATCTGGAGCATTACATTAGATATAGAGGTCAAGAGCATCTTGCAATGTTGTAAAGGTCTTAGCCCCTTCCCACCCCATGACGTAAGGGTATGTCATGGCAGGGGGGTACTTCCCGCAAAATGACGTACCCTTACGTCATAGGAATAGCGCGAGATCTCACGCTATCCCACAGTGGGAGCCGGCTGTCAGTGATAGCCGGCGTCCCACTGCAGCAGCAGGGGTGCCTTGGAGATGCCCCCCCCCCCTGCTGTTAACCCCTTCCCTGCCGCGATCCATATAGATCGCAGCATGGGAAGGGTTCACAGAGGGAGCGCACTCCCTCTGTGAAGTTGCTGGACTCTCGCGATATAATCCCAGAGAGCCCGGCCTGTTGCCATGGCAACACGACGCCAGACACTGGCGTCCTGTGTTGCCACAGCCTAAGATCGCTGTATAAGCGATAAGGCATGGCAGGGCAGTAGCCGTGCAATGCCTTATCACACCGATCATCAGTACAGTGTTGTAAGTCCCTCAGAGGGACACAAGTGGTGTAAAAAAAGAAAATTAAAAATAAAAAATAAAAATTAAAAAAAAAGTAAAAAAACCCTTTTTTGTGCTTTTTCTAATATTAGCATAAAAAAAGGTAAAAACAAAATTAAAATGGCACATATTTGGTATTGACACGTCCGTAACGACGTGTACAAAAAGCTGAACATGGTTTTTATTTTGTAGCGCAAAAAGTTTAAAAAAAACACTTAAAAACAGAGGCAAAATGCTAATTTTTAGCATTTTGCCTCCCAAAAAATGCAATAAAACTGATCAAAAAAGCCGTATATTCCTCAAAATGGTACCAATAAAAACTACTGCTCGTCTCGCAAAAAATAGCCCTCATAGAGCTCTGTACATAGGACATTAAAAAAGTTACAGGACTTTGAATGCAGCGATATGGAAAAAAAAAAGATTTCCAAAAAAAAAGGTTTTTATTGCAAAAAAATGAAAAAACCTAAAAAAATTTAAGAATTTTGGTATCGTTGTAATCGTACCGGTCCGCAGAAAAAATGGATTGTGTCATATATGCTGCATGATTAACGCTGTGAAAAATCTATGGCAGAATTGTTGCGTTTTCTCTCCATGTTATCATTTAAAAAAAAAAAAGTTTTACAATATAGTCAATGTACTCAAAAATGGAACCATGAAAAACTACAGTTCGCCACGCAAAAAAGAAGCCCTCATGCGACCACGTCGACGGCAAAATAAAAAAGTTATGGCTTTTGAAAAATGGAGATGAAAATCCGCCTAAAATCGTTGCGTCCTTAAGACCAAAATAGGCCGTGTCCTTAAGGGGTTAATTAAGGCTCAAGTATCCGATCTTGCTATTAATACCGGTTACTTGGCTGTAGGGATTAATAATCTATTAGATGAGACAAGCACACTATCCTGTCCTATGGTAAACTCCACATTTATAGAAGGTGTTCCGGTCAGATTAGGATTCGGTTACTGTATGAACTAGTTACTCTCTCAGTTCATTGTGCATATAGGGGAATATTTCCCCAACTCGACACATCATACAACTTGGGTTCCTGATGAACTGTCCTGAACTGCGACGGGGGAACACGTCAAGCTGTTCCAAATAAACCATTAAGTTGTTCTAAAGTAACATCTAACAAACACTCTCCATTTGTTGATCTTTGTACGGAAATAACACCTAATATAATTGACTCTCATATAAATAATGGGAGAGGTGTTTTTAAACATCCAACCAGCGATTGCAGACTGAATACAGCCATTCCCATCTGAGCGTTGGGAAAAAATAACCCCCTCTAGGTTGGGTATTGTAAATTGCTCCTATATTAAGCTATCACTCCATAAGGGGTAGTGCAGCATCACCTATTCTACATCACTATGGTTGGGGTGAGTCTGCACTTCTCTCCTGCTGAGTGTAATATAGCACTATGGTTTGTCTCATTCTCGAGACAGTCTGTTTTTGTGCTTTCTCTCATTTTGAGTCCAGTAATAGGGGGTGCCCATGACATCATTAGTGACATTATTCATTGTGTAATGCAATCCGGAGGCTCTTTGTGAATCACGGAGCATGCATTGGGTCTTACTATATCGTAGGGACCTCCCGGGATATATTTTTGTACGTTTGTCTTGTCAGCCCGTTTATGTTTTAACCTAGTACTAATAGTGTGTTCTGTGAAGGGCTCTGAATAGCTTGGAATAATCTGTGGTTTGAAGAACCCATATCTTTCAGCCTTCATTATCTACTGTTTTCTATTTCCACAATATTTATAAGATTCACCAAAACGGGATTGTTCTCAGTAAGAGAAACCAAGTCATCTCGTGGATACGAGACCTTTTAATGGCTAACAAAAATACATGATGTTACAGCGAGCTTTCCAACCTACTCAGGGGTCTTCCTCAGGCTTAAGGCTTAACATCTCAGAAACAAACTCAGATGACCTAAACTTACTGAGAAGTGTACAATATTCTCCAGCAACATCTAGGTTTTATGTCTTAAAAGAAGCGACTGTAGAAGTTAGCAACAATGTTTTAGAATTGGGTTCCTTTATTACATTTATTGCGTATAACAAAAAGAAAAAACAAATAAGAAATAAAAAGCTAATTAAAGATATATTTGGATAAATGTTTTTACATTTAAGATGCCACTGCATTTTCTAGATTAGCGATGGTTAAATACTGTTATAGCTTGTGATCTACTGGTGAGCCTAAAAGCGCAAACTACGCTCATTCACGTCAGAATTCATGGATTCCCCTTGCTTGTTCCATCATCCCTGGCTGGAATGAATCTGTCCAGCCAAACCCAATTGACTTTAAAGGGGGCTTACATGCTGCATGCATCATTATTTCATCCTGGATTTGAAAAGAAATCTGCAATGGACGCTCCAAACAGAATATTTGATGCAGATGGGAATGAGCCCTTAGTTACCATGCTGTTCTCTTATTGTGAAAAAACTGCATACTTATTGGGTTAGTGCCTGCAATACCAACCCAGGCCACTGCAATGTGTACAGAGCTGTCTGCCTCCGGCAATAGCGTGGCAAACAGCTGATCACCAGGGGACCTAAGTGGCAGACCTCCGCCAATCAAATGTTGATGACCTATCCTGTTGATTGCTCATGAGTATTTCACACCTGGACAAAGTCTTTGGAATTTGTATACAGATTCAAATGAAATCTTTTACAACATACACATCAATGCAAATAGAAGTTTAATTTCTGTATTAAGATGTAAACGTATAAATCATAAGTCTAAATATGTATATGTCATTAGTTTATGTATATTAAGAGGAACTTCCCAACTTCAGGAAGAAAATGTCAACATTATTCCTTTAGGTGAAAAAAGTTAAAACACAGAGAATAGAAAAAGATATAACCTGAGATAGCGGATGTAAAGAAGCGATCTACAGTACCGTGAGCAAATACTGATGTTATCATATCATATCGTACCTTCCCTTTCAGAAGGGGCCCCAGGACCCTAAGGACCAGATCAATTCCGATTTAGTCTGTGAAAATTTTTCACAAGCCGATCCACATGGACATCTGCCACCAGTATCCATGTCCTCTTCTCAGGGCCATAGCCACGGTAATGCACTAAATACTGTAGTGCTCTCCTAACCAGACGAGAGTCTACTATGCGACTTATCTCAACATGAATATCCTCATCCACCACAACCAGGGCTGGCGGACATGAAGAGATTCCTGAATCAACAAACTTCTTTAACAGAGACTTATGAAACACATTATTAACCTCATCGAACTAGGAATCTCCAAACAAAAAGACACAGGGTTAATTTTTCCAATAATTTTAAATGGGCCAATAAAACGTGGACCTAACTTAAAAGACTGTTATTTGATTTTTTTTGTACTTCGTTGAGAAACATATCAAGCCTCCCACCAAGAAGTCAGTCCCCTCAGAAAGCCAATTATCAGTCACCCGCTTAAAATTTTTAATCATCCTTTGAAGATTCTTCTGAATATCCTTCCACACCGCCTCAATGTTAGAGGAGAACTCATTCTCCTCAGGTACCTCTGACACCTCTTTAGAAAAGGGACCAAAACATGGATGGAACCCATAATTACAAAAGAAAGGCGATGTCCCCATAGATTCCAACGTTAAGTGCGAATTCAGCTAAAGGCAAAAACCCCAACCGATCTTCCGGCTTCTCTGAGACATAACACCACAAGTATTGTTCCAGACTCTGGTTACATCTCTCAGTTTGCCCATTAGTCTCTGGGTGATATGCGGAGGAAATAGAGAGCTGAATCCCCAACCATGAGCAAACAAATCACAAGAACAAACTGGACCCCACGGTCGGAGATGATATTTGCTGGTAACCCGTGCAATCTCACAATGTAATAGTGAGCATTCTGGACAAGGTTTTAGCATTGGGAAGACCAGGAAGAGCCACAAAATGACAAATCTTGCTAAAACGATATACCACAAACCAGATAACAGCATTACCTTCTCGCAAACCTGTAATAAAGTCCATAGACAAATGAGTCCAAGGTCTCACTGGTACCAGCAAAGGCATCAACCTCCCGGCAAGGGCACTTCGAGGTGATTTTGTTCTGGCACAAATCTCACAAGAAGAGACAAAACTGAAAACATCTCGCCGTAATGACGGCCACCATAAAATTATTGTAAGTAATTTTTGGGTATTATTAATCTCTGGTTGACCAGCAAACACAGAACTATGTACATCAGACAGCACCTGCAGCCTCAAATGAACAGGGACAAAAAGCTTTCACAGCGGAAGGCTTGCAAGGGCTAAATCCTGTGCCTTATAGATCTGCTCCTCCAAATCTAGTGAAACTGCTGACACTACAACCCCCTCAGAAAGAACAAGTGCAGGGGGTTCGTCTGAAACCACCGGAACAAAGCTCCTGGAAAGCTCTTCGGTCTTAACATTTTTTCTGCCAAGACGACATGTAATCATAAAGTCGAAGCGTGAAAAAAACAGTGACCACCATGCCTGTCTTGGGTTAAGTCTTTTGGCTGACTCTAAGTAGATCAGGTTCTTGTGGTCTGTAAAAACCGTCCCCTTATGTCAAGCCCCTTCTAAGAAGTGTCACCACTCCTCAAAAGACCACTTAATAGCCAACAGCTGTCTGTCACCAATATCGTAATTTTGCTCATCAGTAGAAAATTTACGTGAGAAAAACGCACAAAGATCTTGCAACGTACCACTTCCCTGAGACAGCAGCCCCCCCCTTTCCCATCCCCAACTTCAGCCTCCACCACAAAAGTCCTGGAGGAGTCTGGTTGCACCAGAACCGGAGCTGTCGCAAAATATTTCTTCAAAGCATGAAAAAATTGTAATGCCCTTGGGGACCATTTAGAAGGGAAGCCACCTTTTATTGTCATAACTGTCAAAGGTTTGACCATCACCGAAAATCCCCTAATAAATTTCCGATAATAATTGGCGAACCCCAGAAACCTCTGCAGCACCTTCACATTCTCTGGTAGCACCCAGTCCTGTACTGCCCGGACCTTCTCTGGATCTACCTTGAACCCCCTCGGGGTAATAATGTGTCCCAGAAATGTGATCTCTTGTACGGAAAAAACACACTTTTCCTTTTTTGTGAACAAATTATTATCGTGCAATGCCTGGAGGACCTGACGAACATGAGAAATATGGGACTCAAAATCCGATAAAAAGATAAGAATATCATCAAGGTATACCACAACAAAGCGGTCGATAAAGTTATAGAGGATCTCACTGATGAAGGACTGGAGAACTGCAGGAGTGTTAGTTAAACCAAATGGCTTCACCAAGCTCTCGTAGTGCCCTTCAGGGGTGTTAAAGGTAGTTTTCTACTCGTCCCCTCCTTAATGCGAATGAAATTTTATGCCCCACGTGAATCCAACTTTGAAAAACAGTTGGCGCCATTCAACTGTGAAAACAGATCGGGAATCAGAGGCAAAGGATATGGATTACGATTGGTGATTTTGTTTAGCTCTCTGAAATCAATGCAAGACCGCAAACCCTCATCTTTTTTCTTGACAAAAAAAGAAAAACCTGGCCGCGAGTGGGGAATTTGAAGGACATATGTGCCCCTTGTTCAAACTGTCCCAGATATAAACTTTCATAGACTGTCTCTCGGGTGTAGTTAGATGGAACATACAGCTTTTTGGAAGTTTGCAGTCTGGAACAAGTTCAATAGCGCAATCCCCCTCCCTGTGAGGTGGTAACTTATCTGCCTCCTCCGGGGCAAAAACATCAGCGAAATCAGCAATATATTCCAGTAACTGCTCAATTTGCACTAAAGACACCCTTACAGAGATACACACAGAATTACAGTATGGACTCCATTTAGAGATGTCTCTCTTCTCCCAATCCACCACAGGATTATGTAAACGCAACCACGGTAGGCCTAAGATTAGCTGCGTTGGAAGGGATTCCATGACACATAAAGTGCTGATCTCAGTATGGAATAATCCGATCTTTAGAAATATATCTGGAGCACAAAATCTAAGCACTTATGTGATAATTGAGAGGCATCAATGGCGGACACAGGAATGGTTGGATCCAGAGGTTTTACCTCCAATCCTAAGCGATTGACCGTCTCATGATGGATTAGGTTAATACCAGCTCCACAATGAAGAAAAACTGTGCTTGGGTTGCCTTTGCCCCCAAGAAGGATCTCAATGGGTAGAACCAACCTGGAGGCTGCCACCCAAGCAATCAGTGGCCTTTGAGGGACCTTCCCTCTCACCTTCAGGCCCCCTAATTCCTCCAGCCGAGGCTGACGACGAGGGCAATTCTAAACCAAATGACCGGTATGATTGCATGCAAAGCACCATCCTTTAGACTGCAACTTCTTCCCCCTCCTGATGTTACCAACTAACGAACCCAGTTGCATGGGTTCCTCCCCACCAGTAGGCATGATAGATGAAATAGCGGACAGCTTACTTTGCCTTTTTCTAATTCGACAGCCAACTCTGATGGCCAAGGACATGGCATCATCAAGATTTTGGGGAACCAGATCAACCATGAACAAGTCTTTAATTTTAGCAGTGAGAGCACAGTAGAACTGGCTTTACAAAGCGGGGTCATTCCATTGAGTCTCAGTCGGTGGAACTCGGCACAGAAATCCTGAATGCGAGAGTCTTCCTGATGTAAAGCTCTGAGCTCTTCCTCTGCCAGTGACACCCTATCAGAGGACTGTGCATGGCCGCAAAAAGTCTCCTCACTCACCTCTCACACCCCTTCTGGTTTCTCTCCTTGAGGAGAAACGATACCCCTCTTCAGACCCACTCACCCCCTAGGTGTTTCCGCACACCTTTTGGGTGCTCTCCTTAATGAGACACGACACCCCTCTTGACCTACTTCATGATTTATTGACATGCAATATGAAATATATATAATAAAATGTAAAATTACAAATTTTATAAGAAATTTTTTGAAATTTCTGCCACTGTTTCATACATCTGAATGAGGTTTGTAAAACTCACACACGCTGCAGAAAAAAAACCATCCAGAAATATAAAATGGCTTTAGCAATCACTGAAACTAATTTCTCAGAATTTCGGGAGGGTTGGAAATGATTGAAGCTTGTTTATTGTTTTTTAAACGAAAATTCTTACAAAAAGAAGCCGTGACAAGTCAAACATAATTGTGTTTATGTTTTTAAGTATCCTAATAGGAATCTTCTATCTCATTAGAATTTCAAATTGGACAAATTGTCCCTGTGATGACTTTCTCCCATCTTGTCTGCAGGTGAACATAAAAGATCTTAACATGCATATTTTACCAGGCAATGACAAGGAACATGACAGTGGAATGTTGGGCCCCAATTAAGAGTGAATTAATCACATTTACACTTCGTGTTCTTCTCTTCACACTCATGCCAAGATCATATGAGAAGGTCTCTCCGGTGGCAAAACGTAACTTCATCTACCGAAGAATGGAAACACTCTCAGCTGGAAAGAGCAATAATAGAAATTGCGCCAACATCTACATAAGGATCCCATCTAGCTTAACATTTGTAATGGTGCTAATTTAAAATGCTTTTTAGAAATAAGCTTCCACATGAGCTACCACAAGCCATAAAAGCCTGGCATGTAAAGCAAATTGTTTGTCACTTACTGATGGCCTGACATATTTATTGTCAGAGAGAAATGGACATTAGACGGAAAAGCAGTTGTTAAAGGCCAAACAGTTTTTTCCCCTCTAAAGACGGTAAAGATGTGCGACTGTTCTCCCTTTTTTTCCCTAACAATGAACCACCCCTTCAGACATCAAAAGACAAGATAATAAGGCACTTCAAGCACAATTCAAGATTATATTCAACATCTAAAGGCTCATCTCTTGTCAGTTTGCATTTTCTCTTCCAGGGATGTGATGCTTCTATCATCATGCTGTCAAAAGGAGTCTGGCAAAAGTGATGAGGCCTCTCATTTCACACACTTAGTGTTTTATCAAATAGCCCACGCTCTTTCTGATTCAGCCAAAATGGAGGGATAATTTGAGGAAGGTCATGCACAAGTACAAAAATCTTGTATTGATTTGTGTGATTAGGAGGCATTAAAATTGCACGTTTATGTTAGTTTCCAAGATGTTTTGTCACTTTATTTAGTAATACACTTTTCTAGCCGGGAGGGGAAAAGAAAAAAAGATGAAAATTTTCCTGCAGCCCATTTGAGGTGTGATGTTAAGATTGCATAAAAGAGGCTTATTTCGGATCCAAACCTTTAATTTTTATTTTTTTAAATTGCTATCTTTAATAGATTTTAGAAAGTGCGAAAAGACGAGGATAAAAAGAGCAGAATCTCGTTTGAAGATGTGGCAAAATATAACTAACTGTTCAAAATAAATTCAAAGAGCTGAAGAGCCGGATCGGTGGCAGACTTGGATATCGCTTCCGAGCTGACAGATGACTATAACATGAATTTGATTAACACATAATTTACCTGCGGTCATCTAGAAAAGACTATATTTTGGTTTTCAAGTTTTCGCTTTCAGTACAATGTGAAAAGATTTTCAAATGAGAGGAGATACGGAAATTGGACGAAATTGGGAAAATGGGGCTTCTTTTTTCCAAAAACAATGTCATACTTGTCCATGGGCTGTTCGTTGGATTGCAGTTCAACCCCAATCTAATGAATATCAAATGCAGTCCATGGACTAAAGTGGTTCTGTTCCTCGAAGAAAGCAGCCCTGAATTTTCAATTTGAAAGCCATTTTCAATGTGTAAAGGGACTTGATTACATGTTGTGGCCACAATACTTTCCATATAATCAGGCAGTAAATGCTGTCACCCATGTCCTCCACATGCTGTATCCTGAGTTATAGGAGCTAGTAGTGGGAGTCCTGTAATTGGCACACCCGTTTTAATGCAGGCTATAGACATTACATATCATTTTCAGCTAAACACACCAGCAATCTGATATGTATGACCTCAGCTTGACTCTCTTCGGATGTCTTCCCCATAGGGGAATAAGGAGGCTGAATTAGTATCAGTAAAACTCTATGCTTCCCCCCCAAAATAGGGCTTGATTGTTATAGTGCTGCAATACATTTATAAAGTATTTATAAGTACTTTTGGACTTGTGCTATAGTTGTCCCCCAGACAAGAAGTCAAGAGGTTGTTAGGTAATCTGAACTACCACATCTGTTTTATGCTTAGAGAAAATTAAAGTTAGTCCTGGAGATGGGTGGGAGGCAGTGCAGGACAGAACTGACTAAAGGCCAATTTACACACAATGATTATCACTCAAAATTCCTTCAAACGACCGAAAATGAGCAATAATCGTTACATGTAAGCAAAGGTATTGAGTACTTTTTTTTTCATTTGAACGAGGATTTTAAGGTAAACTTAAAATCCATCCTTCAGCTACTAGAGGTATAGCAGTTTGCTTTATCTGTCAGTAGACCGCAGATGTTATCTGCATGGGGAGTGGGGAACAATACACACTGCGCTCTGCAAACAGCTTGTAGAGGCCCATTTTCATGAAAATGAAGATGATAAAGTGTTATTGGCCATCAGTGGCCATTAACACTTTATGCAAAAAGATTGCAAAAACTTTCAAGCTTTCAATTGTTCGAAAGATTATAATCTTATAATAAGATAATTATCTTTGCATGTAAACGGGCCTTACGTTTATTTGAAGAGTAAGTGTAATTTTTATGTGACCAGAATAAACCATCATATTTGTGTACATGAGGAGTAACTCGATTTCTAACCATTTTCAGACTTTCATCTGCATTTATTACCAGTTTTCCCCCCTGCAGGATCCATTCTCAGTTTTCCCTGAGCTGGTGGCTGGACACTACCTGCTACGATGTTTCCAATAGACTGTACACACAGAGGAGAGGATATCCTGCTCCTCTATCTCTATTTTTTCATACACATAGTAGCATTAGCAGCATGGAGGACATTATACAGAAGTAAAGTTTTTGTTATAGTGAACTGAGTGGCGTAAGAGACTACAATTGAGCTCATGTTTTGGGTATGTCACAGGGTTCTACTAATTTGGTTTTCAAGAGTCATGAGAAGAAGAAGTGATGGGTTATGAATGTGAAGCACTGTATGTTTAGAATGGTCTCTGTCTTGAGTCTGCAGATGGTTAACAATATTAGGGATGTGCCCATATCTTAACCAGCGTGGCTTGGCTGAGTAACAGCTTGTCTTTGCAAATATTGGAGTTAATTGTATAAATACAATCAAAATACAAAAACCACGTAACCGCAAAATGTGTTCCAGCGATATTAATGAATGTCCATTACTTAATGTATATTACACAATGTCAAACTTATTAAAAATGTGTATCTACCCTGTTTCCTTGAAAATAAGACATACCCTGAAAATAAGACATAGCATGATTTTCCTAAATTTTTAAGGATGCAAAATGATTTTTCAGGCTTTTTGAGGATGCTTGAAATATAAGTCCTACTCCAAAATTAAGCCCTGCTAACAGTTAATTAAAAAAGTCAATTTAAATAGTGTCCAGGCAGCTATACATGTAAAAAAATTAAACCCTTTTAAACAAAAATAAATATAAGACACTGTCTTATTTTCAGGGAAACACCGTATGTGCATGCAACAGTAATAGGGATTTGATCCATCCAACAAGTGAATATCTGACCTCTTACAAAGGCTTGTAAAGTGCTCAGCAGATGCCCCTGTCTGTATTACCATCCTACTAAGAAATCTCTCTTATATTTATGGTTAATCGTATTACTTCTTCTGCTTTTGAAGTTGCGGAATTGACTGGTGACAAAAATGATGTGACGCTCCAGGAAAATTAACACAAAGCACTCATGTATAGAAAAAAGTGTTAGCAGATATTTACATAATGCCGCTCGCATCTGCATGAATGAGCCATAAGATAATTGTACTGGCTCGGCTCAAATGTTTCTGCTTGCACCATCCTCAATGGATTAGTAGAAATAATTGTGTCGCTTGACAGTAGAATTTAGATTGTGTTTGAGAGTCTTTGAGCAAACACCTGAGAGTTAAAAATGCATTATAGACCCGGAGAGCAAGATGTGATGCTGAGGGTAAACTAATGTTAGAACTCTTGTGTAGTTATTTCAGGTTTGATGTTCTAGAAAATAGCTTAGAAACGCATTTGTAATCATTTTGGTAAGTGTGCAGAATTTATTTTCTGAATGGGATTGTTATACCCGGCCGTTCCGTCTTTTGTCAGGCCAGCATTTGCTGCTTCATGTTCTTTTCAAAAAATACATGTAAAATATTCTAAAATAAACAACCCCATAAAAACAGAACATATTAGCAATTTATCTCCACCACTAATGAAAACAGAATGTATAAATGAGGGCCGGATCGCACGGCCGCGCTGGAATAGCCCCATTTATACCAGCCATCCTATATCGCCTTGGCAAGCATTCTAATACCTGAATAATCACCTGTGGTCTCGGGGGGGGGGGGGGGGGGGATGGAGGATAACATATGTGTAACAATGGACATTTGAGCTCATTTATTCCCAATGATACACAAAGTTTTAGATCACCTCTTTTTAACGTTTATTTTCCATTGATGGCCGCCATGATTGTGTGATCATGTGGCCCAACTCGGGATGTTCCTAGACCAAGTAAAAGAAAGGGATGATGGTTCTTCTTTGCTGAAGCTGTATCTACAGAGCAGTCACTTATTTCTGCCCATCAGTGGGCACCAATTAAGCACTCATTAAGGGCTCAGTCAGATGAGCGTCTTTTTTCACGCATGTTAGGCGCGTTTGCAATTTGTATCTATTAGAACCAATGCTTTCCAATGAAAGCGGTCACATGTCTGTTTTTTTACAGGCAAATAAAATTCGTAGCTGCAAAAAATAGGACAGTGTTTTGCAATTCGCACAAAAACATGTTTTTTGTGCAAATTGATGCAACTTTGACAATAGGAAATCCGACGCTCAAAGCCCTTTAAATAAGCCCTAGATGCTGGGAAAAATAATACATCACCTAGAAGCGGTGTCGGGCTGCAGCGCATCTTCTCCCCGAGTCTGTGGCACTGTAGTATATCATTTTCTTCTGGCTGGGGATTGAAAAGTCCCCACCTCCTGGAAGCGCTGCCTCTAATTGGTCAAAGCGTTCAGTTAATCAGAGGCAGCGCTTCCAGAAGGCGGAGATTTTTCAATCCCCAGGCAGAAAAAAATAATGAAGAACAGTGCCAGGGACCCGGGAAGAAGATGCAGTGGAGCCCCGGACACGACCTCTAGGTGATGTATTAATTTTTATTTTTTCCCCAGAATCTAGGGATTATTTTCGATTTGATATTTCACCCTGAAAATCCCGCGGGCGTTCCCTTTATCCCATTGCTTTCAATGGGGTGGCAGCAGCGTTGACCCCTTTGAAAGCACTGGGATAGCAGCGCGATGCTCTGCCACAGTGCTGTCACAGTGATCAATGATCACAATCTTCTCCCTATGTTTTCAATGGGGCCGGCGCTGCTGCCCCATTGACAGTAAGGTGAAGCACCTGGATGTGACAGCATCCAGGGGTTTCACATCCAAGGAATCCCCTGCTTCAGCTGTCACAGCCGCAGCAGGGGACAGCACTTTATGTGCGAATTTTACCATCATGTGACCGCGCAACAAGTGCAAACTTAAAAATGCGTCTGAAGCTTCAGTCACGCGGTTTTTATACATGCATTTTGCGAATTAGTTTCCTGCATCTACCAATGCACAAAAAAACCACTCGCCTGACTGAGCCCTTAGGGCCATGAATCTTATATCCCAGAAAACCCTGTTAAATACTATAATCTAACACAAAATTGCACAAAATGAACGTCTGTAAGGGCTTATTCAGACGAGCGTTGAATCAGGTGAACGAATAGCAGCCGCGGGCACGTCACGGCTGCTATTAGCGAGGTTGCTGATCCTCCTCTCTTTGCCAGCCGGCTCCCATTAGAGTCTATGGCAGCCACCGGTGCTGTGGCGTGAAAAGAGAGGACATCTCAGCATCGCCATTGTTCATCTGAAAGAACGCACAGGAAACCGCAGGATCTTTTAGATGCGCTTTTTTGATGCACCTACTCAGCGTCACAATGACGTTCGTGGGGAAGAGGAGTTAGGGTGGCTTCACATGGGCAGGAAAATCGCCTGATTGGTGCGAGAGTCAGTAAAAAAGCAGTTTATGAAACCAATGATTTTTAATGCTTTCGCTCCCATCTGCGATGTTTTCACTGATGCCATGTTGAGAGAACAAAAAATCGCAGCGTGCTCCATCTTTTTGTGATGTGCGATTTTTTTATATCTCCCATGTTTCCCTATGGAGCCTCATTTTTATCGCATTGCAATGCGATTTTAAGATTAGAAAGTCTTATTGACTTTTGCGATAAAAAATTGTGCGTATCACAAGATTTTTTTTCACGGACGGAAGCGATGCGAGATTATTCTAAAAAAAAACATTGCTGGCGCCCAAAAATTGCGGTAAGAAGAACGTGATTTTACTGCGATTTTCTCATGGCAAAAAGCTAGCCTTAAAGTGTGAATTTCAGAAACGTCTTCCCCTTGTTTGAATCATCTCTTCGCCCCCTCCTGATGCTCCACCTGGTAATGAACGATATTGCTCATCAAGTACAACAGCTCTAATTAATATTTCAACCAATTCAATACATTTAGATGCTTAATAACCGCTCATTTTGGTGAGATGGGTTTGGCCGTTGCCCGACCTCTGTGATCCCCACCCGCCATGACAGTGATTGGGCTGCAGAGACGATTCAGTGCTACATTTCTCCTTTTGCTGCACATCGGACTCCTCCGGCTCGGTGGACACCTGCAGCGTCACTCCGTTCACTTGGAAAAGGGAAATATTGAAGAAGTTACTGAGCTAAAGTAATGGTTCGCCCCTTTCATTCTCAGGATTGAGGGGGTTGCAGAAATGAAATCCCCATAGATCATGAAGTAGTGGCCCGGGTATATGCCATCACTCTACAAGATGGGCATACCCCTTTAAACATAATCATTATGTGTCCCACCAGAATTACCCGGGATAACAAACTCTGATTCTGCGAACAGGCAACTTGTGATGCAATGATGATGATGATGATGATGATGATGATGATGATGATGATGATGAAGTTCAGTTATGATGCCAGCAGTTATCTCTGATTTCTAAGTCTTTTACTCTTAGCGATTGTCTCTCGATGTGACTAAAATCAGTCCGGTTGCGCTGATCACATGGCTTGTCCATGCGAATCTGTTTCTATAAAGTGATTAGATTGCACAAGCCTTCTGTAAGAGGCCGCATCGTGAATCACCGCCATGATGCGATGGATATACACCGCTTTCCATATTATAGGTTAGACAGAAGATGTGATGCACAGCAGATATCCATAAACGCCCGGCTGACTTTGCTCTACCGGCCACTCACCTTTGTCTTATTGAGGAGCCTTTTCTGCAATATTTTGCTCCTGGATATAAAAGTTGAAACAAGTCAGCTTTACTATTAGTTTGAGGCATTATGGCAATAACTGTGTTCTAATGGGGAAAGAACTTATGGATAATGGTAATCTGTGTTTTTTTGTTTTTTTTTGGGGGGGGGGGGCAGATGAGTTTCTATTAGAACATATTGCTTAGTTCATAATAGAATATTGTTATGGGGACCAGGAATGCTGTTATAATAGCACAAATGGTGCTCTTGTATCAGGTCCATTGGCAGCAGGACCCTATGGCACGAGCACTGCTTTCAGTTGAAAGCTATGGAGGAAGAAGAACCCATCGGCTCCCTTTCCCACAGTTCTCTGCAGTGGGTGGCAGGCATGTCCCCTTTGTCTGCTCAAGTGCTTTTTATCCCTGGCCAGCAGAGACCAAACTCAATTACTCTACCTGCTGCTTGAATAGCCTAAGGCTGCCTGCAGACGAGCGGGTCGGATCCGGCAGCGAGAATTCTCGCCGCGGGACCCGACCCGAGAGCCTGCAGAGACGAGCGCGTACTCATCCGCGCCTGGCGGCCCCGGCTCTTTCATGTGCCGGCTGCCGCGCAGCCGGCGCATGCGCAGACCGGAGCCGGCGGCCGGGTGAGTGCGAGCCCCGCACAAAAATAGGACATGCCGCGGTTTGTTTGCCGCGCGAGATTTCGCGCGGCCAAACCGCGGCCGTCTGCATAGGAGTGCGTATTGTAATGCACTCCTATGCAAACTTTCAGTGGCGGAAATCCCACGGGAAATACCGCCGCGGGATTTCCGCCCGTGTGCAGGCGGCCTAAGACGGGTTCATACAGGCAGATTCCTATTGGGGAATCCACAATCAGCGTCTGTGTGGGGGATCCGCATGCATTAAAAGGCATGTAAAATCATCTTTACAATTTGCAGCATGTTCCATTTTGCTATGAACTCTGCATGGACGGCCTCCTTTGAGGTGAATAAAGGCCATCCGACCCACAGCCCAAAGCTAATTAGCATTGCTTATGGACCGCGGGTACCCACATCATTGCTAAGCGACGCAGCAGGAAATACAAAAAGTCTATACTGCGCATGACCAACAGCGAGCCGCAGTTATACACAATACAGGGAAATTCAGGTACACAGGGTTGCCGACCAGGCTCACAACCGGAAACTGCTGCAGGCCTGATGCATGCGCAATCCGGTCTGCCTGTGTGAAGCCGGCATAACTCCTCCCCCATTTCTGGTGCATGCACTGTGCTGAGAGCAGAAGATGGAGAAGGTTTACTATTACTTGATAGGGTACAAAGAGGGCAGTATTAGTTTGTGGTGGCACTGTTGCTTTACAGAGATACAGAGGAGTCTTTATTAGTTTGTGGGGGCACACAGTGACAATATATATTTATTGGGGTACAGAGGGGCACTGATACTTTGTGGGGACACAAAGGAACACTATTACCTTAGTGGCGCAGGGGTAATACTTTTCAGGGGGCACAAAGTGGGCATTATTACATTGTTGGAGGCACACATAGGAATTATTATAGTGCCAGGACACAAGAGAAGGCACTATTACTGTGGGGCACAAAGAAGAAATCTTTATGTAGGGCACTGTGTGAACGTACTCTTCCGAGCTTGATGCCCGTTCGAGTATTAGCATACTCGAAGGTGCTCGCTACTCCAGCAAGCACCACGCCGCGTTCGACCACGCCCAAGTTTTGGCTCCTCCCCACTGCGACACTGCCCATGTCAATGGCAGTGTGTGGCTGGCTGGGCGGAACAGAGAGAGAGAGAGAGAAAGAAAAAACAAAAAAAAAAAGCTCGGCACCCGGCGGGTCCCATACAAATTGCTTGAGTCTCCCATTGAAGTCAATGGGGTTCGTTACTCGAATAGAGCTCTCGAATTTTACAAAAAGCTCGACTCGAATAACGAGGAGCCGAGCATTTGGGTGCTCACTCATTTCTATGCGATACAAATAGGAGCATGAGTACTGAATTAAGGGCTCTGGTTGGGGCATGGGGTTAGTGGAGAAATGGGAATTGCAGATACAAGTTGTGACTGGAGGAAGTCTTCATGGTGGTCTGGGCTGTATATAGAAGAAAAGGAAAAGTGAATGATACCAATCATAGGAGATGTCATCATTAGAAGTAATTGCATTGTAGTCATAATCACTGTGTATAACTTGAAATATTATAGATAGAATTATTTTTATGATGTTTGATTGCTTAGCCATAACAGGGCAATTAAGGTTCAGTAGGGGGTGGGGCCTACTCATGAGACCTTTGTACTGGGCCCACCAATGTCTCAAAATGACCCTGATGTTGACATTTCCAATGTTCGATATGAAAATAAAACCAATAGACAAAATCACATTAAGAGCTCCCTAAAGTATTACTTGGGGGTACAGAGAAATGGTATGCACCCTTACCTCATAGATACAGAGTCCTTCTGCCTGTAAGCAGCCAAGGGTGCTGAGATTCACAAAGACAAATGGTATATATTGCAAAATGACAGGTAGCTTGTGCAAGCAATTTACATAGCATAATTTCATCCCCAAACATTCCCAGATTCTTCGTCACAGACCCGCGTATTCGTAAAATATTCATGACGGCATATACCTGAACGCCAGAACCACAAGGACAATTACCAGGATAGGAGCTGCTATGGGGCCCAACTACAAAGTAGAAACAACCTTACTGTTGATGGCCAAATAAAGATCACTGTGACTGAGGGAATGAGAGAGAGATTGAGCGTTCATGTATCGGGCGTGAGCCGCGGATAATAGATTGTAGAGCAATGAGAGACGTAGGGTGGGAGGAAAACGCACAAGAAGCAAAGTGATGGCTAAAAAAATGACAACCTGTCTGTCTATAAATCCCTTTCTGATTATAGTCATAGTGGAGTAGGGCTGCAATCCATCTTTTTGGGTGGAGTTCCATGATAATTCTATGCACCTGAAATAACTAAAATCTGAAGTTTGTTCCCAGTTTCAAGGTTAACAAATGTCTGAAAAATTGGACCCAGTCTGAAATTAAATGCTAAGGTGGCATCCTAACCAAAGACCTGGTGCATCTGAATGCAAACGGCTTCTTTTCATTACAGTCTGCACTTACGTGGGTCGTAGACTGCTCAATCTTTCTTCTCAATCCCCACATACGGTAAGAGCCAAGCCAAATGCCCGGCTGTTTCTGATGCTCTCTTCTTCTCCTGCCTTTTTTTGCCGAACATGACTCCCAACCAAGATCCCCGATCTCCCAATAGGTAGGGGCCTCACGAGTGAGACTCCAACTTATCGGGCATTTGTGATGTATCTATCGTTGGAATACCACAGCATCACGCCGTGTTCGACCCCGCCCCAGTTTTTGGCTCCTCCCCGCTGTGACGTGCCTGTTTTGGTCCCTCGCTGCCGCGGTGCAGCACATGCCAATGGCAAATTTTTGGTCTGCAGTCAGGGGAGAGAGAGAAAGAACACACGAACCAAGAGAGAAAAAAAAAAAAGCTCGGGACCCGTCGTCCCACATACAAAAATGCTTGAGTCTCCCATTGTAGTCAATGGGGTTCGTTACTTGAGTAGAGCTCTCGAATTTTACAAAAAGCTTGACTCGAATAACGCGGACATGAGCATTTGGGTGCTTGCTCATCTCTACTTACTGGTATATTGGTAATTGCAAGGTGTATGGTCATGTACGAGGATGGTCATGTATGGGATATGGTCATGTACGGGCTATGGTCATGTACGGGGATGGTCATGTACGGGGTATGGTCATGTACGGGGTATGGTCATGTACGGGGATGGTCATGTACGGGGATGGTCATGTACGGGGATGGTCATGTACAGGGTATGGTCATGTACAGGGTATGGTCATGTACGGGGATGGTCATGTACGGGGATGGTCATGTACGGGGATGGTCATGTACGGGGTATGGTCATGTACGGGTATGGTCATGTACGGGTATAGTCATGTACGGGGTATGGTCATATACGGGGATGGTCATGTACGGGGTATGGTCATGTACGGGGATGGTCATGTACGGGGTATGGTCATGTACGGGGATGGTCATGTACGGGGATGGTCATGTACGGGGTATGGTCATGTACGGGGATGGTCATCTACAGGGTATGGTCATGTACGGGGTATGGTCATGTATGGGGATGGTCATGTACGGGGATGGTCATCTACAGGGTATGGTCATGTACGGGGTATGGTCATGTACGGGGATGGTCATGTACGGGGTATGGTCATGTACGGGGTATGGTCATGTACGGGTATGGTCATGTACGGGTATAGTCATGTACGGGGTATGGTCATGTACGGGGATGGTCATGTACGGGGTATGGTCATGTACGGGGATGGTCATGTACGGGGATGGTCATGTACGGGGTATGGTCATGTACGGGGATGGTCATCTACAGGGTATGGTCATGTACGGGGTATGGTCATGTATGGGGATGGTCATGTACGGGGATGGTCATCTACAGGGTATGGTCATGTACGGGGTATGGTCATGTACGGGGATGGTCATGTACGGGGTATGGTCATGTACGGGGATGGTCATGTACGGGGTATGGTCATGTACGGGGATGGTCATGTACGGGGATGGTCATGTACGGGGATGGTCATGTACAGGGTATGATCATGTACCGGGATGGTCATGTACGGGGATGGTCATGTATAGGGTATGGTCATGTACGGGGATGGTCATGTACGGGGATGGTCATGTACAGGGTATGGTCATGTACGGGGATGGTCATGTACGGGGATGGTCATGTAGGGGTATGGTCATGTACAGGGAAGGTCATGTACAGGGATAGTCATGTACAGGGTATGGTCATGTACAGGGATGGTCATGTACGGGGATTGGTCATGTACGGGGATGGTCATGTATAGGGTATGGTCATGTACGGGGATGGTCATGTATGGGGAATGGTCATGTACGGGGATGGTCATGTACGGGGATGGTCATGTACAGGGATGCTCATGTACGGGGATGGTCATGTACGGGGTATGGTCATGTACGGGAATGGTCATGTACGGGGTATGGTCATGTACGGGGATGGTCATGTACGGGGTATGGTCATGTACGGGGATGGTCATGTACGGGGATGGTCATGTACGGGGATGGTCATGTACGGGGATGGTCATGTACGGGGATGGTCATGTACGGGGATGGTCATGTACAGGCTATGGTCATGTACGGGGTATGGTCATGTATGGGATGGTCATGTACAGGGTATGGTCATGTACGAGGTATGGTCATGTACGGGGTATGGTCATGTACGGGGATGGTCATGTACGGGGTATGGTCCTGTACGGGGTATGGTCATGTACGGGGATGGTCATGTACAGGGATGGTCATGTACGGGGTATGGTCATGTACGGGGATGGTCATGTACGGGGATGGTCATGTACGGGGATGGTCATGTACGGGGATGGTCATGTACGGGGTATGGTCATGTACGGGGATGGTCATGTACGGGGATGGTCATGTACGGGGATGGTCATGTACGGGGTATGGTCATGTACGGGGATGGTCATGTATGGGAATGGTCATGTACGGGGTATGGTCATGTACGGGGATGGTCATGTACGGGGTATGGTCATGTACGGGGATGGTCATGTACGGGGATGGTCATGTACGGGGATGGTCATGTACAGGGGATGGTCATGTACGGGGTATGGTCATGTACGGGGTATGGTCATGTACGGGGATGGTCATGTACGGGTATGGTCATGTACGGGGATGGTCATGTACGGGGATGGTCATGTACGGGGATGGTCATGTACGGGGATGGTCATGTACGGGGATGGTCATGTACGGGGTATGGTCATGTACGGGGATGGTCATGTACGGGGTATGGTCATGTACGGGGATGGTCATGTACGGGGGATGGTCATGTACGGGGTATGGTCATGTACGGGGATGGCCATGTACGGGGTATGGTCATGTACGGGGATGGTCATGTACGGGGATGGTCAGGTACAGGGGTGGTCATGTACAGGGTATGGTCATGTACGGGACCGGGTATGGTCATGTACGGGGTATGGTCATGTACAGGGTATGGTCATGTACGGGGGATGGTCATGTACGGGGGATGGTCATGTACGGGGATGGTCATGTACGGGGATGGTCATGTAACATCACCTGAAGTAGTTCTAACATGCCACGACAAAACATTGCAGAAAACACCGTATTAAAAAAAAATCCATGGCATTTTAATGGAACAAGTATATTAGGACCATAATCTACTAATATACGGCTTCATAACCGCACACATAAATGTGTAAATAGCCAAATTCTGTTATCTATTTTGTTTTATTCACCTGGCACACAGACGTTCTTCCTAAATTACAGAAAAGTGATAATAAAACAGAAACAGTAATAATATCAAGCCATAAAGAGATTAGCGTAAAGCTCACCGACACGGCGGGACGGGAAGGGAATCAGGTGGAAGCCGGCGGGCATGCATGCACTTACAATCAATAATATTTTATATTCCTAATTTTGAAATTATGCAACATATTTTATATCCTTTTTATGAGAAATCCGATATATCACCGCAGTAATGACTTTTACATAGATTTTTACAACACAATACAAAAACTGAAATTTTCCTTCCTTCTATGAACAGCGGAGGTCTGACACACATTGACAATTGTTACTATTTTCAATAGATCATCTGCAAATGATGGGTTTGGTATGAATGAGATTTTGAATCCTTGTGACAAGCATACATGAAATAAACGGCATCACTGAGTTTAGGGACATTATCACATGACATCGGGAAAGTTGCTGCAATTACATCTATTTCACATATTTGACTGTTAGCAGAAGTGTGAAAGGAGGAAAACAGATTTGTATGTGGAGGAAACTGCTGCTAAGTTTTAGATTTCTTTTCAAACCAGGAGACAGCTGTACATACGGGGCAGCGGGGGTGACGCTGGAGCGGCTGAAGAACTCGAATATCAACCATGACTTTTTTCATTTTACTAGACATATTTTCAATAGCATAAACATGATCCAGAAAAACAAAAAAGATTTATAAAGTAACCCTTTTTATCTCCTACTCTCTCTGATAAAAAAAAACCTTTTTAGATTTGATCTGTTCTACCCTTTTTCTCTGAAAATAAGACATTTTTCAGGCTTTTTGAGGATGCTTGAAATATAAGCCCTACTCCAAAATTAAGCCCTGCTAACAGTTAATTAAAAAGTCAATTTAAATAGTGTCCAGGCAGCTATACATGTAAAAAAGTTAAACCTTTTTGAACAAAAATTAATATAAGACACTGTCTTATTTTTGGGGAAACACGGTATGTATTTTGTATGTTTCTTCTGATTATACAGTTCAGAATTTTTTTTAATCTTTCCTTTTTTTAATGGTTTTTGCCTGTCTGTGCAGCCACTCTTGGTTTTTTTCTTTTAAATCAAGTAGACTTTAAAAAAAATTATGAAGATTTCACATTTTAATTTTGTTCATCGTTAAGAGGTCAAGGGCAGGGTAACTGGAAGTCCCTATAACTACTCACAACCCCTGTCCATACCTACTTGCTCCCCTGGGCTAAGCCCCAGAGCGACAACTGGGCAACAGTCCCTAGGTTCTCTAGGTATGAGGGGCGAGGAGTTAGACTACAAAACAAACACAGAGACCCGTCAAGTAATCCGGGTCAGCAACAGGAGGGTACGCAGTACAAGGGGTGAAACGAAGACGAAGTCAGGGTCAAAGTAAGAAAGTCAAAGATGGAGTCAGTCAAATCCAAGGAACGCGAGTGCAGCAGAAGACCTAACAAACACTGGCAAAGGTCTGAAGGAACGGAGCAGTTTAAATGCTGTCAGAACTCCTACCCCGGCAGCTGATTGGGGCGGGGAGCCGGACAGCAGCAGGACCCAAACATAAGTAGCGAGTGCAGAGCAAGCACGCCCAGGTGTCATGGCAAAGGGAACGCAGCGCGGACCGGTAACCCACCGCGTCCCCAGCAACTCAGCTATCTAGGCGCACACCCCCTGCACATTGGAATGCGCACCTGGAGCCGCTGTACCGGATAATGGCGGCCAGTGGAGGTCACCAAGACCGGGGCTCCTCTGCGCTGCATCCCCGCAGCCCAGGTAATAGGACTGGTAGTGCGGGCACAGAGACCCCCAGAGCCGCTGGACCTAACATAAGTCATGCAGGACAAGCTTTAGCCCCTCCAACCACTTTCCAAAGGATTCATTGAAAAAGATAAAGCGAGAACCATAAAGTCCATTACCATAAAAGATTAAGCAGGACAAGGTTTATCCCAGCAGTTGGTGTCCTATACCGAATGACATAGGCTTGGTCTACTCCAGGGAAGTTTAAACCCCTTTGCCAACTCTCTTGGAACATCCAGGAGGCTCTAAGAAAAAACAGAGACGTCCCATACTTCAGAAAGTCTCCTATATATTTATATTTTTTCTATGGTGGGGGGGGGGGCACAAATTGGGTATTTACTGTAGGACTACAAATGGACTGGAAAAGAAGGCCTATACTTGAAGAAAACTAAGATCATGACAACAGCCACTAACGGTACAGAAAAGTCAAAATCATAAATGGAAGAAATCAAAGCAGTTCAAGACTTCCTCTTACTCAGTTCGAAAATCGACCTCAATGGAATATCAGAACCTGAAATAAAACGACGGATCACACTAGAATGTTAAGTATGGATGAGATCAGGAAAAACAAAGAAATATGCATCGCAATGAAATGCCAGATAGGCAACGCAATCATCTTCCCTTTCACTGTGAAAGTTGGACACTGAAGAAAATGGACTGGAGGATGATTGATGCCTTCGAACTTTGGTGCTGGAGGAAACTCCTACGAATTCCTTGGACCGCCAAGATCTTGAACAAAACCAAAGAACACACTGGCTTGATGCTATGAAAGCTGACACCAACATGTAAATGATCGAAGTGAAAGAGGCAGTACAAAACAGAACTGCGTGGAGAAGGCTGATCCATAAAATGCCCAAGAGTTAGCCCTGACTACATGGATTAGAATAGCACAAATGGGGACTTATTACTGTAGGTAGAAAAGGAGAGGGGTGGAGCAAACCGATGGTGTCTGAGGTTTTGGTGCCAGATGAATGTCTAGAGACCAAAGATGCCTTAGGAAGGGCTGTGAAGAATAAATGAACTGTGGAGGTGTTGCTAATGAACAACGCCCATGTATTTCCATCAATGAACATGGCTTAGTCCTGCATATATTTGGAGTCCCAATACACGTTCCTTTTATGCTCATTTTACCTTTTATGTACTTTTAATAAATCACTATGTCCCAATATTATTTTTCTTTATCTTAGACCCCATTTACACTTAAAGATAATCACTCAAAACTCACTCAAACTATCGTTTGAGTGACAGTTTTGAGCAATCATCTTTGCATACTTTATAGTAGCTAATTAGCTACTATAGAGCTATGCAGGCAGAGTGGGACACAGCCGTGGCCACTAATAGAACAATACAGCTGTTTTGCATAAGCAAACAGATGTATTCTTCTCAGCACTGACTGCTAGTATCCCCGCTGTGAATTCACAGCAGGACACAGGCACAGAGAATCTGATAACAGCTGATCACTCAATTCTAGCAAGCTGGAATTCAGCAATCAACGACTCGTGCACGAAAACTGCACAATGTCAGTGCATTTAGACAGAGCGATTCTTGTTGTGTCTAAAATGGCCTTTAAGTGGTTTCTATCCAAATATTAATTCTTCATCAGCTTGACACAATTATATTTTTATTGTACCGTCCACTTTTGCATAAACAAATCAGAGGCAGCACTCACCCATTCATTGAATTCAATCAATGGCTGAATTCAATGAATGCATGAGTGCTGCCACCTGATTGGCTGAGCAATGTGACCAATCAGAGGCAGCTCTCAGCTGTCATTCAATAGCTTAGTGCTGCCTCTGATTGGTCATATTGCTCAGCCAATCAGAGGCAGCCCTTTCAGCAGATGGGGATTTTAAATCCCCGCCTGCTGAAAGCTCTTCATAGGAGTTCAGGAAAAGAGACTGCTGGACGCACCTGAGCCCCGACAGCTGCAGAGAGGTGAGTATATATATTTTTTACACATTTTAGGGATGATTTTTCGGCAAAGGGCTTATATTTAAAGCCCTTCCCTGAAAATCACTGCAGGGCTTGCTGGCAGCCAATTGCTTTCAATGGAGCCGGCTGTGCCGTCGGCTCCATTGAATTCAATGGGAGAACATCACGCTCCTGTGCCACAGCTGTGCCAAAGGATCACGCTCTTCACTGTATGTTCTCAATGGGGTCAGCGCTGCTGCCGTCGGCCCTATTGAGCACAAGGTGAAACCCCAGGATGCAATAGCATCCAGGGGCTTCACATCTAAAAAAAACAGATGCCGTAGTTACCTGCGTTTTAAAATCCGCTGCCCTATATTTACCGCTGCACTTTTTTTGACCACTGCCATTGAAAAGCATTGGTTCTATATATATGCGGATTGCAAACGTAGGTAACATACGCACATAAAAACGCCTGTCTTACTGAGGGCTGACACCCACTGGCGTTTTATTCTCTCTTGTGCTGCGAGAGCAAGTGAAAACATTCGCCTCGCAACCCTAGAAAGACGATGGGATGATGCCGGGATATCGCCAGTCTTTTCAATGGGGCCAGCGGTAGCAGTGCTAGTCCCATTGAAAAGATAGGGAGAATACCGCGGACTTCTGCCACAGCTGTGACAGCTGTGGCAGGAGTTTCCTTCATCCTGTGCCACAGCTGTCACAGCTGTGATAGCTGTGGCAGAAGTACAGCATGCTATCCCATTGATTGAAATATAAGCCCTTCCCTGAAAATCATCATTAACTGGTAAAAAAAAATAAATTACTCGCCTCTCCACCGCTCAGACGTGTCCTCCGGCTGGCTCCCCGACACTGCTTTCCATCACTTTCAGCCGGTAGGGATTTAAAAATATCCACCTCCTGAAAGGGCTGTGCTGATTGGCTGAGCGCTTAGCCAATTATAGCTAGTGCTTAGCTGTTCATGAATGAATAGCTAAGCACTAGCTTTCATTGGCTGAGCGCTCAGCCAATAGCTAAGCACTAGCTGTAATTGGCTGAGCGCTCAGCCAATCAGCACAGCCCTTTCAGGAGGCGGGGATTTTTAACTCTCCGCCTGCTGAAAGTGCTGAACAGCAGTGCCGGGGAGCCAGCCGGAGGACGCGTCTGAGCGGCGGAGAGGTGAGTAAATTTTTTTTTCTTTTTTTAACCAGTTAATGATGATTTTCAGGGAAGGGCTTATATTTCAAGCCCTTCCCCGAAAATCATACTGCGGGGTTTGCCACAAACCACTGCTTTCAATGGGACCGGCAGGACCGCCAATCCCATTGAAAGCAATGGGATAGCATGCTGGACTTCTGTCACAGCTGGGGCAGTAGTCCGCGGTATTCTCCTTGACTTTTTAATGGGGCTAGCGCTGCTGCCGCTGGCCCCATTAATAAGACTGGCGATATCCCAGCATCACCCCGGCTTTTTTCTCGCCCTGCGAGGCGAGTGTTTTCACTTGCTCTCGCAGCGCAAGAGAGAATAAAACGCCAGTGGGTGCCCTGAGGCCTTAGAATGGGGTGACAAAAAAAACTTAATTTCCTTAATTGTTTTCTTTTCTGATGACATTCACCATGCAGAGTAATTAATGTGACATTTTAATAAAATAAACTTTTACCGATGCAGTGCTAACATTTTGTATTTATTTTTTAATCTGACGACTAAGAAAGGAAGGGGGATGTAACCTTTCTTATGTTTTTTTTTTTAATTAAAAAAAAAAGGCTTCATCTTAGTTTTACCTATTTTTTAGTTCCAGAGAGGACCTGAACTGGCGATCATTGGATTGCTTATACAATATACTGCAATACTTCAGTATTGCATGTATTTCTGTAGCCATTCTATTAAGCTATTCCACAGACATGGCTTAATATGCAGAAATACAGGGCAGCCCTGGAGGCCTTCAGAAGACACATGACAACCAAATGGCCTCCACAATCTTGCTGCAGGCAAACCCTTTGGGTGACAGAGGAAGCCCCTTACCTCTTCTGGGCTTTTTGAATACTACTGTCAAAAATAACAGAAGCATCTAAAGGGTCAACTGCCATGATTGGAGTTATTTTTGATCTCGGGATTTGCGGTTTGGTCAAAGACAGCCAACAGCCACCGTGGGCTCAACTGCTTAGCGTGCTGTATACGACACCCAACATCTGCCATACATGTGGGTAAGGGGTTAAAAAGCTGACTGCTTACTGGCTGCTTAGTATATGGACAGGTGTCATTGTAACAAGATAATTATTCATGTCACCAGTCATTGGTTTTAATTAGAGATGAGCGAACGTACTCGTTTAGGGCGTTTTTGCACTCGAGCATCGCTTTTTCGAGTAACTGACTACTCGGGCGAAAAGATTCGGGGGGCGCCGGGGGTGAGTGGGGGGGTTGCAGAGGGGAGTGGTGGGGGAGGGGGGGAGAGAGAGAGTGCTCCCCCCTGTTCCCCACTGCTACCCCCCGCTCCACCAAACCACCCCCCGCCCCCCGGCGCCCCCCGAATCTTTTCGCCCGAGTAGTCAGTTACTCGAAAAAAGCGGTGCTGGATTGCGAAATCACCCTAAACGAGTACGTTCGCTCATCTCTAATTAAAACCAATGACTGGTGACGTGAATAATTATCTTGTTACAATGACACCTGTCCATATACTAAGCAGCCAGTAAGCAGTCAGCTTTTTAACCCCTTCCCCACATGTATGGGAGATGTTGGGTGTCGTATACAGCACACTAAGCAGTTGAGCCCACGGCGGGTGTTGGCTGTCTTTGACCAAACCGCAAGTTTTAATGTTATGACTGATGTAGCGTATATATTTGATTGGAGGTTTTATAAACTATATATTACAGTGATACATCTATAAATGGGTAGGGGGTGATTTAGATGAGCCCATTCTGGGAAACAATGTAGATCATTTTGGGCTAAACCATAATCCCTTGTCAGGACCTCCAGCGCACCACTTAAACTGCGGGTGTATGATGAAGATGATGATTTCCTTCCAGATTACACTGCCTACTTATCCATCTTGGAGTAATTTAAGGAAAATCTGCAGCTCATCTGTCTTTTTCAGTGGGTAGCATGAATATGTGGCTGCAGAGATTTCGCATTTACCCTTCATGGGTCAGTAAGTAGGTTAGACTTAAAACCTCCTTATGGAGAGATTATTCTAATGGAACCCTTTCTTTCGCCTTACACATGCCAGCGTTTTATTTCCCTTAAAGGAAACAATGCCAGAGGTGATATAAACCCTTGTAAGAGATGTAATGCAAGAGCCATTTTCTTAGATTGATGTGTTGTATAACGACATGTCTTTTTCTTGCAAGTCTCATTTGAGTCTTTCCACAAATACATATTTTATCTCCTGCCGTCATCCATTCTAGTTTCCTCATAAAATACAGCATGTGAATACATACTGGTAGGCACGAGGATAACAACAAAATACATGTTTGCTCTGAGCCTACAGGTGATGATTAATTTATGAGGGTTTGTATTCCTTATGCACTTATAGCGTTTCGTAACTAAGAAACCCGATAGAATTTTTTTGTGTTAGTCAAATAAAATAAAACAGTCTAAGGTATTCTTTCACTCGAGCCAACGGAGCCGATACACAAGTAATGGGAGCTAATGCTGTGCAAAATGGGCCCCAGGCCCCTCCGTACGTTCACCTGTGTTATAATTTTTTCGAGACATGGAACAAAATAGTATCATTACCCAACATAAACTCCGTTGTTACAGCAATATATATTGATTTCCTTGGTGAGAAATAAAGAACTTAGACAAAGTTTAGCAGTGATGCTCTTCAATGATGGGGTCTTTCAAGCTGAAATGTTGTCTCCCACCGGGGCAGGCGAAGACTTGAACTGCTGAACATTAAAGAGAATGTGTCGTCAGAAAATGACCTATTGTATAAATCAGGTTCTTATGTTAAACACATTTTTTAAGAATTTTTGGAGTTTTTTTTTCACTATTTACTGTATGTTTTTTAAGAAGCCTCGAATCCTGCACTGGGGGATTATTTGCACTGACTACTAAGTCTAATGGACACATCCTGTGTAGAGATGAGTGAGTATACTCACTAAGGCACATTGCTCGAGCGAGTAGTGCCTTAGCCGACTATCTCCCCGCTCGTCTCTAAAGATTCGGGCGGCGGGCGGCGGGGAGCGGCGGGGGAGAGTGGGAAGGAATGGAGGGGAGATCTCTCTCTCCCTCTCTCCCACCCGCTCCCTGCCGCAACTCACCTGTCACCCGCGCCGGCGCCCGAATCTTTAGAGACGAGCGGGGAGATACTCGGCTAAGGCACTACTCGCTTGAGCAATGTGCCTTAGCGAGTATACTCCCTCATCTCTAATCCTGTTCTGTAGAGAAAACTTTTCAGCAGCCATCTCCTTAATATCCCCAGCAGGATTACAGTGAAAGGTGACAACTATATATAGATAACACAGGATCCACCATTTCTAACAGGTGACAGCTTATCTACTTCCTCTCCCTGCACAATGACCTGCATGTCACAAAACATACCTAGAACTTTCTCCCATTGTATTGAATTCTAGAAGTTCTTTAATAATCAAGTAATAAATAATATATGCATTTGCTTTCATTCTGATAGTCTTTTTATCGTGTCCATTGGGTTCCTTGCATAGGGCCTCACTCTATGACCCGAAGCGGAGTACCATGTGTGGTGGACCTAGAAAGTCTATGCATTAAATAGATGGCCATTCATTTGAATGGCCGACAAATAATCCTACATTTCCCCTGCAGCAGTCACAACTTGACTTGGCAAAATCATCAGTGCCACACATACAGCTAGACACAGTTTCCATTGGCAATAACATCTTATCCGTAGGGATAGATAGGCTGGACCTGAGGCGATAAACTGATCACTCTGCCAGCGTCTTCTTTTCAAAGCGGTTGTACTGGTGAGACATCGCCTTTAAGTGACACTTCCATTCATTTATGTAAATACATAATAAATTAATTAATCTTGTTATTTGTATAGCGCCAACTTATTCTGCAATTATCATTTATTACCCCCCACCAAGCTGGGTTCTCATTTTACCGACCTCGGAAGGATGGAAGGCTGAGTCAACCGTGAGCCGGCTACCTGAATCACGCGGGGATAGAACTTGCAACCTTGCAGTCATAGGCGAGAGCTTACACTCTGCAAAAGTCATGTGAAGACCTCACAACATAACCAGGCTTGTATAAAGATCAAGGAATAGATCGAGGCTGCTCAACTGATACAGTTGTGTCAAACACAGTATAGAATGCGCTAGGAATAGTATCCATGTGCGCCGCTGCCCCCAGACGTAAGTCACAGCCTAACCAATCGTTCATGTGAAACTCCAGTGTTCAGGAGCATGGATATGTATATGTATATGGCGCAACATTAAAAAGGTCAAATGTAAGGTGGTTGCAAACCAATGTATTCAACACCAAAACAACAGGTAAATATAGAGTTCCATATAGCAACCTGACAAAGGCCTAATCAAGGCCCAAAACACGTTGTACCAAATAAATTGGTTTACGGCCACCTTATGTCTGAATCTTGTCTGGTTTTGCCACATACAGTACATAGTAACATAGTGTGTAAAACTGAAAAAAGACATATGTCCATCTAGCTCAGCCTATTACTCCCCAAAGGCAAAAAAACACAATGAGGTAGAAACAAAAGATAAGGTTTCTATAGTGTGCCAGTCACACAGGTACATAAAGTTCACCATGCAGGCTTGCAGACTTTTAAGGCTCATTTACATGTAAAGACAATCTTTTAAATGATTAAAAGATTGACAGCTCTAGCAATCATTTTGCATAAAGTACTAATGGCCACTAATGCCCATTAGCACTTTATCAGCTTCATTTGCATGTAAATGAGCCTCCAGCAGCTGTTTGCAAATCCCAGCATGTGGTCTGGACTTTGCACTCAGCTGCATTGTCCTCACATGGGCTGCTGTGGGCTGTCAGCTGAATACAATGTAATCAGCTGTTCCCATGGAGAAGACAGTGGTGCGGTCCCTGCTATATCTCTCCAGCTGAACTATGGATTTTAGGCTCACCTAAAAATTATCGTTCAGCTTAAGAGTGAAAGATGGAAGCATTTACATGCAACGTTATCGCTCGAAAGCCATCGTTCAAGCGAATTTTGAGTGATAACGTTTACGTGTAAATGGGGCTTTAGTGACGCCCAAACTATTAGACTAGGCAGGCTGTTCCGGACTATCGAAGTGTATCACACAAAGCCCTGATATCCTGGTCTACCCTGGCATCTCAGAGCCGATTTGCTTCAGCAAAGAAATATGAAGTATTGGTTGACATTTTGACCAAAATACACAAAGCTTACAACCCACATCAATAAGCCCAGGGTGTCAATGCTTTATATGGTACACGTCAATAGTGCAGAGCAGCTCACCTGGTCTAATAGTATAGGCTTCACTAATATGTACTTGTGCACTACATGTACCTGTGTGACTGGCACACTATATAAGCCTGATGTAGGGCCGGTATTGAGGGGGCAAACTGGGCAATTGCCCAGGTACCGGCTCCCCAAGAGGGCTCCTTTGCCTCTAGTGCTGCAGCATGGTGTCAGTGCTACTGCCACTTCTACTACTGCCGTGCTGCCTGTTGCTCCCTCATATTTAGGATTCGCATTTGAACAAATAGCACACATTAGGATGTGGATTTTGCTGCAGGTTCGATGTGGAAGACCCCCATCATTGGATTCAGCCCTTCCCTGAAAATCCAATAAAAATAGCGTAAAAAAAAAGAAAGCATACTCACCTTCCTTCAGCTGCCAGGGCTCAGCCACATCTTGTGGCGCTGTCCCTGACTCTGTAGTTCTGCGCTATCAGCAATTTAAAATCTCCGCCTGCTGGTAGCTCTGATTGTGATTGGATGAAGAACTACAGAGCCGGG
The DNA here is from genome assembly GCF_035609145.1 of Eleutherodactylus coqui. Classification (NCBI taxonomy): domain Eukaryota; kingdom Metazoa; phylum Chordata; class Amphibia; order Anura; family Eleutherodactylidae; genus Eleutherodactylus; species Eleutherodactylus coqui. Next base: position 32,749,222 of record NC_089848.1, on the reverse strand, counting down.
GAAAGTGTGAGAAGCCGCGGCTGAGCCCCAGCAGCTGAATGAAGGTGGGTATGCTTTTTTATTTATTTTTTTTACACTACTTTTATTGGATTTTCAGGGAAGGGCTTATGTCTTTTTTTACACTAAAATGTTTGTTTTTCAGGGAAGGGCTTATATGTAAAGGTATTAGGGTATTCCTACTGTATATTAATGGCCCCTCTGTTGTCAGGGGCCTCTCCGGCATGTCACATACTGCAGTACTGGCTCTAGGCAGCAGATGGCGCCATTGTATAATGGCAGAAAGAGAAAGCCCCCTAGGAAACCCTGAATCCAAAATTGGATTGCAAAGGGTTAATAGTTTCAGTATGTTCCACTTTTAGCATTCTCTGCCTCCTGTATCTTTCGGCCATTGTATTATCAAGGAACGCATACGGGATAATATTTCACATACATTTTGCTGCAGTGTTTCCTTACTGAACACGGGCTATTACTACCCTGATTCATGAGCCATTAGGGACTAGTATATTTAAAGTGTCATTGGGCTGTGGAGAAATATGAAAAGCCGCATTTATTTATGCTTTATTTTCAGTGGATTCCTTTCAGCAACAACTTTGGACAGACATTTGACGACTTGAAATGTGCGGGGATAATCCGAATCATTACACAATGCCATATGGGCGCGCTATAGGTTGAGAGACTGGCTGTTCATTAAGCTTGTACTTTGAGGTAATTGTAGAGCTTTCAAAGTCTCAACGGCTTCCTCTTCAAGTGCACCATACAATTGTAGAGAGGGGCACTCACTTGGAGTGATCATTATAAATGACCAGCACACCAGAGTTGAGGCCACAGAAGTTTCTGTAACCAAGAACACTATAATTTAGTCTCACATGTACTCATAGAACATCTTAACAGGCAACGGCAGGCTCTCGAATACCTCTATATGCTTATCCTGCAGGGATCGTGGTGGGTGCAACACTTTGTGTGGCTAATTTGCTTAAAATGCTTGCAGATTATAAATGTGCGCACACACTGCATGTATATACTGCATGTATAATGCTATATCTATGTATGATTTCTTCACAGTAAAGGGAATCTGTCACCAAGTGTTTGCAGCCCTCTCTGAGAGCACCATAAGGTAGTGCCGGTCACACTGATCGCAGTGATATGTCTGCTGTGTGTATCTGTGCAGTATGTTTGGAGAAAATTGCATTTAATTAGTAGCAGGCAGACACAGAAGTAGTCCTGCATATTCATGAGTTGCAGCCTAACCACACCCACCTGCCCTCCAGCCAATGATTGGCAGCTATGCACAGTAATAGGCAGACAGCTATCAATCAGTGGCTGGAGAGAAGGGTGGATGTAGCTAGCTGCAGCTCATGAATATTCAGGACTACTTTAGGTAATCCTCAATGCATGTGCTGCTAATGTTAAAATGCAAGTTTCTCCAAAGCCACTGCACAGATTTACACAGCAAACACTGTAATCAGTGTGACTGACACTACCTTATGATGCCCTCAGGAAGGGGTGCAGAAGGATGGTGATAATGTGCATAAGATTCTATTTAATGGACACTTATGTACATCTTTGCAAATGTTTTTGATGTTTTTGAATATTTATGGTATGAGATGACAGCAGTTAGGCATATTCCTACATATATGAATCTGAAGAATTAAAGGGAACCAGTCACCGACTATAAACTAAGTCATGGTGCTTCTACTTTAGGTGACGGGGAGTGCAGGGAGCCTATTTTTATACTCCCCCTGTTCCCTGCTTCTGCGCTGTCCCCCAGCAATGTCAGAGCACACACAGCAAGCGTGACTGTTCAGAAGGCTGTGAGCTTACAGTCCCATTCATCTCTACAGGGGTGCACGCACCGCCTTCTGAGAAGAGTCACGCTTGCTGTGTGTGACTGACATTGCTGGGGGACAGCGCAGACACGAGTATGAAGAGAGGCTCCCCGGACTGCATGTCACCTCAAGTATAAGCACCACAACTTAGTTTATGGCACTTCTAGTCGGTGACCGGTGCCCTTCAACTCCTGCGGTGCTCCATCTACTGGTATTTATGATAATGTGGAACACTCCACTCTAATCCACAACTCTGACACTTTTTTAGATACTTTTCAAGACTTTTGATGGGTACCCCTGCCACCCGCAGTATGTATCTTCCCTCGCAGTATAAATCCCCTGTAGTGTACATTTCCCTTCCAAACTATCTTCTTTTTTAATCAAAGTTTTTTATTGAAATTTTAATAAATCCACCAAATCATATAATCTAAAATACAAGGTAACCTGCCTTGAACCCGCCCTCCCTCCCTCCCAGTCCCCTTCCTTACAAAGAGGGAATAAATAAAGTACATCACAATATATAAGCCACCATATTTACACAATATGTTAGTGGGCATATATTCTCCATTTAACAGTAGTATAAAAAACAGACAAAAATGCTTACATAGACATAAAGTACAGCAACTATTATCACTTCTTGTTTAACTGGAGGAGTGATGATATTCTGTTTCAAACCAACCCAGTAGAGGGTAATCCGGAGTTGTCAATCCATGTGGACCATAGATCTTCAAACTTCTTTAAGGCTGAGTGTACACAGGACAGATTTGCCGCGAGATTAGCCAGCCATGGGGACGAGATTTGCAAAAAAATTTCGGCTGCATGGGAAGGCCAATTCATCATGGTAAAGCCGGCAGAAGCCGGGGCTGCGGCACGGATTCCCCAGCCGCAGCATGTCTATTTTTTTTGTTCTGATGCGGCCGCGCTGCTCTCTATAGAAGCGCCGGCCAGAATGGAAAAGCATGCCGTGAGTTTTGAAGCAGCGCCTTCCCGGAGAAAATCTCACGTTTTTTTTGCTGCCGCAGAACCGCAAGATTTCCGCTGGGAATACGACCCGTGTGACCCCAGCCGTAAGCTCCTCTTTTTAGATATATATATGCTTTTCTGAGCCTACAAGCCAATTATGTTGTTTGTGGGAGGGGAGTCTAGTTTATTATACTTAACATGAAAATTGGTGGTATAGTCTAGCCACTGCCAATTTTGTACATTCTGAAGAGGGCAAATCTTCCCCATAACAGAGTATACATACATAAGGTATTAAAGGAATAGTTATGAGATAATTTATGAGATCAACTACTCCCATCTAGAATCTTGTTAACCTAGGACATGTCCACATCATATGTAGGCGATCAGTGGAAGGGGCATTACAACAACTACAAATAGAAGATTCTCCAAGGCCAATGGTGTTCTGCATACTCAATGTATAAGATATGTGTGAGAGCCTATGAGTTTCAATGAGGACTTTTTCCAGTATCTCCCGCTACTGCCCATCTTCCAAACCATGTGCCCCTGCTTAACGCATACGCTTCTGTCAGTTGATTATTAATCCGTATTCTAGCCACCGGCCTAGTATATAGCACAGGATGTATGAGAGTGTGCCCAAAGCCCATCTTGAACAACACTGCCCATAAAAGTTTTGACTCAACACTATCGAAAGCCTTGGCTGCATCCAAAGAACAAACTCAGACACGGTCTATGTAGATTAATTGCTGTAGATTTTGCAGGTATAAAGCCATTTTCATCTGGGTGAATACTTGTGGTTATCACTTGGGAGAGACTTATAGCCAAAAACTTTGCAGTTATTTTAATCTCTACTGGCAAAAAGGAGCTTGGCCTATATGAGTCTGGTAACAAAGACCAGAACAACAGCTATGGCCTCTCGCATTGAATCCGGATAGTATTTAGTAATCAAAGTATTTTGTTGTACCTTTAGAATCTTAAGGAGAAGCATATCTCCAAGCTTCCTATAAGTCTCTACGGGAAGGCCATTCAGACCAGGAGCTTTATTAGCAGCTAATGAAGCAACAGCCTCCTGTAGCGCCTTCGATTGCAAAGGTGAATCCAGAAAGCTTTTATCCGTGATAAAGTTGGAAGAGAAATAGACTCTAAAAATGAAAATATTTGTTCTTTAGACTTGTGTATTTTAGACTTATACAGATTGTTCTAAAATTCTTTGAAGACTGTAAGAATGTCACTATGTTCAGACACCAGGTCTCCTGAGGAGGTCCTTGTGCATGAAACATAGGAAGCCCCCAACTGTGAGTTAGCCATGGTTGCTAACAATTGGCCAGCTTTCTCCCCTTCCTCATAGTAGTGCTGCTGTGAGAAATATCTCTTCTTCTCGGCCATTTCAAGGATACATGATTGTAGTTCTTCTCCCACCTGCAACCAATTTATGCTCTATGAGCATCCGTCAGTTGGTTGATAAAAATTGCCTCAGTTTCAGTCACCCATTTACTGCGTTTCTCTCCTATCTCCTCCGATTCTTAACTCTACAGATGTTCTGTATCAACAGGCCCCCAAGGGAGGCTTTCATAGCATCCCAGACCACTGCAGGACTTGTTGAACCAATATTAAGTGTAACATATTCCTCTATAAGACGGGCAATACTTTCTAATAGTGGAATCCAGGAAGGATTAGGACGCCAGATATAAAATCTTGTTTTGACCCACCTCAAAATATCTACTATGAGCAGTATTGGCGAATGATCAGACAGCGAATTTGGAAGATATTCCATTTTGTGTACCTTATTCAATAACTGCTCATTTGTTATGGCTAAGTCAATGCAAGACATGGTGCTATGTGTGCTGGAGTACCATGAAAAGGCTCATACTTCAGGGTGTCTGATCCTCTATATGTGTATTAAAGATAGTTCTTCAAGCAAAATACCAAAGGTTGTAGGAGGATGACTTGACCTATCTTGATTCACCTGAAGCCTAACCCAGTAGGGTTGTATAACATTATTAAAATGTCCCCCAAATAATAGTGGGACATGCGGTATCCTTTCTGCAAATAGAAGAATTTTTTTGAAAACATCATAAGAAAATGAAAGAGGGATATATAGCAACCAAAATACATTCAAGTGCAAAGAAAGTACAGTATAAACAAATATATCTCCCTTTGTCATCAATTTCTTCTTGTACACAAATGAAAAGGATTGATTTGCTAAAAAGGTTGTTCACCCCTAGAATAGCTCAAATGAGTAGAATGATAAGAGTGGCCGATCCACAATTTATTTAAGTGGCATAGAGAGTTTGCAGTCAAATGGTTCTCTTGAAGACACACCATGGCATGTCGTTTCACTGGGTCTCCCATGCCTCTAATATTCCAATGTTAGCCAATCACCTGCAGCCATCACCACAATGAAGAAAAGTAGCTGATAGACTAAATAAAATCTTCATCCACCATGCCTTTCCCACCAGCACTATAAGAGCAGTTCTAATTATGTTTTTCAGTGATGTACCTTAGAACTAACCATAGAGCAACTACACTAACCCCTTTCATTACCCCAAAACTCTTAAGCCAACTTCTAAAGAAATTAGACAGGCCAAAAGCCAATTTTGCAGTAAATCTGAAGTTTTTAACTTGTAACTGTAAAGCGACCTGCTTTGTAAAGTAATCCACAGCATTCTGTATAAATAAAAAGATGGATACATATACAGTAGATATATACACTCACTGTCAGAAAAAATATTAAGAACCTATAAGGAGTTGTCAATTTGCTGCAAAACTCACCCTGCAGTTCCATCTCAGACAGATATACAAATGATTAGAGTTGTAGTGTGATAAGATGAACGGTCTTGTCACCTGAGGCCCTAAAAGTGTTTTCACCCTTGGCCTGTAGAAAAGGCTCTCAGAAGCTCCTTGTGTGTAGTGGACATCTTTCTCTGCTTGTGTAGAGCTTGTTGACCACTAGACATGCTTATACAATGCAAAGCAAAGAGATTTTGCCCACTAAACAAAGTTTGAGAGGCGGCACATTATTGGAATGCAAGAAGCTCAATGGTTGCATCAACAAATTGCCGCCACCTGTGCCATTTTGACCAGAATGTTAGGAGGTGTTGGCACCATTGGATGTGTGAGTGCACACAAGGTGAGCGACATCATATTGTGAAGTTTTCTTGCCGGGCTGTTTTTGCGGGGTGGTTTGCCATTGCCTTCTCCAGTCATCTTTATACCACCCAGCAAGCTGTTTACTTATTTTACTGACCTCGGAAGGATGAGCCAACCATGAGCCGGCTACCTGAACCATGCAGAGATTGAACCCGCAACCTTCAGGTCGTGAGAGAGAGCTTAGGACTGCATTTCTGCTGCCTTAACACTGCACCGCACGAGATATAAAGGGGGCAATAAACAACAAAAAGAAAGTGTGTAAACTACTAAAACAAGAAGGTGGGGAAGAAGCACTAAAAACCTATAAGGAAAAATATAATTTATGTAGAAATCAGATAAAAGCAGAAAAGATGGAGACAGAGAGACTTATTGCCAAGGAGAGTAAAATTAACTTTGAACTGTTTTTCAATTATATAAATAGTAAATAGATTAATATTGAAAGTGTCGGCTCTTTAATAAATAATGTAGGAAAAATTATAGAGGGTGATGAGGAGAAAACAAATCTATTAGCCAGTAAAGAGGCATTGTTATTTTTATGAAAAAGCAGACATTATTACTTATGGGGGCAGGAAAGATGGCATCAGTACACGTGAGATCTGCATATAGCTGAACATTTTTTGGTAGAAGCGCCTAAGGTAAAAAAAATTCCCAGGGGTGCCCCGAGGCTGAAAAGGTTGGGACACACTGCTTTATGTGCTATATTGAAGAATATTATGTGACTTAAACTGGTATAACGGAAGCCAACAAAAGACTTCATGAGTTGTTCTTTTCTTCCACACGTGAATCATGTGGAGGCCCTGACAATTTCTTCCCTCTGACCAAATACTGAACTTTAACTAAGCTTCAAAGTTGCCAGGTTTTTTAATACTGAAATTAGATTTCATTTCCCTTTGATTATTTCCTTTCAGGACCTCAGTTATATTTTAGTGTCCTTCACCTTCTCCTTTTTTATTATTTATAACCAACACACTTTGAGCAATGACCAGTATTAATTTGTGACCTTCTGTCCTTCTGCCTGATTCACTTCTTTCTGAGATCCAAAGACTGAAGGAAATATTCTACGACTTACTGGCTGAATAATAAAAATCCCCTTACTGCACATTTCTTGTAGAGGAAAATAAGGACTTTCATTTTTCTATGTAGTTGTTCAAAAAAGAAAAAGCCTTTCTATTTTCTCCTTCAGAATCCTATCAATTCCAATTTTTAAGGTAAATAACTGAGCTGAGCATAGGATACAATATATCATTATAATAGAGAGTACTGTTGTATCACTCCATTGTAATTATTCATTAGGGAGTCAGAATGACTTCCTAAAGAATATCCACTCTAGCTAGTTTCATGGAGGGGATCTAACATGGCTCACCCGCTCCTGCATCCGCGAGGGGTCGCTGCCATACTCCTGCTTCCTTCTCTGCTCGCATTCTACTTGTAGGGCTCTTGCATACACCCACCCAGTCGCTTGAAAGCCTAATCTTTCCCCAGCCTATCGCCTGCTATATTAGGGATCCTCCCCCCATGGAGGATGCCTAAGCAATTGGCCCCATAGCATTGCTATAAAGCCCCTGTTTGTGGACTTTGCCTGCTGTTTGCCTTGACCTATAACCTGGATCTTGTTGTTTATGCATTTGTGCTGTCAGCCCTGACTCAAGCCTGTCTCACCACTATGTGCCTGTTCATACCTGCAGATACTGCACCTTCGCCTAGTGCAGCATCAGCTGCCACACAACTGGGACTATCTGTGCCTGTCTTGACTCGGGGACCCCGCAGCAAAGCCGGCATTCCACTTGGGGGGTTAAGCATGAAAATAAGGATTTCCCAGGTGCCGCCATCTCAGACAGCCCAAAGCCAAACCAATGTGTGGCAAGGTGGATCCACATCCAACTGTCTGACAATTTGCTTAGGCCATGGATCCCAGTGGCACTGCAGATACAATGCAGGATCCAGCATTCCAGGACTAAGTTTCACGGATTCTGGAGATTATCGCAACCCATCTGAAGTTCTTAGAAAATGCGGTGTGCACGGGCTCCCATTCAAGCTGCTACACAAGTGTCTTCACAACAGGTTAATAAAGTGCCTACTCAGTTAGCTGCTCAGACTGTGACTCCAGCCACTGGACTACAGTTACCTCTATTGCCTCAGTATCATGCAGACCCTAAGTCCAGCCGAGGATTTTTGAATCAGTGTTTGATAAATTTTAAGCCTTAAGCCAGCCCGGCTACCTAATGATCACAGTAAAATCATGTTTATCATCTCCTTGCTGTCCGGTGAAGCTCTGGCATGGGCCATTATGGGAACGCAATAGTTCCACAAGTTCTAGCCTCTAGACCTTTCTGACTACATTCTGTCTTTTTTGGGGACCTGGTCACTGCACTTCATTTCTGTCAGGAGCCTCTGACCATTGGCCAGTATGCTATACACTTCTGCATGCTAGCTGCAAAATTAGAATGGAACAACTAAGCACTCCAAGCTGCATTCTATGAGGGGCTCAACAGTAGAATTAAGATGAATTAGCAGGTATAGAATTACCCGTGTTGATGGAGAGCCTCATCCTCTTAGCCTCCAGCATTGTCATTTGTTTCAAGGAACATCAACGCAAAGTATCGCATAAAAAGACAAGGGTCCAGCTGGCTCCTTCTTTCTCCAGGCCACTTCAACCTCCTTCTGATTCTCCAACTGAAGAATCCAGAAAGGTTGAGCAGGCCAAGCTCACTGCATAGGAGCATTTGAGGAGATATACACAAAATTTGGCTCTGTCAGCATTCTCCAATCATTGACTGGCACACTGGACAAATTTCATGTTGGAGTACTTATTGCTACACCCACTGTCTAGGTACTGTAACTTTAGTCCTGAGACCACCAGTTTCTTCTGAGCTTTCAGGTCTCCCTTCTCAATACGCCATGTGCTAATGTGTTTATTAAAAAGGAGGCTGAGACTCTGCCTCTATATTGAACTTATGACTGTCCGATCAACCAACTTTCTGGAACATCAACACCCAGAGGCCAAGTACCCTACCAGAAACCCAGGCCATGTCTACAATAAAAAAAATCTCAAGCTTCATACGGAAGTCTTCTTCTCCAGCATGTGCAAAGTTGTTCTTCGGCCATGCATTGATTACAGAGGCCTAAATTCTTTTACGATAAAGAACAAATATTCACTGCCATTAATATCTGAACTGTTTGATAGTGTTCAAGGCACCACCATCTTTACAAAGTTAGAACTTTGTGGAGCCTATAACCTTACTAGGATCTGTGGGGGAGATGAATGGAACATGTCTTTTAACACTGGAGATGGACACTATGAGTAATTAGTGATGTCATTTTGAGTTATGTAATGCTCCATCGGTATTCCAGAAATCGTGAATGATGTGTTTTGAGATCTTCTCTATTGATCAGTTATAGTCTACCTGGATGACATCCTGAACTTCTCTAGTAATATCACTTCACACTGCAAGCATATGAGGACTGTCTTGCAGCATATTCATCAAAACCATCTATATGCTAAGTCAAGTCTGCCCTTTCTAGGATGCATCATCTCTGCCCAAGGCGAGATAGAAAGAGAAATTATCTGCTGTCCTCAATTGGTCAAAACCTCTCAGTCTGACAGCCATTCAGGGTTTTTTGAGATTTGCGAACTGCTATCATCAATTTATTCCACCTTCTCCACACTGACCACGCCATTGTCTGCTATGACTCATCAGGGTGCCAACCCCAAGAGTGGTTACCTCACTTTATTAGCTTGGGAGCACTAATGTTTTCTTGTGGCTCCCAACATCTCTACTCAGGACCATAACCCTTCCAATCCAGGAAGAAAAACAATTTGCCTCTTTTCTTCTTTGCATCCAGAATCTCTGGAACTTCATATTCTTCTTCAAAAACAATAGACAGATATGGAGCAACAAATGGCTTCGAATAGCGTTTGAGGATTAGTGGCCTGAGGAGAGATACATGGAAGGAGTTAGGCTTTCTCCAGGATGATGGAAATTACAGCTTGTAACAGACTGGTTTGATTTGTTTTATTGTCCTGAAGACGCCTAGGAAGCGAGGGGAAAATTTAAATGAGGGCAGCTTGAGTCAGATGTTCCTAGAAGAGAACCATACATGATCTCCAGTAGAGAATTTGGGAAAATCTGGGCCCTCTTCATAAGGTCTGTGGCATGGGAGAGCAGAGTCCTAGTTTGTTCCCAGTCTTTAAGAGCTGTTGATAGCAGTGACTGGCAGCAGGCACATTTGTGGAACAGACAATAGGCACAGGTACACAAGGGCACAATGGAGTAGAGCTAGTAGAGTGATTGATGTGGATATTATGGGCAAACTAAGCCCAATGAAGGAAAGTGGTCCAATTGTCTTGCTGGGAGGATGTGAAATGATTGATTAGTGTGCTTGACCTGACCAATACACTTTGGATGGTAAGCTGAGGAGAAATCAAGTTGGCATCTAAAAGTGGGCTCTTTAGAAGTATGAAGTAATCTATACTCCTATATTTCACACAATTTGTGGTAGAAGACCATGTAATCGGAAAATATGTTCAATGAATAATTGAATCAGATGGAGTTATAAAGACAGAGCTCGAAGTGGGATGAAGTGGGCCATTTTAGAGAATCTGTCAATGACTTCCCAGTTGTTGGAGGAAACAGGCAGATCAGTAATAAAATCCATGGCTATGTGAGTCCATAGTGATGGATGCAGTAGACAGGCTGGAGTCACGACCCCAAGTGAGGATGCGTGCCCTTTGGGAAGTCGGGCCAAATATCTTTCCTGGGGGTATATCACAGAGATTAGTGGTATTTGCAGAAACAATTCCTTCATGATCGATAATGGATTGAGGCTCCGCATTACCATCAGAGGCGTCAAAGGATCTGGACAGTGTGTCTGCTTTGGTATTTTGCTCAGCAGGATGAAAATGGAAACTGAAGTTAAACCAGGCGAAAAACAGTGACCAGTGGGCTCGTCAAGGGCTCAGACATTGAGTGGACTAAATATAGGGTACATTTTTATAATCCATGTAAATATGAAAGGGGTGAACCTTCCAACAAATGCCTCTATTCTTGCAGAGTGAGATTGATAGCAAGTAACTCTCTATCACCTATGGGATGATTTCTCTCAGCAGGTGTGAATAGCTTGGAGAAGAAGCTGCAGGTAATATTTTCCCTATTGCATTCTTTTAGTACAAGAGAGCTCACGCTCCCAGGGAAGAATGATCAACCTCAAGATAAAGAGGTTTTGTGGTATCTGAGTGGTGAAGAAAGGGTGCACTGACAAATAGACATTTGAGTTGGATAAAGGCTTCTTCAGCCTTATTCCTCTCATAAGATGGAGCCTAGGGTAAAAAGGCTACTGTCAGGATACACTTCCATCATGGCTCACCTGCTCCTGCAGCCACGAGGGGTCATCGCCATGTTAATACTTCTTCTTATAGCTCCCTGCTTTGTAGCCATAGGGCTCATGCACAAACCCACTCAGTGTCTTAAAAGCCAGTGTGCTCTCCCTAATCCTTCCCCAGTGAATCACCTGCAATCCATTTATAAATTAGGCATCCTCCCCCCATGTAGGATGCCTAAGCAATTGGTCGCATACTGTTGTGATAAAGCCCATGTTTGTGTGTCATTGGTCCTGATCCACGCTCATGCTGATATTCCTGACTTCTGTGTTCCCCAACTTTGGCTCTGTTTCTGGACTCTGTTTTGCTTGCTGCCTTCCCTGACCTGAACTATAGCTTAGATCATGTTAATGCAGCTGTTCTGTCAGCCGCGACACAAGCCTTTCTCATCACTACATGTTATGGCATTGGCACTTTGGCCAACTACAGCGTCAGATGCCACACAACCAAGACTATCTGTACATGTAATAGCTGGGAACCCCACAGTGAAACTGGCATCCCACTTGGAGGGCTTAAATGCAAAAAAATGGAGTTCTCCAGTTGCTACCACATCAGTTTGCCCAAACCATGTCTACTTCTGGCAAGCCACTCTGGTTAAATGCCTGTTGAAGTTGAATGCCTTAGTTCCTGGGAACTAGTTGCCAAAACCCAACTAGGAACATGTGGAGGGATTCATTCATTATTACCTCTGTGCGTGGTAATAGAGTTATTCTTTATCCAGGTTTCCTGGACTTGAATATACAAGCACCCTGTTAGAATATATTCATGGATTCCCCAATTGGTGTAGACCACTTAGTTGAGACTTTGATGGTGAGCACCTTCTCTTTGAGAAACAGCTTGATTTTCCGTTTTTTGCCCGTGTCACTTTAAGAAGAACCTCTTTTTGTTAATGGATATGTCACTTCTGCACAAATTCTTGGTGAAACACAATCCCATTTGTGCATACAGAATAGCTTGACATTAAAATAATTGGGATAGATTGTCGTGTCAAAGGTTATACTACAATAAAGCACTAGCAATTAAATACACTTGCTTTTCTTACTGAGGATCTGTACCAAACATGCATTGATTCATTTGTATATACTAGTCATTGCAAAGAAGTGGGGCATAAAACAGCATTAGTGGTAAATTCCCCTGAGGACTAAATAATCACACAGGGGCCCGGTCCTCCGAATGGTTCTCTGCCACTACCTCAAAGCTAATGACTGAAATGGAATCCAGTGCCATTGGGATCTCTTAATTTCCTCTTTTCCACTGATCACTGTGATGCGATGTGATGTGACAGCTTGTATTTTACTAGTACATCCTATTAACTAATGTGAGCGGCGAGTGCAGAGGTAAGGATGGAGACCGGAACGTAGATTAACAGCACAGACATGATGTTTGTTCTCTATCTGTTGGATACCATTTGTCTGGTAGTAATTACTAAGGACTCATATAAAGCTGAAAGGTCGTAACTAGAATAAGAAGGCACATATATCCATATATAAAGGGAATCCCATTGACGCATACATATAGCTCCGCGGACACAGAGTGACAGTGACAGACGCTCCACCTCCCCACTCCGTTGCACTGCTGGACGCTGATTTTGTATCAGACAAGTCTCCGAGCCGCTAAGTCATTAATAACATTTTTTCCACTTAAGTCCGGTCATGTCAGCAGCCGTATATACATTACAGGAGATAGAGGGAAACACTTGGTGCTTTATTTACTGCATGAATCATATCCCCGCTCCCGCACACCCACTGGGGCCTGCAGAGGAAACAAAAAGGAGCCTACAGATATTTAAAGCCGCTTCTGGTTTACAAAACCTATTTTCATACGACCTCCTAAAGCGCTGATAGTTGGGAGCTTCGTGCTCAGGCCGCTGATCTATAAGATGACATTCTGTACTCTTAAGCCTCTTTCACACGGGCAACAGTAATATCGCTGTGAGAAAATCGCAACCATGCATCTGAGTTCTGTGTGATATTGCAATTGCTACAAAGTCACGCGACTTTGTAACACTCTTTGGCTGGGATTTTTGGGAGGGCTTGAAATATAAGCCCTACCGCGGAAATAAGCCCTAGCTACATTTGAAAAAAATAACAAAACAATACATTAAATAACAAGCACTGCCCACTCCACCGCACTTCTCCTCCGGCAGTTCCACAGCACTTTTTTGTAGTCTTCAACCAGCACTTCCTGGTCAGGGGGTTCAAAAATCCCACCTCCAGGAAGCGCTGGCTCGGATTGGTTCTCGAGCGCTGTGGCTCAGCTAATCACTGCAGAGCATTCAATGCAATGGCTGTCATTGGTTCATTGAGCTCTGCAGTGATTGGCTGAGCCACAGCACTCGAGAACCAATTACAGCCAGCAGGGATTTTGAACCTCCAAAGCAAGAAGCGCTGGGGAAACACTACAAGCAAGTGTGCCGACACGGCAGAGGAGAAGTGCGGTAGACCTAAAAACACCTGTTGTGTGATGTGTTTTTTCTTCTTTTTTTAATGCCAATAGGGTTTATTTTACAGCTTTTAAAGTAGGACTTCCTACTCTACAAGTTGCATCCCGCTGCACGAAAACCATGCGGGAAACATGGGCTACAAAACGTTGCAAATCGCGGCTATATAGAGCATGACGCGATTTTGTATTCTCACAATGTAGCAGCTTACAAAACATTGCTAATGTGAAAGAACCAATCGGATACTATGGGCTTCACATACATGCGATTTGTAGCGTTGTCACATCGCGAGAAAATCATACAATTTTGTCGCCCATGTGAAACCAGCCTTAATTGTGTTCTGTATTTCGGAAAAACCCTTTAAGGGCCTTCCAATGATATTCACATGGTGTCTTGCTGCTGGCCACCCCCCTAGTGATCAGATCTTCCACTACCAGCAATTAAATAAAACTGTACGACCCTCTTCTCTACTTACTTAATGCCCATCCTTAGCTGTTTGGGCAAAAGTCTGCCAGGCTGTTCTTATATACTTGCATTGCTGTGAAATCCCTGGTTGCAAGATCTTGGAAACAGATGGCTTCTCCTTCCCGCCTCCAACTATATGCTTGGATGAAAGAGTCTCACTCAGTGGAACATCTCACAGCATCCGCAAGCAATACTTTGGAACTGTTTTTGATAATATGGGATTTGTGGGACAACTGGTGTATCCTAACCCCCCCTCAGCCTAATGCAGTCTTTTACTGTACTTTCTACAATGTTATATGGCATTTATGAGTTGCTCGTACCTCTCCATGAAGGTGGTAGTTGGGAAGTAACCTGTGTGGCATACATAACTGCAAAAAATGTACTATGAAGCATAGAACCTGTTAGACCTAGAGGTTTACATGAAGGTGCTGCCTACTTCCAACCCTTTAAGCCTCCATGATGTAAATGAACATCATAGACTGGCTTGTCTTTTGCTGCTATGACTGACCTTTATGTCGTGTGTCCTGCATCCCAGTGTTGACTGACAGCCGAGCTCTTGCTGTAATGGCCAAGATCAGAAAGACTCCGATCCCTGTCATTTAACTCCCTAGATGCCACGGTCAATAGCGACCATAGCATATAGGTGATTTTACAGAAGGTCTTTGCTGCTGATACAAAGACCCCCCATATTGCAATATTGAAGTATTGCATTATATAGTAAAAGCGATCAGATGATTTCAAATTAAAGTCCCCTTTGGGGACTAAATAAAAATGTTAAAAAAGATTTAATAAAGTTTTTTTAATAGTAAAAAAAACATATATAAAAGAAAAAAAAACTTTTCCTATCTTTTCCATGAAAAATCTACATATTTGGTATCACCTTCTATGTAAAACTCCAAACTATTAAAATATCACAAATTGACCAGCCCAAGTTAAGACCACTTTTATTATTTTCACATTATAATTGTTTTGAAATTGATCAAATTTAAACATTGTATGCTGAAAATCCTAATTTCTCGTATATATTACAGAAATTTCGACTCATTTTCTGTATTATTATACTGCTAAAAAGCAATAAATATAGTGAAGGTGATAGAAAAAAATAGTACAAAATGCAAGAATTGCATTTTTTATATCTTAGCTCCCCCAAAATGTGAATAACAAGTGATTAAAAAGATGTTTGCTTCCCAAAATGGTACAAATAAAAAACAACTAACCACACAAAAAACGCCAAAAAATGAAAAAGTTACAGGTTTCAGAAAATGGTGATTGAAAGCAGTTTTCGTTTGAAAAAAAAAAGTTACGCACTTTTTGGAAGTAGAAAAACATTAAAAAACTGTAGAAATTGGTGCGACCCTAATATTAAACACATGACTGCATGTAAAACTATTTTTAAAAACAAGTCACATCTATTCTTTATTCTTTTCTTTCTTTAGAATTGTATAGCTGACCATGTAAATTCTTTAACCCCTTAATGACTGCAGTATATATATATACTTCATGCAGTCATGGGCTTATATGAAGTGGGCTTGGGAGCCGAAGCCACTCCATAACTTGTGGGTGTCAACTGTTTTCAGCAGCTGACAGCCACTGGCAATGGTTGCAATCAGGATAGCTCCAATCATGGCCGTTTAACTACTTAGATGTCATGGTCAGTATTAGCTTTGACATCTAAGCAACTAGCCAGAAGGAAGGGCCCCCTCTGACACCTCATCTTTTTCCATATGATGCTAGTGAAGGCTCCCGAGGCTGCCATGTCTGGATGCCTGTTAAGCCCTGTGTATAGTAAGGCTTAATAGTCATTCATTAAAGCTACTACATATTGCAGTACACAAGTATTACAGTATATTCTACTAGTAATCAAATGATCGGTAAGTTCAAATCCAATAATGGAACCTAGAAAAAAAATAGAAAAAGGTTTACTAACATTTTGAAAAATATTAACCACCTTTTTTCAATTTTTGCCATTAAAAAAATTCTAAACCCTAAAAAAAATTGGTTTTGCTGTGTTCATAAAAGTCTGTGATATTTATCCTGTACAGTGAACACGAAAAGCAAAAAAAAATGCACAATGCCAGAATTGAATTTTTTGGGGTGCCTCTTCTCTTTAAAATTTCTGGATTGTGTTGATATATGGCTGCTTCTTTGAATGATACAGCTTTAACTTGCATTTGTGGAGTGTATGGTGAACGGTGTTCACAGACAACAACTTCTGGAAGTATTCCCATGCGGTGATTTGCATTACAGAATCATGCCTGTTTTAATACAGCGATGCCTGAGGGCCGGTAGATCTCAAGCATCCAATACTGACCACCGGCCTTGTCCCTCGTGCACATGAATGTCTCCAGATTCTCTGAATCTGTTGATATTATGTACTGTAGATGGTGAGATATTCAAAGCCTTCACAGTTTTACATTGAGAACGTTTTTCTGAAGTTGTTCCATGATTTTTAGATGCAGTTTTTCACATATCGGTGACCTCTGACCATCTCTGCTTCTGAGAGACTCGGCCTCTCTAACATGCTCTTTTTATACAGTTATGTCATTTAGTAGAAAATTGACCCTTCAGCTGTTTTTCGTTAATCCCACTTACTTTTCCTTTTGTTTCCCGTGTCCCAACTTCTGTGAGATGTGTTGTTGCCATTAATTTTTTTTTAAATGAAATGGAAATATGTCTTGCCTTCCTCTTCTGTGTTCTATTTTGTATTGTGAATAAAATATGGTAAATAACAATAATGCTGTCCTTACGGAAATAGTGTTCCACAAGCCTTTATTTATAAGAAGTGCTACATAAAAACAGTTGGTCAGACGCTAGACAGGACGCGTTTCTACTCCATAAGGAGTCTTGATCACCTGATCTCAGGAAGTTGCGTCACTGAATAAAATATGGTTAGATGAGATTTCCAAATCAATGCATTCTTTTTTATTAACATTTATCTACATTTTACATGGCAGCCCAAATTTTGTTGTAATTGGAATTGTGGAAATATATATATATAAAGTACATTTACTCTGACTGCAAAGTACTAGATAAATCATTTTAACCACACTGAAAGCCATGGCAAAGTTGCATTTTTTTTCCCACCCCTTTAAATGATCCTTGGGGCATTACATGGTGTGTTAAATAGTACCATTAAAAAATACAACTTGTCTGCAAAAATAAAACCCCGCCCTCTTATAGGTACATCCATAGAAAAATAAAAAACTCTTGGCTCTTGAAAGGTGGGGATGAAAAACCAAAAATGAGAAACAAAGCAAATCTCTCGTCTTGAAATGGTTAGAGTTACTCTGAATTGACCTTTTCTTACCAAAGTTAGTTACACCATGTGGTTAGTTCCCTACAATCAGTAGAATTAAGGGTTTTCAGAACCAGTGAAGCTCAGTGGCTGATGGGATATTTATCTATAGCACAGCTCACTGGAAGTACTAAACATAGCCAGCTTCAGTTGACTATGGATAGTGTCAAGGGAACCTTTGAAAAGTTTGGATCGACTGATTTGGACCAAACTGGAACTTCACCAATACCTCTAAAACTGGTGTATACAATTCTTTAAGAGATTAGAACCTAGAACACCAGTGCTGCAAGGCAACACTGCTACCCACTGGGCCACCATTCTTCTTCTTCCTTAGGATGAGGAGAAGAGGAAGAAGGAGGAGAATAAGTTATTTTTCTGGAGAAGAAGAAGCACGGTCGCTCAGTGGTTAGCACTGTTGCCTTGCAGTGCTGGGGTCCTGGTTAAGGACAGCATCTGCATAGAGTTTGCATGCTATAATAGGAAACACAAACACAGGGAGAACATATAAACTCCGTGCAGATGTTGTCCTCGGTCAGATTTGAACCCAGAACTCCAGTGCTGCAAGGCAACAGTGCTAACCACTGATCTACCATGCTTCCTCTTTCTCATAGGTGGGGAGGAAGAAGAAGGTGAAGAATATTTCCTCTGTTAGCAATGTTGCCTCGTAGCGCTGGGGTCCTAGGTGTGAATATGACAAGGACAAAATCTGCATGGAGTTTACATAAATGCTTGTAGAAACCCAAACACATATCCATGCAGACATTGTCCTTGTACAGATGTGAACTCAGGGCCCCCAGTGCTGCAAGGCAACAGTGAGGACCACTGAGTGGAAGAAGAGGAATGAGGTCGTAGGGTTTGGCTGAGATGAACCGCCTGAGGCTTGGCTTTGTGCAGAACCATACTTTTCAACAGTTTTGGATTGATCAACACTAATTAAGGGGCAATGGCCACAATCCCTTTGTTTAGTCACACAGTACGCTATGAAGTGGTTCAGGTAGCCAGCTCAAGATTGACTCAGCCTTCCATCCTTCCGAGATCGGTAAAATGAGTACCTAGCTTGGCGTGTGTGTGTGTGTGTGGGGGGGGGGGGGGGGGGGGGGTTGGGGGGTTGCGTGTGTGTGTGTGTGGGGGGGGGGGAATAAATAAATTACCCAAAAGCGCTGCGGAATAAGTTGGCGCTATGCAAATAACAAGTTTTGTCTTATTTCGTGGCTCCATGGTTATATTCTCCACAGTAATCTACTTCCTTTATGTTTTACACATTAATAGCAATTCCCTTTCACATTATTATTCGCAGAATCCTCCTAAACATACCGTATTATGCACGATATTAAATTGTTATGCATTAGCTTTTAAACATGTCAATAAATACATTTTCATACTGAAAAATTCAATAAACCTTTCATGTATCAAAACCACAATGTCAAAATAAATGTAGAAGAAGAAGTGGAATGACAGTGTTCTCATCTGTAAGGTAAGGCAGGATCATCTCGCCCGTGGACAAGACACAATGGGGAGCTCGGTCAAGAACAGAAGAATGCATCAGAAATATGTTTAAGATAATCAGGCCGGCTGCCCTACTGGAGGCGAAAGCAATTATGTCTTAGAGAATCAAAGAGATAAACCTGGACTTGGCGAAAGCCTTGGGTCAAAGGACACATATGGGGAACACAGGAGAGAGGTTGTTGTGGACATTACGATCTGTCACGCTGATGAGGCACGGGGCAAGGAAATAATTGGCAGAAATTGGAATATGTAGATTCTCTGGGGCGTATTGCTTGTTGCAGGGCTCTGGCCATGAAGGCTCTTCCCTGAACACATCGATGTGCCGTACGGCCGGCTCACACTTCATTTGTCCATGTTTTAGATGGAAATCATTTTGTAAGCATAGACCCCTCACCATCTACTGCAATCGTCTCCCTCCCAGTAGAGGCGGCTCAATGGGTATTGATTGGATCATGCCTGCTGTGGTCGCAGGATCATACGCCATGCATTACCTTCCTCTGAATGTTATCTGTGGCATCTGGTTATTGCAGAGCCTCCACAATAGAGCTCATTTCGGCAGTAATAATATGGTGGGGAAAATGAATTATTAAAATGATGGGAAAAGAGAATTCAGGCTGTTTGTAAAATTACATTTGTTTTTACTCTTGTCTTTTAACAATATTGCAAATGAAAAACACACAGAAAATGTCTGGAAATGTTTATCCTTCCAGGACCAGAGATTTGTAACTTTTTTGTTTTTAGCTTTTCATAACTTTTTTTTATTTTGCAGTCCGTTTAGCCTTATGAAGCTTGATATATAATTTTTATGGGACAAGTTTTATTTTTTAATATGTATTATATAATATATTGAAAAACGTTTAAAAATTGCTATTGTGGGGGCTATTTGGAGGACAGAGAAACATTTACATGTGGCTGTCAGACTTGGATCAGCGTCATTATAAAGAAAAGTACATAACACCAGACTTGCACTTTTTTGGTCACCCCGTCTCCAAGTAAAAAATGTAATAAAAAGCGATGAAAAAGTTGTATTTACTCTAGAATGGAACCAATAGAAACTCCCATGATCTGTTTATACCCAGGACTGCTACTGTAACAATAGGGCATCCTCTACGTCTAGAAGAAAGGGTTTCATTACCAACACAGAAGGGGGTTCTTTACTGTAAGAGCAGTGAATCTGTGGAACTCTCTGCCTGAGGATGTGGTGATGGCAAAATCCATAGAGGAGATTAAGAGGGGACTAGATGTCTTCCTAGAGCGGAAGGATATTACAGGATATAGACATTAGGTGACCAGGGGGTTGTTGATCCGGGTCTTGGAGTCGGGTAGGAACTCAAACGTTGATGCAGGGATTATTCTGACTGCCATTATGGAGTCGGAAAGGAATTTTTTCCTACTAATGAGCTAAATTGGCTTCTGCCTCATCGGTTTTTTTTTTTGTCTTCCCAACAAGGGGGGGGGGGGGGGGGGTTAAACAGGCTGAACTAGATGGACATTGTCTTCATTCAGCCTAACTTACTATGTTATTATGTTACTGAATGTCCTGCAAAAAAATGAGCCCTCATACAACTACGGCAAAAAGAGAGAAGTTATCGCTTTATATAATTTTATCTTTTTACGAAGATATTTTGTTTTTTAGAAGTAGTACAGCGAAAAAAACGTATGTTGGGCCTCATCTTATTGGTACTGACCCATAGAAGGAAGATAACATGTCATATTTGCCACAGTAGGCACACCGTAAAAACAAGGCCCACCCATAGACTGTGGAATCGCGGGGTTTTTTCATTCTATTTAGAAATGTTTTAAAGTTATTCAGTAAATTATTAAACAGAACCATTAAATAATACAACCTGCCCTGCAAAACAGAACCCACAGACACGCACACGGATGGACAAAAAAGAGTTATCATTTTTTAAGGCCGCCTGCACACGGGCAGCAATCCCGTGGCGGGATTTCCCGCGAGATTTCTGCCACTGAAAGCCTGCATAGGAGTGCATTACAATACGCACTCCTATGCAGACGGCCGCGAAATCTCGTGCGGCAAACAAACCGCGGTATGTCCTATTTCTGTGCAGGGCTCACAGAGCCCCGCACAGAAATGTCACTCACCGGCCGCCGGCTCCGGTCTGCGCATGCGCCGGCTGCCCAGCAGCCGGCACATGAAAGAGCCGGGGCCGCTGGGAGCAGGTAAGTACGCTCTCCTCCCTGCAGGCGCTGGGGTCAGGTCCCGCGGCGAGAATCCTCGCCACCAGATCCGACCCGCCGGTCTGCAGGCGGCCTAAATGTGGCGAGGATAAACTGAAAATGAAAATGCAAAAAAAGAGGCGTTCCTTATATTAGGGGATTTCATAAATATTAACTCCTTGCTATTTTACTACTGCATGTATAATTACTGAACTGCAGAATAAAGGCTGCCATGTGCAGTAGCCTGCATGCTGTCAGCACACAGGCTGTCATGATTTCTCTGATGAGTTTTTCTGTACAGGAATATGTCACAAAGTTTTTGCACCCTCTTCGCCAGCTGTATACGGTAGTGAGAGTCACACTGATTGCAGTCATATGTCTGTTGTGTGTGTCTGTGCAGTAGTTTGGGAGAAACTTCCATTTTATCAGCAGCAGCCACTTGTAGGGAACTTGTCATCAATATTCATAAGCTTGTTAGCCATGTCCACCCTCCAGCCAATAACTGATAACTATCTTCCTATGGACTGTAATGGACAGAGAGCTGTCAATGAGTGCCTGGGGGTGGGGTGCATAAGTCCAGCTGCGGCTCATGAATATGGAGGACTAGTCCTCTATGTGTTAGATGGAATATACCATATCAAACCAATATTAGTTTTGTACTGATTGCGCTGATAGTGCTACCAGAACTTCTAATTGTTCATTGATCATAAATTTATGATCCTCTGTATTCTAAAAGCAGAGCAGCGGGCAGAGTCTGGTATAAAAAGCCTCAGACCTCATTCACATGAGCGTAATTTCTCAGCAAAGTGAGGTGCGCCAAAAAATCGTGACTAACTCTGCTGAAAATCGGATCAACAAAGAATAGCCATAACCAAGTCGTGGCTAATATTTGCAATTTTATCATCCATTCACACGGCTGGCTGCGGTGAAATAACGCCGCAGGCCTGAAATCACTCAGTCGGCAAAACTACTTTTATGACTTTTAAATGCCTCAACTAGAGGCACCTGTCAGTGTTTAGCCCCCCTCCCCTTCCCTTTTTTGGATGGCTCCCATAGGCTCCCATAGGAGTCTATGGAGCCTCCTACATCCAAAGATAGGATAATACCTATTTTTTAGCGCACAACGAAATTTCAGGCATTGAAATAATGCCCTTATGCCCTGTATTTTGCGGTGCAATGTTTTTTGGCGCGTCGGAAGATTGTCTGAAGAAATCCATAGGAAATCATTGGTTCTAATGAACACGATTTTTCATTAGAACGCTCATGCGAATGAGGCTTCAGTCTGCTGATTAGAAGCTTCAGGAAAGTTGAATTCTCCATGACTTCCTGATACTGTTACTGGATCACTTTATATGTATCTATCCAGTTCACAAATATAAGTGCCGGTTTAATCCCTGAACGACTGCTGATACACCTCTTGATGGCTTCCCGAGCTGGGCCTTATTCCATGCGGCGATCAAAAGACGGCCTCATTGGGGAACAGAGCCAGGGTCCAGGGGGTGTCACAGCTCCAGGCTCTCACCTATCAGAGGTAGGTGGGAGTCTGGAGCACACACTGAGAGCTGCGGTAAGCGGTCACTGCTCCCGCGATTGCCATTATCCAACGGATAGCAGTGATCGCATATAAGTGTAAAAGAAAGTTCAATTTCGTTCAAATTTGAGCTACCCTCATGGATCAGATTCATGAGGGGAGCTGAAAATACTCACCTCCATGCTTCGCAATGTCCCACGGCGTTCTGGTGCTTTTAGGATGTGCCGTGGACTTCTGCGCATGCGCGCCAGATGGAAGATTTTACATGCATGCGCAGAAGGCCAGGGAGCCCGGGAGATTTAAAATCGACCTGCTCCTGGCTAGCATGAGTAGCGGAAAACAAGTTAATGTGACTGGGAACCGCTGTATACAGTTCCTGGTCACATGATAGCCATTATCCAATGGATAACAGCGATCATATAAAGTAAAAAAAGTTTTAAATAAAAGCTTTAAAAGTTTAAGTTTTATCTCCCCTGACAGACCATATCCGTGAGGGGAGATAAAACTACGCACCTAAGACCCCCTAATTTTTGCTTTCTGCTTTGCTTAGATTCCTTCAAAAACTGTGAGGTCAAAATATGCAGTACACCCCGATGAATTCAATAAGGGGTCTAGTTTTCAAAATGGGGTCATTTGTGCCTGCTCTCCATCGTTCCGCTCGAAGGCTCTACAAGTGGGCGATGGGGCCTAAAACACCTTCAAGCAAAATCCCTGTTCTGAAAGCCACCAGCTTTGGTTTGGGCCTACACATATAAGATTAGGGCTACAATGTGTATGTTTCTGAACACGGGACAAACGGGGGATCCATTTTGGGGTGCAAGTCTTCATATATGTGTGCTGTAGAAAAAAAAAATGTTTGTCATTTGTGGGGGGATCCATCCTTCTGACACCTATGAGCCTTTGCAATCTTGGCTTGGTGTAAGAAACAAAACGTTCCTCAGAATGTTAATAACTAATTTTAAATTTTTACATCTCCAAAATGGTTAAAAAATATAGTTTTTCAAATGTGTATCCAGAATAAAGTAAACAGATGGAAATGTATATCTTATCAATAATGTGTACAACATGTCTGCACATAATTGAGATATTGCAGTGGAAATTGTGAAAAAATTAGAATTTTTTCAAAATTTTCTAAATGTTGGCACTTAATAAATTTACACAAATTCTATCGGTTTATATTTATCTCCTAGATGAAGTACGATATGTGGCGAAAAAACAATGTCAGAATCACGTGGATATGCAAAACCTTTCTTGAGTTATTCTATGTTAAAGGGGTTGTCCCGCGAAATAAAGTGGGTCTATACACTTCTGTATGGCCATATTAATGCACTTTGTAATGTACATTGTGCATTAATTATGAGCCATACAAAAGTTATAAGAAGTTTTTCACTTACCTGCTCCGTTGCTGGCGTCCTCGTTTCCATGGAGCCGTCTAATTTTCAGCGTCTAATCGCCAAATTAGACGCCCTTGCGCAGTCCGGGTCTTCTTCTTTTCTCAATGGGGCTCCGTGTAGCTCCGCCCCGTCACGTGCCGATTCCAGCCAATCAGGAGGCTGGAATCGGCAATGGACCGCACAGAAGCCCTGCGGTCCACCGAAGGAGAAGATCCCAGCGGCCATCTTCAGCAGGTAAGTAAGAAGTCACCGGAGCGCGGGGATTCAGGTAAGCGCTGTCCGGTGTTCTTGTTTAACCCCTGCATCGGGGTTGTTTCGTGCCGAACGGGGGGGCTGTTGAAAAAAAAAAAAACCCGTTTCGGCGCGGGACAACCCCTTTAAAGTGACACGTCATATTTTCAAAATTTGGCCTGGTCATTAAGGTGGAATTCTGCACCAAAAGTCTCTATACAACCTGTGGATTTTGATGCAGAATTAACGGTAGAATTAAGCCATTAAAAAAACTCTATGTGGAGTGAAATGGAAAAAAATTGAAATTCCGCCAACTTTGGGGGTCTTGTTTCTATGTCGTACAAACTGCAGCAGAAATGACATGATAACTTTATTCTATGGGTGAATAGGATTACAGCGATACCAAATTTCTATCATTTTTCTTTTTTGCTGTATTACATTTATTTTTTTCCAAAGTTATTATTTTTTTTAAATTATTTTCTGCCGCCATCTTCTGACAGCCATAACGTTTTTTGCTTTTCCGTCGACAAAGTTGTATGAAGTCTCATTTTTTTTTGCGGGACTTTCTATAGTTTCCATTGGTACCATTATGGAGTACATACAACATTTTGATAGCTTTTCATTACATTTTGTCTTGGAGACCGGGTGACCAAAAAAGTGCAATCTGCTTGGCTCCTCCCGCTCTATAAAGGATGCCAGCAGTTTAGACAGCGTGTTCCAGCTGACAGAAACGCTATATTTTCTCCTTAGAGAGAGCAACTAGATGGTGAGTGAGGAGACTCAAAAGGCCATGCACACTCCTCTGGGTAATATGCAAATAAGGGAGATGGAATAATACCTCCACAATGAATTAAAAGCAAAGCCAGACTCCATTGTTACAAGGCTTGTATAAAGAGTCTGACTTTGGCTTGAAGGAATGCTGCCTTCCAACAGGTGGCGCTGTGGAGGTTTTATTCCATCTCCCTTACCAGCTGACAGATTCCCTTTAAAGTTCACTGTGAATCCACATACAGAAAGAAGTCTATATATGACCTAAATCTGCATCCCATTTTGCCCCCGTGTTCTTGAATATATTGTTATCTATGACCCCTCTGTTGTATAATTGGTATTTTATATCTGTCCGTTCTCACATAAACCGCGAACAGAGAGAAACACATTTTTTCCCAACCATTTATTATTATTAACAAACTGTTCAGCAATTTATGGAACTAACCAGGTATTTAATTAAATGGCCGGGCTGAGGATTTCATTAAGCAGGAAATTCACACTTTCCCTGCCACCTGCTGCCAACCAGAGCTCTAGGCATCTCCAGCAGTGCCGGGTGACACACATGCAGGTGAGCCGCGAGCGCAGCCACTTTCACAGTCCAGAAAGCGTGACAATGCTCCTTACCAGAGGGAGGAAAGGCTAATTGAGAAGTGTGTATAAAAAAGCGGTAATGATGAGGAGCATTTACATGTATTGATTAGAGCTGGCCCGCACTCTCTCATTTATCACCAGTGGCAGCTGTGAAGCCTCTCCCTACGTCGTTTGGCACGGCTTATATCCCCACTTCTCAGATTTTTTTTCCATTTCCTATTTTTTCTCATCCTCTTTCTGAACCAAAATACAGATCCACCAGCTGGAATGGCCTAGTAATTACTCCAGCAATTCCAGCAGCTGCCGCAATAGCCAAACCGCTGGAGTGAAAAATTCCATCCCGCACTTCCGATTTTTTACATTACCGCTGCATAATCATATTTGACGAATAATTAACCTGGGTTAATACTTTAGGGAACCATTTGCAAGTAAATTGATAAGCCAAGCACTGGAAAGGCCTAAAAAGCTTATGGCGTCTTCACACAATCAATACCATGACCTGGAAGTTTTAACCCGTGAAAAGAGGAACTTCTTGCATCTTGTTGGCACTTTACTATATACAGTATTCCATAATAGTTACTGGTTAGGATTTTCTTATCCGCTTCCCTAACAAGAAGAAAAAAAGGCAACAAAGATCGATAAACAATAAGTTACTAACGTCTTATTGCCCTCCATTCAGGGATCTGCCCAAAGGGCTTAGTCACACGGGCGTTTGTACGCTCAAAAATAGCGCTGCCCGCTATCCTCTGCCACAGCTGTCACAACTGTGGCAGATAAGAACAATGTTCTCCCATTGAATTCAATGGAGTTGGCAATATAGCCAGCTCCATTGAAAGCAATGGGCTGCCGGCAAGCGCTGTATTAATTTTCAGGGAAGGGCTTCAAATATAAGCCCTTCCCTGAAAACCATCCTTAAAAAGTGTAAAAAAAAAAAATCTATACTCACCTCTCTGCAGCTGCTGGGGCTCAGCCACGTCCAGACTGCTCTTCTCCTGAACTGCTTTCAGTAGTTTTCAGCAGGCAGGGAGCTGAGAGCTGCCTCTGATTGGTCACAGCGCTCAGCCAATCAGAGGCAGCACTCACTCACCCATTCATGAATTCAGCTGTCATTCAATAGCTGAGAGCTGCCTCTGATTGGTCACAGTACTTAGCCAATCAGAAGCAGCCCATTCAGCAGGCGGGGATTGGGGATTTTAAATCCCTGCGTGCTGAATACTACTGAAAGCAGTTCAGGAGAAGAGTCGGCTGGACGCGGCTGAGCCCCGGCAGCTGCAGAGAGGCGAGTATAGATTTTTTTTTTTTTTTTTACACTTCTTTAGGATGGTTTTCAGGGAAGGGCTTGCTGGCAGCCCATTGCTTTTAATAGAGCCGGCTGTATTGCCGGCTCCATTGAATTCAATAGAGGAACGATCTTTAGTATATACCCCATTGAGCGCACGTAAACAGAACACATCGATTTGTCGCAGAACACAGTTACATGCGTTCTGCAAATCGTTGTGTCCTATAATTTTTACGGCTCCAATTGCAAACCATTGGGTCTATATCGATGCGGATTGCAAACACAACTGTCATATGCGCGTACAAACGCCCGTATGACTGAGCCTAAGGGACGTGTTTCCACTTTACATATTTGGCGCGCTTACTTGTAGTCCAAAGTCTTTATATCAGTACTTTTGTGACAAAGAGTGCAGTAATTATGGGACGTCTAACGGATCTAGTTGTTCTCATACGAGATTCATCACCAAACAGGCTTAGCAGAGGGTACAGCTGCGTCCCCATATATCAGTTGCATCAGGCGCTTTCAATATTTTCTGATGCAAAAACATTAGTTGCCATCAGTTTCTACCGTAAGACTCTTTTTATACATATATATATGACTACTTTTGTACTATGGTTTGGGACCCCGCTGCTTGGCTAGGGTTCATACTCACCTTTGTGAATTCTGTTCTATTGGAACAGTAAGGCCCATGCATACGGGTGTATTTGCATTGCAGAATCCGGAGCGGGTGTCCTGCCTCCGGATTCCGCAGTAAATAGTGCCATAGACATGCTGTGGAAAATCGCTTTTCCATGTCCACGAGCGAAAATCAATTGTGATTTTCCACTTGCGAAGGGAAAATGGCAGCATGTCCTATTTCAGCGCGGATTGAAGTCAATGGAAGCCGTCTGATCTGCACATCTGCAATACAGAAAAGAATCATTGGACACATGCGCAGGGCTCACCGGCCGGCCGGGTCTGATTCCACTGCGGGATCCGAACCGGCCGTGTGCATTTGGCCTAAAGTAGAATGCCGTGAAACAAACCAAGTGGACCGACCTCACTGATTATAATGAGGTCCGCCAGGCTTCTGTCATGCCACCCAGCAATTTCACGGACAAAGTTGTGCAGAATGATCCATTACTTCAAAGTAAAATTCCGTAAAAAGGGCAGTCCACTTTCGGCTGTTTTTACAGTTTTTTATTCATTATAAAATAAGAAATCATGCAATTTTTTAAAAAAAATAAGCAAGTATTTAACCATTAAGGAAGGACCTTTAATCCAACACCATAGTAAAAATACGGAACAAGTTTTTTAGGGTTTGTTTACAGTGTTTTATATATATATGGTTAGGTTTTTCCACATTTGCACACTAAAACCCCTATTTTTTGGAAAATATACATATATTTTTTTGCATTGCTGCATTCAAAGTCCCATAACTGTTTTATTTTACCATTAACAGAGTTCAGTAAGGACTTTGTGTGAGAAGCTGTAGTTTTTGTTGCTTTGGGGTACATTTGACTTTTTTTGATCACCAAGTATTTGATTATTGAGTTTTTTTGAGAGGCGAAATGAATAAAAAAAGCATTTGGGCTCTGTTTTTTTTTTGCTTTTTTTATAGCGTTTGCCGTGCAGGATAAAAAGTGTATTCGATTTATTGTACGGGACATTATGGATGCGCCGATACCAGACATGGGTTTTCCATTCAATTCCAAATTTTTTTATTTTTTGTATGTCCTAGTAGGGAACTTGAAGATGCGATGCTGTGATCACACCTATAATACATGGCAATGCATTATCACTTCTCATAGTGATCACAGGCCGTAGCACACTAGACGCCATTGTCTGGGGTCCGGTTGCCATGGCAGGGCCTCTGCAATTACATAGAGGGCTTCAATGATGTCACAGAGAGTATTCCCTCTGTGAACACTTTACATGCTGTGATCAACATTGATTGTGGCATGCAAGGGGTTAACATGAGGGATCAGTATTCTCACCAATCCCAGCTGTTGCATTTGGAAGGCTGGCACATCCGGCTCCCAATGCTGTTGGTGCGGGCTCAGAAGCTGAGCCATCCATAGGACATAAGTTTACGTCCATTTGTGGAAACCCCTTCAAGGACAGGATCTACATTTATGTGCTGGGGTGGGAAGGGGTTAGGCCTAATGCACACAGGCATATTTGCATTGCGGAAAATGGAGCCGGTGTCCACCTCCAGATTCCGCGGCAGATACTGCCCATAGACATGCTATTTCCAGGTCCACGAGCGGATGGAAAATCGCAGCATGCTCTATTTGAGCGCGGATTCCGCGCGAACAGCTTCCTTGGAAGTCAATGGAAGCTGCCCGATCTGCGGCCCGTCATCAGTTGACACTGTGGATGGTCTGTGTAATCCGTGTCACCACCTAGTGACAGTATGGCACAATCTGTACTGCACCTGTGCCTGGAGCGCTGGCCGGCACATCCGCAGCACAGATCCGGACAGGTAAGCAGGGGTCTCTGGCCGGGCATCGGGTCTGATCCGGCTGCGTGATCCTGCTTGCAGAATACGACCCAGCCGTGTGCATTTGGCCTTAATAAGTGAAAGGTAGATTACTGAGGAGGCAAACGCACGCAGTATTACTGCAGCAGCATCTCATCTTGTGTGGAGAAGCAGCTCTCATAGTCTTCTCTTTGTCTCCTCTGTCCGATATTTTTTGCAGTTACCTTTATTAACAACAACATGATACATCACCTGGAGATAATAACGTTAACTGTTAACAAACAGCTGATCTTATCATGTTTTGTTAATAAAGTTAACTGAAAATGAAATCCTCAGAGGAGGCCGGGAGAATGAGAGACCCAATGACACTACAGATTATAATACTCTGGGAGTTCTGCTCCTTAAAGGGGTATTCTGAGACCAAAAATCAAACTCCAAAGTAGCCATAAATCATCTCCCAGCGCTCTAGTGAATCTACCCATTAACTTTCTTCTGCTTTTTCTGCTTTCTTCTGTGGGTTGTTGTTGTTTACATCAGTACTTCCTGTCCACAGACTTCCTGTGCTTCTCAACTATATCTCCCATAACCTCCTGGGCTGCATCTCTGCCTATTCATTTTGTACGATCCTTGTTTACGACTAGTGATAAGCGAACTTTTGAAAAGTTTAGCCAATTTGCCAAACTTTTGCAAGAAGCTTGGTTTGGTCCAAATTAGGTCAAACCGAACTGGAAGTTCATCAAAATCCCTAAAACTGCTGTATAACACTGTCTAAGAACAATTACAGCCATGTATAAAACTAGAAGAGTGTTATAAAGGACTCTTATGGTTTCTGAACAGTGTCATAGAGTACAGCAGTGTTCCGGACTAGTGTTGAGTGAACCGAACTAGCAGAACCTTCTTTTGAGTTGAACTTTGCTGAAAGTTCGCTTTGGATTTGTACCGAACATTTAGCAAAGTTCAACCCAATACGGAGTTCTACTGGTTCAGTTCGCTTGGCATTATTTATAATGCAGTACACAGGTGAATATACAATACACAATCATGGATACACTATAATCATTTTGGGGACCAGAATTAACTTCTTACCCCAAAGTATATAAATTAATGACAGATATAAATTGCATTCGTACCGGCATAGTACATACAGATGTAAGGTTTGACAGATGAGATCAACAATTAACAGAAGGGGTTTTGGATGTCAGTTTTGAGGGTCTTGGAGCGTCTGAGAGCGCCGGTTATGCAGACACTCCCCATTAGTCATTGTGCAATGTGAAGCAGTTACATTTTAAAAGCTCAAAGCCTGGCACTAAGCAAAATCAATGAACAAACAATCTAACACAATTGGTCACATATTGATAGAATTAAATACTGCTGTTAACGTGACTTGTCATTGATCTGACAAAAACATAGGCCAGGGTAAAAGTCGCCTGCAGCCTTTAGAGACTTCCTGTGCAGATGCAGTGAAGGTTATGGAATGATCGCTCTTGACTTCTATAGACATGTTATTGTAATATTGTATTTGTGTTATTGTCATTACAAACAAAATCTGTTTACCCATAAGAGCTCCTTTGTAAGAAATGTCGTTTAGTATTTGGACTTTACAAGTTTGTAAAGTCAAAATTATGGTCATACAGTGCAGATACTGTGCGCACACTAAACACTAAAACACACGGTGCTGGATCCCCTAACAGGAAGCAAAACAATAAAGGTTAGCAAAAACAACAGAAGAGATCACCAGTACTTAAAGGAGATGTCTCGAGGAAGCAGTGAATTTTTTTTTTTGCCCAGTCCCCCTAATTAAACATACATTACTAATTACCCCTGTAAATGACTTTCCTAGCTGGTTTCTACTTACCGTTCCAGCGTTTCAGCAACTTATAAAACTTTTTCCCAAGATGGCCGCCAGCTCTTTTCGCATCGCTTGCTGTAGCCCGACGTGCGCGCTCCCGAGACGCTACCAGCTGTGTCTCCATGGCAACCAGACGCCCCGCAGCCGCCGACCGGACCCCTGGAGTGAACACCGCCGACCTGTCACCCACCGCCAGGCAGAAGGTAACCGGCGCAGCCCCCCCCATCACAGCCCCCCCGGCCTAGCGCTAGTTCCCCCATCACAGCGGCAGCCCCCCCGGCCCAGCGACAGCCCCCCCCCCCGGCCCAGCGCTAGTTCCCCCATCACAGCGGCAGCCCCCCCGGCCCAGCGCTAGTTCCCCCGGCGCAGCGGCAGCCCCCCCGGCCCAGCGACAGCCCCCCCCCCGGCCCAGCGCTAGTTCCCCCATCACAGCGGCAGCCCCCCCGGCCTAGCGACAGCCCCCCCCATCGCAGCGGCAGCCCCCCCGGCCTAGCGACAGCCCCCCCCCATCGCAGCGGCAGCCCCCCCGGCCTAGCGACAGCCCCCCCCATCGCAGCGGCAGCCCCCCCGGCCTAGCGACAGCCCCCCCCCATCGCAGCGGCAGCCCCCCCGGCCTAGCGACAGCCCCCCCCATCGCAGCGGCAGCCCCCCCGGCCTAGCGACAGCCCCCCCATCGCAGCGGCAGCCCCCCCCCCCCCCCCGGCGCAGCCCGACGCAGCCCGGCGCAGCGGCAGCCCCCCCCGGCCCATCACTTACCAGGACAGCTGGACGGCGGGACAGCTGGGCGGCTTCTCCGGACAGCTCGGCAGCTCTGCACCTTCCTCTAACAGAGGAAGGTACAGAATGGCCGCTCCAGCGCGCTCCCGAGCAGTGACAGCTCGTCTGCGCATGCGCAGAAGAGCTGTAGCGGGGAGCACACTGAAGCGGCTCGTGCTGAATGGAGAAGACCGGACTGCGCAAGCGCGTCTAAAAAAGCAAGCCGCCAGCGAATTTAGACGGAACCATGGAGACGAGGACGCTAGCAACGGAGCAGGTAAGTGGAATAACTTCTGTATGGCTCATATTTAATGCACGATGTATATTACAAAGTGCATTAATATGGCCATACGGAAGTGTATAACCCCACTTTGTTTCGCGAGACCACCCCTTTAACTGAATAGGAAGCTTTTCACCCAGGCTAGAAGCTCCAACCTACACCAACCACTCCTCTATAGAACTGAAATAAACAGCAAGGGGAAAAAAGAGGGGTAGGAATATAAAGCCCTCCACACCTGCTGATAGGTAGAGCAGCTAGAGAACCACACTTCAAACCCTCTCCCAAGGTATGACTTATAGATAGCATACTGAGAGATAGTAGCCAGAAACCTCTGCACAACGTGCATTAACCAGTGTCCTGCATAGAAGCAGGGTGACAGGTCTGTCCTTGTATCGTGGCCGCCATGCCATGAAACTGTCATGACTGACAAGCCA
This sequence comes from Eleutherodactylus coqui, assembly GCF_035609145.1. NCBI lineage: Eukaryota > Metazoa > Chordata > Amphibia > Anura > Eleutherodactylidae > Eleutherodactylus > Eleutherodactylus coqui. The sequence continues at coordinate 32,716,448 of NC_089848.1, read as the reverse complement.
TGACAGGTGCTTTCCCCAAGGTGAAGCTATACCCCTTCAAATCCACATCATCGGTCAGCCAGCAACTTACTATACACTGATGAGGAGTAAAAACCCTAGAGTCATAGAATTATAGCATTGAAAGGTCTTTTAGGGCCATTGGGTCCAACTCCCTGCTCAATGCAGAATTCACTACATCATCATAGAAAGATGTCTGTCCAACCTCTGTCTGACAATTTCCATTGACGGAAAACTCACCACCTCCCATGGCAACCTGTTCCACTCATTGATCACCCTCAGTGTCTAATACCTAATCTGTGTCTCCTCCCTTTCAGTTTCATCCCATTGCTTCTAGTCTTTCCTTGTACAAATGAGAATAGGGCTGATCCCTCTGCACTGTGACAGCCCTTCAGATATTTGTAGAAAGCTATTAAGTCTCCTCTTAGGTTTCTTTTTTGCAAGCTAAACATTCCCAGATCTTTTAACCCTTCCTCATAGGACATGATTTGCAGACCACTAACCATCCTGGTAGCTCTCCTCTGAACTTGCTCCAGTTTGTCTATGTCCATTTAAATTGGGGTGCCAAGAACTGGACACAGTATTCCAGATGAGGTCTGACTAAGGAAGAGTAGAGGGGGATAATTACTTCACGTGATCTAGACTCTATACCTTTCTTAATACATTCCAAAATTGTGTTTGCTTTTTTGCTGCTGCATCACACTGTTGACTCATGTTCAGTCTGTGATCTATTAGTATACCCAAGTCTTTTTCACATGTGCTGCTGCTGAGCCCAACTCCTCCCATTCTGTATGTGCTTCTTTTATTTTCCTTGCCCAGATGTAGGACTTTGCATTTCTCCCTGTTAAATACTATTCTGTTAGTTGCTGCCCACCGTTTCAGCTTGTCTAGATCTTTTTGAACCTCTCCATCTACTGTAGTGTTAGCTATCATTCCTAGCTTTGTTTCATCTGCAAATTTGATCCATTTCCCCCCAATTCCCTCATCTTAATCATTTATGAAATGTTGAACAACACTGAGCCTAGGACAGAGCCTTGTGATACGCCACTTGAGACATTTTTCCAATTGGATCTACAGCCATTTAAGACAATTCTTTGAGTATAATCACTCAGCCAGTTGTGAATTCACTTTACAGCTACCTTATGGATCGCATAAATAGTAATTTTTTTCAATAGATTTGGTATAAGATACTTTGTCAAATGCTTTACTAAAGTCAAGATATACTATATCCACCGCATTTTCCTGATCAACCCAGTCCATGATTCTGCCATAGAAGGAAATTAGAATAGTATGGCATATCTTGTTTCTTACAAACCCATGCTGGCTCTGTTTAATTACTCCATTTTCATCCAAGTACTTACATAAATGTTTAATAACTTGTTTGAACATCTTTCCCGGTATAGAAGTCAGACTCACAGGCCTGTAGTTTCCTGGATCCATCTTATTCCCTTTTTTTGAAGATAGGGACAACATTTGCCCTTCTTTTGTTCTCCAGGAATTTCCAAAGATTATGGCGAGTGGTTCAACAATAACCTCTGCAGTTTCCTTCAATACCCCGGGTTTGTAGTTCCCCTGGACCTGGAGACTTGAATTCATTTACAAATTAACTACATTTTCCCTCACCATCTCTCTGCTTATAGATTGCCTAGATTATTTCATTCCTCCGTTAGTGCAGGGAAAAATCAGTTGATGTTGCATTTACTTCCTGAGACAGTTGTCTATAAATGGTTATCTTTTCCTTCTGAAAAAGACTCCGGCTTTGTCTTAAGGCCCTTTAAGATGCCCGACACTCGTCCCCGCACATGCCAGCTCCCGTGCTGCTGCGGGCAACATGACAAAAAGTAAGTTGGAAGGACGTGAGACCCTCTGTGTCAGAATTCTAGGCAGATTTTCCTCACAAAAAAGTAATTTTAAGTAATTAAAGTGCTAAGTACTTCTTCATCACATTGAAAAGTTTGTTGAAAAGTTAGTAGTAACTATTTAATCATTTCAAAATAGAAAATAGTTCAACTTCTTTATTAACTTTCTGTTTCAAATCCCCACCCTTTAAAGATCTTGATTTGCAGTCAGAGATCATGCCAAAGTAACACAGGACTAGAAGCAGTTCACCTGTGTGAGCAGCACATACTGAGCGTGGAAATAAAGCACAAAGTAATGTAGAAAGTTGCAGAACCTTCATTATACAGTGAATGTTTTATGGCCATATGACCAGATAACACATTTTCATGATGTTGTCTGATTTGTACAGTTTTTTGTTACTAGAATTCCCTAATAAGAGTCTGTCCCCTAGCCAGACTCCTAGTAATCAACCGTTATCTAGGGGACAAGGGAGGACACAGCCAGCAGAGGGCACTCATGCAAGAACAATATATGGTCCCATAATAGTACACCCCGCTAACACTCCCCCAGTAATACAAAACAACAACATTCTGGAGTCTAATCCATTAACCCCTTGGTGATCAGCCGATTTTGTGCCTTAAGAACCAAGTGATTTTCATTACATTGCATAACTCGCTGACATTACCGTATGAGGACTCGCTTTCTGTGGGACAAGTTGTACTTTTGTACCATTCTGAGTTACATATAATGTACTGTATAATTTTTATGGTTTTGTTTTTATTTTTTTGGGAAGGGGGGGGGGGGAATGGAAAACACCCCTAGAAATTCCTCCATTGTTTTGGGGTTTTATTTTCACAGCATTCACTTTTCGCTGAAAATAACATGATCATTTTCTTATCTCCATCAAGACGATTATCGTGATACCAAGTTTGTAAAGATGTTTTTATTTTTTACTACATTAGTTCAATAAAAACACATTTTTAAAGAATAACAATCAAATCGGCATTGCTGCATTTAAAAACCCAGAATCTTGTTATTTTGCCAGCAGAGGAGCTGTGGGGCTTGTTTTTTTCCAGAAAGAGTAGTAGTTTTTATTGATACGTTTTTGGGCTACATGTGACTTTTGGATTTCTTTTTATCGCTTTTCTGGGAAGATGGACATGAGAGAAATAGAAATTCTCGTATTACTTTTCAAAATTATATTTATGAATGATGGACGAGAGCTGCCTGTGATTGGCTGAGCGCCTCAGCCAATCACAATTAGCTTTTTCAGCAGGCGGAGATTTTAAATCCCTGCCAGCTCAAAAAACAGGACCACAGAGCCGGGGACAGCGCAGAGAAGAGGCGGCTGAGCCCTTGCAGCTGAAGGAAGGTGAGTATCTTTTTTTTTTTTTTTTACACAACCTTTACTGGTTTTTCAGGGAAGGGCTTATGTTTAAAGCCTATATTTAAGGCCCTTACCTGAAATTCAATGACGGGGTGCCGGCAGCAGGATCCTCTACCACAGCTGTCATGTGTGACAGCTGCAGAAGGGAATTGAAGAATTCCTTTGCTGCATCTGCCACAGATGTGGCAGGTGCAGCAGCAGGGAATTCTTTTTACTAGCGGAAGTGAAGGCAGATGTGTTCTTCATCCCCGCGGGGCTCACAGCAGCAAATTTTACCCTAAAATTTTTGTTTTTCAATGCGAGCATTGGTCACCTTGAAAAATGCTCGAGTCTCTCATTGACTTCAATGGGGTTTGTTACTCGAAATGAGCTCTCAAGCAATACAAAAATCTCGGCTTGAGTAACGAGCACCCAAGCATTTTGGTGCTCGCTCATCTCTATTTAAAGCCCAATAGTGAGGTCAGTAAAAAGACGTATTGGTGGCCACGAAGGACTTTTAAAGACAGTAAGAAGTAGTTTTAAAGGTGACAGCAGGTTCCCTTACCCAGAGCCGATTATACTGTAAGTCCGTTCTCACTATTGGAAAAGCTGCCAGTAGGTTTGTAATCCACCAGTAACGAAGGAAAGAAAGCAGAGACTTCTACACACATCCGACTTTGTCAGCGTGAAAACACTTGTAAAAACGCAGCATACATTACAGGCACTTTTAGTGGTATTTTTTTACAAGCAACTTTCATTTTATAACATTTTCTGCATGTTTTTTAAGCATTTTTAAAGTCCTATAGAGAAGCTTATGGGAAAACACCATCAAAATTGCTTTACTGTACTTCCTGTACATTTGCTATCCTGTACTTGGAGCTTGCTGCATTATAAAAAAAATGCCACTGACCCCAAAAACGTGACAAAAAGCAAAATGCTGTGCCTGCAGATGATTCAACTACTTACTCTAACCTCCAATGTAACGTCTGTTTGCAGGCTTTTTTGAACTAAAAAAAAAATTAAGTAAAAAAATGCCAATGAAAAAGCCACAAAAACATGCAAAAAACATTTTTCATAAAAATCAATAGGCTTTTCATGTATTCACACTTATTGCGTCCGTCAGAATGAGAGCTACTATATTCCAGTCTGTGTAATAGATGAGGGGTCTGACCATTGGGAACCCATCACTTAACTCATAATGCCCCAATATGATACTCAACAACCCCGTCAACAACCTTGGTTCTTCTCCACAATTATCGCCTACGGTAAGTAACCAATCATAAATGCAATAAGTCAGAAGATGTTCCCTATCCTACAATAAAGATCTGTATCCCACTCCCATCAATTCCCAGAGTCAATACCACTTAGCTTCCCGCGATCATATAGGCCTTCTACTTCTTTAATGCATTAAGTATAGAATAAGTAAGTTGTTTACTGTAATATAACAGAGCAGCAGAAATAAGATACAGATCCAGCCGGCTGGATGAGGGGGGTGTTCCTAATTTCACTGAACCCGGCCACATACAGTCCTTGCAAGTACATCTAGAAAAGGTCACTTGTCTAGACTCAAAGGTAGAAATGCTTTGTTAGCCGTCAGCAAGTTCAAAGAGCTTTAAGGCTATTAAACAGGGAAATGGACAAAAGTGAAATCAATCCGCTTTTGCTACCGAGCTGCTAAAGAAGAAAGGAGTAGCGTATCTGACTTATCTAATGTACACGGGTATTGCTTGTCGGGCTAACAGTTTTGTTTGTGTCTTCAGTTTGAGTTTTTGTTATAATCTGTGGATATTGCATTTTACATCCTGTAAATTAAATATTGGACTTAATGCACTGGAAGAACACAGAGTGTTAAAATGCTTAATTCAAGTAGGTAAGAGCCTGGGGGCATTTAAAGCTGGGCTCATATCATGTTAATATTGCATTAAGCATTCTCTTATTGTACCGGATGCTTATTCCTAATGTCTATGGGGAGGATCGCTTCCAAAGATTTCAATTTCAATAAACAGATTATGCAGCCGTGCGGTATACAATAAGGAAGGTAGTAATGAATTGGTTAGAGAGTCCCTTGCCATTCGTTTGGTATTTTTTAATTTTGTAAATAACATCACCGCTGTTCTGAGGCTAAGTGTTTGCGTACTTATTTATTATTGATTTTTTTTTAAATGCATTTAACATGAGAATTTATTGCAAACATAAAAAAAAGCAGCATCTGGTGGAGGAAGCCGGCTGATGGAAACGGCACTATTAAAAAAAAACGGCAGAAAGCTATGGGGATGAAATAATAACTTTAAATACATTATTGATGCACACTTATTTAAAATATTAAAATCATATTTTATTTTGGAGAAATGGCTTATATGTAGAAGACCTTCGTTTTGTAGCTTGAATAAGCGTACTGTATGCAAGAAGTCACACGAGGATATAAGGCCGGATGTATTTATGGTAGGGGAGGTCTGACCAGGATGCTGAGGGATAAGCATTTAAAAGAAGTTCATTTGATACTTTGTAGTTTAGTCACAGGACCTAATATAATCAGCATGGAGAATATACTGTATACATAGTAACTAGAGATGGGCGAGCACCCCAATGCTCGGGTCCGCGTTATTCGAGTCAAGCTTTTCGTAAAATTCAAGAGCTCTACTGGAGTAACGAACCCCATTGGCTACAATGGGAGACTCGAGCATTTTTGTATGTGGGACGCCGGGTGCCGAGCTTTTTTTTTTTTCCTAGGCTCGTCTCTCTCTCTCTCCCCTGCCTGCCAGACCAAAAATTTGCCAATGACGCGCTCTGTGTCGCAGCAGGAAGGGGCCGAAATAGGCACATTACAGCGGGAAGGAGCCAAAAACTGTGGCTGGGTCAAACACGGCTTAATGCTCATTACTCGAACGAGTACGCTAATACTCAAACAAGCATCAAGCTCGGCAGAGTATGTTCGCTAAACTCTAATTGTAAGATAGTATGTTAGTCCGAAAAAAGACACATGTCCATCCAGTTTAGCGTATCCCCCCCCCCCCCCCCGCCACCCCAATATTGATCATGGAAAAGGCATAAGAAACCCAATGATGTACAAGCCAATTTTTCCCATTTAGGAAAAAAAAAAATCCTCCCGGTCTCCAATCCGGAAAATTAGAATGATTCCCGGATCACCGGCCTCTCTGAAGTAATCAATGACTATAATATGTATCATTGTAACACTCAACAAAGGCATCCATTATTACTTGCAAGCATTAATTTAATATGCCTTAGAATACAATGTTTAGGATGTAAAGTTTTATGCTGACGTGTTTATGTATATGATGTGTTAATGATGGAGGATGTGTAATGGCGCAGTGAGGCACATAAAATAGAGCGGTAATGCGGAGTAAAGTAATGTGTGTTACCCTCTGGATGTGATTGACATGTATGATATGTATAGCTCCTACAGAACGTATGAGGGCAGTGCCTGTTGCTAAAAGATTATGTAGAAGTTATGCCAAAGACAAAAGAGCTCAGAGACAAGATTGTGTGAAGAAGGATACAAAAACATTTCCGCTGCACTGAAAGTTCCCAAGAGCACAGCAGCCTCCATAATTCTTAAAGTTTGGAACACCTGGGACTCTTCCTGGAGCTGACCAACCCACCAAATTAAGTCATTGGGGAGGAAGAGTCTTGGTAAGATAGTTGACCAACAACCCAGTGATCACTCTGGCTGAGCTCCAAAGATCCTGTGTGCAGATAGGAGAAACTTCCAGAAGGGCAACCACCCCTGCAGCACTCAACTATCTGAGATTTATGGCAGTGTGGCCAGAAAGGAGCCTCCTCAGTGAAATACGCATGAAAGACCTCCTGGAGTTTGCCAAAAAGCACCTAAAGGACCCTCAGACTGTGAAAAACAAGATTCTCTGGTCTGATGAAACCAGGATTGAACTTCTTGAGCTGAATTCTAAGTATTCTGTCTGCAGGAAACCAGGCACCGCTCATCACCTGCCCAATACAATTCCTACAGTGAAGCCCGGTGGTGGCAGCATTATTCTGTAGGGTTGTTTGTTTTACAGCAGCTAGGGCAAGTAGACTGATCAGGGTTGATGAAAAGCTGAATGGAGCAAAGTACAGAGATATTCCTAATGAAAACCTGATCCAGAGTGCAAGGGACCTTGAACCGGGCAGAAGGGTCACCTTCCAACAAGGCAATGACTCTAAACACACAGCCAAGACAACAGGAGGGGCTTAGAGACAACTCTGTGAATGTCCTTGAGTGGCCCAGCCAGAGCCCCGAATAGAACCCTATCGAACATCTCTGGAGAGACACGAAAATGGCTGTCCACAGACAGTCCCAATCCAGCTTGACAGAGGTCAAGAGAATCTACAGAGACGAATGGCAGAAAATCCTCAATTCCAGGTGGGCAAACCCTGTAGCATCGTATTCAAGAAGACTTTAAGCTGTAATCGTTGCTTCAACTAAAATGTAAAATAAGGGAAAAGGGTCTGAAGACTTTCTGAATGTACTGTATGTAAAATAAGGGAAAGGGTCTGAAGACTTTCTGAATGTACTGTATCTACAAAAAGTCTTGCATATTGGAAGCACTGTTTTAAATGAGTATTGATGGGTCTGGCATTGAGTTTTCTCAAAACTACCTAAATAAAAACTTGCCTATATAAAAAAAATAAAAGCTTAGTCTGTATCAACCAAACATAGTGCAATTATTGACAATTCTGAGAGGCTACTCAGTGTGTCACATCAACTTGACAAAGGGCGGAGAGTTATTGCCTGAAACATTGCCGTTACCTTGTACCAAGCTGCTTTCTTGGACTCAAAGGAAATAAAATCACCTCCATATTACATTAAAAATTGAGTTCTGTCCTTCGACTGAAGAACCTGTATAATACAACTTGGACTAGAAAAGTTGCTCAAGACATACACCACCTTCATACCCTGTTCAGAAAGTACTGTGCTCATTTGGTGTAAAGATGGGGTTGGGCAGGTTGAAATCCAATGGGCTGCTCTTTCTTTCCCTAACACCTGTTGTTGGAGATAATCAGGAGGCCCCATACACATTAGTCAACCATGTGTATAGCCACTGTCATGCTATGTCACGTTATACAGTATATATATTTATATTTCATATGTTTTAATATTTCACATCTTGAAAAAATCAAAGAAGTCCTTACACAAAAATGAATACATCATATTAATATACTTGTGTGCAACGAGATACTGTGGCTTATATTGATTGACCTGTTGGACCCCGACAGTCTAACATTATTTATTGTACAATTACTATGATTCGTTTTATTGTATCAGTTACATTATTTGCAGGATTGTGGCTTTTGTCGGCTCCAACAATGAAGTATTGATGCTGGGCTCTGTAATTATTATTTTAAGCTGTATAGTTAAACAAGTGCTCGGGCTCTAAACCTTTGTGGCCATTGATAATAATCTTGAGAGAAGCCATTGCCCTATCATACTGCTGCAATTATAAGATGTCCGGTCTTTACACAGACACTCCAGTGTTTGGTTAATGATTTCTTCCAGAATAATAATCTTCTTCTTATTCCTTCTTTTTCTTCTTATTCCTTCTTCTCCTTCTTATTCCTTTTTCTTATTATTCCTTCTTCTCCTTCTTCTTATTCCTTCTTCTTCCGTCTTCTCCTTCTCCTTCTTCCTTCTTCTCTTTCTTCTCCTTCTTCTTCCTCCTTCTCCTTCTTCTTCCTTCTTTCTTCTTCTTTCTTCCTTCTTCTTTCTTCCTTCTTCTTTCTTCCTTCTTTCTTTCTTCTTTCTTTCTTTCTTCTTCTTTCTTCTTCTTCCTTCTTCTTTCTTCTTCTCCTTCTTCTCTTTCTTCTCCTTCTTCTTCTTCCTTCTTTCTTCCTTCTTCTTTCTTTCTTCTGTCTTTCTTCTTCTTTCTTTCTTTCTTCTTTCTTCTTCTTCCTTCTTATTTCTTCTTCTTCTTTCTTCTTTCTTTCTTCTTCTTCTTTCTTCTTCTTCCTTCTTCTTCTTCCTTCTTTCTTCTTTTTTTCCCTTCTTTCTTCTTCTTTCTTCTTTTTTTTCTTTCTTCTTTCTTCTTCTTCCCACTGATAAAGAAGCTAGTTTTTGATCAAAACTTTTTTTCTCTTTTTGCGCATTCTGTGTCAGTTCTGTGAAAGCAGTCAGTAACAGTAATCAGTAGATGTTTTGTTCAGGATGCCCTGACTATGTCCAGACACATTTATATCTATCTATCCAATGAATTCATTTGCTTTATTTATTATTTTGTATTGAAAAATATGATTGCCCTCACTAAATTGATTGCCCTCTCAGAAGGACTACAACTGTCCATATGCCTTATTAGAGTATATGGAAACATAGAGGAAGATTCCTGCTTGGGTCGTCCATGAGCCAGAGTGAAAAGCCAATCTGTAAGAGCAGCTCCCACTCCCGCGGACGCAGCAAGTTAATGCATTACATGATATATTATATTGATGTAATGCTATATTCCCCTTACATTGGGAGCTACAAGGAAACTGTGTAGCCAGACACGGCATCCCCCCATGGATAACAATAGAGAAGTCAGAGAATTTCGCCCCACAATGATCAGAGATTCAGAGCCCTTTCATACTGAAAGTCTGCATGTCCACGGGTGGGTCGGATACCGCGGGTGGGAGCCAAGTGACGTCCGGTAAACCTGTCATGTGGGCTTCTAATGACACCACTGATTACATCCCTGCCGGGTTCCCATTGGCTGCATCAGTCACATTGGTAAATAACCCATACCATTGCTGCCACCAATGAAAACAGAGGACTGGAGCAGTAGTCAGCGGCGGCGGGGATGCAGCATGTAGCGGGAAGTGAGTTTGAGTGTTTTTGTTTAACACACAGCTTGTCCTTCCCTTCATATATATATATATGTTAGAAAATCTCTTTACGGCTGGGTTCAGATGGGGAGGAAATCCTGAGGAATGTCCGCAGCGGGGCCGCACGGAAATTCCGCAAGATTTCCCCAGCTGAAGTCCCACGGGCTTTGGCGTGGGTTTTGAAAGCAGTTTATTCCGCTGTGGCCATCTCTCCCCATAGAGAGGAGAGAGCCCACAATGGAAACAATTGACATTCCGCAGCTTTGAATTCCGTGCAGCATGTCAGTTTCAGCGCAGTTTGTCCGCAAAGGACTGTCTGTAGTGCGTGGACAAGATTTTTGCAAATCTCTTCCACTTTGCTGCTTGGTCTCGGGCTTAACATTGCTGCCGTAATTTCTGTGCAGACAATCTGCACGGAAATTCCGCAGCAATTCCACCCCGCGTGGACCCAGCCTAACGGGGGGTTCACATACATTGTATTTAGAAAAATGCCAGATTTTTCCTGGTGTTTTTCTGTCCTTTTTTAGGCAAACAATGGTATGGTCAGTTGTTATTTCCAAGTCAATAGGGACATATTAAACATGTTACAAACTGCATTTTGACATATTTCTTCATTTATGAGTATTTTGGGTCTATGATGTTTCTTAACAATCACATCAGGTTGGCAATTTGTTGCTTTTTTCTGGGGTATGATTAGAAAACATTAGCATATCTATGGAAAGCAGTAGTGAAGTAAAGGTGGGGCTGAAGAGGGGGGATCATGAGGGTGTAGTGTGGAGCCCGGCCCTGCACTAGGCGTAATACCATGGATCAGGTTTAGTTGGAGTGCGGTTTTCAAGCCGATGTACAGAAGTTAAAAAAAAAGATGTTTTTTCTGAAGCAGCAGCTTTTTCCTCCCTGGGCTGCAGTCCAGTATTGCAGATCAGACCCTATAATTTTTTTAGGTTGAATTTTGTACAGTCCTTATCAGACAAACTACAAGTCAAGGTACCGTTTAGAGATGAGCGAACGTACTCGTCCGAGCTTGATACTCGTTCGAGTATTAGGGTGTTCGAGATGCTTGTTACTCGTGACGAGTACCACGCGATGTTCGGGTTACTTTCATTTTCTTCCCTGAGAAATTTGCGCGCTTTTCTGGCCAATAGAAAGACAGGGAAGGCATTACAACTTCCCCCTGCGACGTTCAATGACATTCAATGACAATTATGTCATTGAATGGCTGTGATTGGCTGAAGGCACGTGTGTTTCTGGAGGCGGGGATTTCAAGCCCTGCGTCCAGAAAGCAATGCTCTTCCGGGGACCAGGAGGGAGCGACAGCCTGCAGGAGCGCCGCAGAACGCCGGGTGAAGTGAGTAATGATTTTTATTCTTTGCTCCGCTGTATTCCCGGCGTATAAGGTGACAGTTGGGGGGTCGTCTTATACGCCCCGTCGCCTTATACACCAGTATATATTTTTATTGTAACACATTTCTGGATGAATTGCAGGGAAGGGCTTATATATTTAAGCCCTTCCCGACAATTCATCCCGCGATCGCCGGCAGCCCATTGCTTTCAGTGGAACCTGCTGTATTGCCGGCTCCATTGAATTCAATGGGCAAACATCGTTCTTCTCTGCCACAGCTGTTACAGCTATGGCAGAGGAGAACGATCTTTATGCTGACAGTGTGTGTGTGTGTGTGTGGGGGGGGGGCACTCTTGCCGCTATTGTGGCTTAATAGTGGGACCTGGGAACTTGAGATGCAGCCCAACATGTAGCCCCTCGCCTGCCCTATCCGTTGCTGTGTCGTTCCCATCACTTTCTTGAATTGCCCAGATTTTCACACAAGGAAACCTTAGCGAGCATCGGCGATATACAAAAATGCTCGGGTCGCCCATTGACTTCAATGGGGTTCGTTACTCGAAACGAACCCTCGAGCATCGCGAAAAGTTTGTCCCGAGTAACGAGCACCCGAGCATTTTGGTGCTCGCTCATCTCTAGTACCGTTACATGAGACAACTGTCGGGAACATATGTGCCCGACTGCCATCCCAGCGACTATCACTATTATACTTCTACACAAGAGTGATATTCATTCACTGAATGGAGGTGGAGCGTATAGAAGATCTCTTATACCCACCTACTGCCAATCACTGTGGGTAGTTGTTGTTCACCCAGGCCAACAGTTGCTTGGTTTTTAAGTGAGCTAAAAACCAAGCGACTCCCACAAGTGAGTGATTTCCCGCTTAGGCCCTGTCGGTCACTGCATGTACATGGGACAGCTACCACAGAAAATCGCTGTATTCAGAGATTATTCAAGCGATAATTGTCCCATGTAAAGGTACCGTAAGTGAACATTACGGATGCTTTCCCACTTGCACTGGAGATTCTGCTTACCTGCTTCGTTTGAGGAGCAGGATATGGGAATCCTTGCGTTCAAATGGTTCTGTCTCTAGACAGAACCGAACAGTGCCGGGCAGACCCCATTAACTATGGCTTTCTGCCCACCTGCCTGGTTTTGGGACAGAACAAAATGTAACAAACCTGGCATGGCACACTACGTATAGTGGCATATTTGGCAGTTCTCACTGCATGCTACCGGTGGGGTCGGGTAGGGGAAGGTGTTGGCTTGTTGTGACATCAGCTCGTGTATGGATAGGGACCCATTCCAAGTGAAATAAAAAATATAAAAATTGGAGAACTAAACAAAAATTGGGTGTAGTAGTCCTTGCCCCTGGAGCATGTAGTGTGGTACCTGAGTGCAGATGTTATAGGTGGTGGAAAGGACTCCGGGAAGCAGACTTTGATGGTGAAAATAGTTTAACACTTTTATCGTCAGAGAGAGAATTTTTGAATTGCGAACAGTTACATCACTTGAATTACGTTTCCTTGCAGTAGTTACTGATAGTTACAATACGAATACATTCTTCCTTGGGTTTGGGAGTCTTTTGAGTCTGAAATCCCCTTGTCCTTGTCCAAGTGAATCATTCACTATAGCTTTAGTTAGCTGACTTGGACTAGAAAGGGTTATCTTGCTGGCATTTGTTGCACTAACTCCTGGGTGCTGCTTTGTTTCCCTGAACTTTCTTCTTCTTCTCTCTCTCTTTTTCTCTTTGACTAACACTCCAGAATAACGTAGCCTTGAGTACTCACGCTTAGATGACCCCCTTCCCACTGCACTGGCTTTCTCCTTGTCCCTCCCCAGTCTCTACCTCAGGCCTCACTCAACTAGACTTCTGCCAGGCCTGGACTACACGTCTTTATCTCCACCCACTCTCTCCTTTTATACCATTCCACTAACCCAGCCTAGCAAGGGTGCCCACCAATGACAGACCTGCTGCATCTGGCAAACCATTCCTTGGACCATTGCTAGGCAACTTGTACTTACCAAGTGCTTAGAAACAAGGCCAGGCCATAAAAGAATGGAGGAACATGAACAATAGCATTATAACATTTCACATGCTTTATGCACATTTAACTCAGTAGTCCCCAGGCTGGGGTACCACAAAAAAGTGCTGCATGCAGTACTTTTTCTTATAGCATTTCCAGCGGGATTTGCTACGGAACGTCTGGCTGGAGGTTCTGATGCAAATGTGAAACCGCCTTTAGCTTTTTTTAAAAAAAAATATGTCTAAAGTTAGCTAAAATATGTAAAGGAAAAGATAATGATTCTACTTTTTTGCTATTCTTAAATAAACCATGATACGGACTAAAGATAATAATCAAAATAGCTGCTAAAGAGAATCTGTCACCATCTTTTTTGCAACCCTCTCTAAAGGCAGTATAAGGTAGTGCCTGCCACACTGAATGCAGTGATATATTTGCTGTGTGTATCTGTGCGGTAGTTTGGAAGAAACTTGCATTTTATTAGTAGCAGCCAGACACAGAACTAGTCCTGCATATTCATAAACTGCAGCCTAGCCACACCCACCGCACCCTTCAGCCAATGATTGGCAGCTTTCTCTCTATGCACAGTAATAGGCAGACAGCAGTCAATCATTGGCTGGAGGACAACGTGGGTGTAACCAGCCTGCAGCTCATAAATATCCAGGACTACTTTAAGTAGTCCTCTATGCATTTGCTGCTACTGATAAAATGCAAGTTTCTCCCAAACTACTGCACAGATCAACACAGGAGACATATCACTGTAATCAGTGTGACAGACACTAACGTATGCTGCTCTCAGAGGGGGGTGCAAAAGGACGGTGATAATGTCTCTTTAACATGAAAGTGAGACACTATGACATTAAACAACGTTCTTCGGTGACAATAGGAGATGATGCTGGAATTAATCACTTGAACATGAAAAACAAAGATGAATACAGTTTTATTAGAAGGGTTGAAACAAAGACATGCTGATCCGCGAGAGTATCCAGTGTGTCAATATATAGAAAGCTTGTTTTATTTACATGATAGGTTAAAATAATATGATCATAAGACGAAAAACATAGAAATAACAGGGCAAAAACAGCAGGTTCAGGGTGACAGAAACCAAAGACTTGTCAACACCAATGGATCAATCATACTTGGAAGAAGAATGATGACTTCTCCTTAAAGAGAATCTGCCACAATGACGGGCTTCTTTATATTCCTGTACGGCCTCCTAAGAGATCCCCTCGGAGAGTTACAATAGTGGGTGCACTGCTGTACGTCTACTAGACAGCTCCCGGAAAAGGATCGTGTGGCATAATCTCTATGACACCCCAAAAACAGAAGACCGTTCTGTAGCACATGACCATGTTATACACCATGTGACTCCACTGGCCAGGAAGTGGGTCCTTTCCTCTCTGATTAGCAGTTTGGGGGTCTGTTTTGTTGGTATAGTTTTACTTTAGTTGTAACACTTATGACATCATACACATGGCATTATTTTAGTAGGTCTTTCATAATGGTAATTTCTCTTTAATGTGGTTGTCCAAGACTTCTTCCTGCAGGGGGAGCACCGCTCGTGTCTAGTAGTTGGGTCTGGTCTTACAGCTCAGGCCTGTTCCCTTTATGTAAGAAGCACATCGGACAGCACACACTAGAATCCAGATGTTCAGAACAGTTTGTAGTTTGCAAAGATCACGTTTCGAGTTAGTGCTCTTTGTCAAGCATGTAGCAACGTCTGAGGAACAAATCTACCAAATCCACATATCTGTTTTGACCCAGAGGACAATCCAATATAGGACAATATGTAGAACCATCCTGTTCTTGGAGAGGAAGATGGACCAAAGTTGCCATAGAGGTCGCCTCTCCGTCCAAGCAGATTTGTGGATTTCATAGATTTGTTGCTCAAGCTTTGCTACATGCTTGATAAAGGGCACTGGCTCGAAACGTTGATGGACTATGCCAATAAACCTTATGAGCATTTCAAAAGTATTCTAGTGTGTGCTGTCCGATTATGTCCTTCTGGATCTGAGAGAGTCTGGGAGGGAGGGACTCTGGGACACGGCACCATGCCATATGCAGAAGAGGGAGTGCTACTAACCACAGTTCTACTGTCACCTGTTATGTGGATGAGACACGGTCCATCAAAAGGAGTAGAGACGTTTTTGGTGAGGGGGATTATTAACTGACCCCTTTCTAGTCTCAAAGAACTTTAAGGATTAGGACTGCGGATATTCAGGGGAGGTATTGTTATTGGGAAATTATTTAATAACTATGACCATTAATGAGAATATCTGGAACTACAAAATGAATGGCCAACATGCAACACTCTTGTTGATCAGCTGTCTAAAGGCGCCTGATAGTCCCTTACATTGTTTGCCAGGCACAGCTCCATATTTTCGTTGTGGCTATACCTGCTAAAACAATGCAATGCGGCTCAGTCGCATACAGGTAGATTAGAGTAAGCTGCAGTCCTGGGTCAGCCACTGACAAAGATACGAAGGTATGTCTGGTAGACTATGAAGGGGACGTAGTGGTGGAGTACCATGGCCCTTCAGTCAGCTGACTGTTTTTGATGCAGCATTTAGACACCATCAGTCTGCTATTATTGGCCTATTTTAAGGCCATACATTTTGATTTTAGACCTTCAGAACCAAGAGGTTGTTTTTAATCTTTCCATCAACATGTTCCAAGAGCTATAATTTGTCTTCTTCTGACGTAGTTCTCTATTTCTTTTTAAGGGTACTTTTTCACGCCACATGCACTGTGGTTTAAATAATGTTATCTTTTTACAATTTCGGCAGCACCTATATGCATTTGTTTTAATATTAAAAAAAATAAAAAAGTGACCTGAATTTTTTTTGGATGCAGGCAGGGACATTTTTACTTGTTCTCCCTTGGTGACTACTAGAAGTTTTGATCCTGTCACGTTGCCTCACCATTGCTCATCCTGCTCACCTGCTCCTGGGGTTGCAGTTGAACGTCGCCTGCCACATGCTGCCCACCACACCTCTGCTTCTGCTTGCTCCCAGTCTTCTGCCCATAAGGCTCACATATGTTCCCACAGTCTCCCTTTTTTTAAAGGGCTAGCGCGCACTCCCTAATCCAGTCTCCTATCAATCACCAGCCATTCACTGCTATACTGGGCATGCTACCCTCATGGAGGATGCCTAAGTAATTTAGACTCGGTTAGTGTATATTCTGGTTCTGACCCTCACTTGACTTTTTTGACTTCTGTGTTCCCTGCCTTTGGCTCTGTATTTTGGACTTTGCTATTACTTGCTGCCTGCCGGGGCCTCCAGCCTGGACCTCGTTATTGCACCTGTGCTGCCAGCCTTGACCAAAGCCTACTCCTGTTCAGACCTTCAGGTATCGCACAGACACACTACTGGGACTATCTGGATGACCCTTGGGGACCCTGCAGCCAAGACAGGATCCCACTTGGAGGGATCAAGGCTGAAATAGAGGGTTTCCAAGATACTACCGCCTCAGATAGCCAAAACTCAAATTGGTGTGTGGCAAGATGTATCCACATCCACTTGCCTGACAGATCCTTTGATTACTGCCAGCACCATCACTGATGGAATGGGTACAGTTCATTAGCTTATGCCATCCAGTGGCTGTACCATCTTCTATATATTTGTCAATGTCTGTTTCTTGGAGCGTCACACGCAAATTGTACGACCCATTGACATGAAACTTTGCACACAGTATAATCTAGACCCAGAGAAGGTTAAAGGCTAAAAAAAATCTGAAATGTTGTTGTCTCGGCAACCTTATTTGCATTTTTTTTGTCTTTGCTTGAATTTTAATGCAGCGACCCCAAAATTTGCTTTCACCAATGGATTCTGACTCAGTTTAATATTCCTGGTTATTTCCAACAAGTAATTTCCACTAGAAGAGTCACACTGGGCGATGGACACTTGTGTTTCAGAACTGCTTCTTCACCCCAGTCTAACCCCGGTGGAGCCACCAATCATTGGCCCATTTTGTCCTTCCTAATTCCGCCTTTGATGTCCGTGTGGATAATGATCCCCAGACAGGAAAACATGGAGCAAATTTATGAACACCAGCCCTGATTTATCAAAACTGTCTAACAGGAAATCAACAGACAGTAAAAAACAGTTTTTGGTGCCAATAACAGCCAATCACAGAGCAGCTTTCATGTTACCTCAGTATAATATATAACAACCAATCACAGCGCAGCTTTCACGTTACCTCAGTGGTATAATATATAACAACCAATCACAGTGCAGCTTTCATGTTACCTCAGCAGTATAATATATAACAACCAATCACAGCACAGCTTTCATGTTACCTCAGCAGTATAATATAACAACCAATCACAGCGCAGCTTTCATGTTACCTCAGCGGTATAATATATAACAACCAATAACAGAGCAGATTTCATGTTACCTCAGCGGTATAATATATAACAACCAATCGCAGCACAGCTTTCATGTTACCTCAGCAGTATAATATATCACAACCAATCACAGCGCAGATTTCATGTTACCTCAGTATAATATATAACAACCAATCACAGCACAGCTTTCATGTTACCTCAGCAGTATAATATATAACAACCAATCACAGCACAGCTTTCATGTTACCTCAGCAGTATAATATATAACAACCAATCACAGTGCAGCTTTCATGTTACCTCAGCAGTATAATATATCACAACCAATCACAGCGCAGCTTTCATGTTACCTCAGCGGTATAATATATAACAACCAATAACAGCACAGCTTTCATGTTATCTCAGCAGTATAATATATAACAACCAATAATAGCACAGCTTTCATGTAACCTCAGCAGTATAATATATAACAACCAATCACAGCGCAGCTTTCTTGTTACCTCAGCGGTATAATATATAAAAACCAATCACAGCACAGCTTTCATGCTACCTCAGCGGTATAATATATAAAAACCAATCACAGCGCAGCTTTCATGCTACCTCAGCGGTATAATATATAACAACCAATCACAGTGCAGCTTTCATGTTACCTCAGCGGTAGAATATATAACAACCAGTCACAGCGCAGCTTTCATGTTACCTCAGCGGTATAATATATAACAACCAATCACACAAGTATAATATTTAACAACCAATAACAGCACAGCTTTCATGTTACCTCACCGGTATAATATATAACAACCAGTCACAGCGCAGCTTTCATGTTACCTCAGCGGTATAATATATAACCACCAATCACAGCGCAGCTTTCATGTTACCTCAGCAGTATAATATATAACAACCAATCACAGTGCAGCTTTCATGTTACCTCAGTGGTAAAATATATAACAACCAATCACAGTGCAGCTTTCATGTTACCTCAGTGGTATAATATATAATAACCAATCACAGCGCAGCTTTCATGTTACCTCAGTGGTATAATATATAACAACCAATCACAGCACAGCTTTCATGTTACCTCAGCAGTATAATATATAATAACCAATCACAGCGCAGCTTTCATGTTACCTCAGTGGTATAATATATAACAACCAATCACAGTGCAGCTTTCATGTTACCTCAGCAGTATAATATATAACAACCAATCACAGCGCAGCATTCTTGTTACCTCAGCGGTAAAATATATAACAACCAATCACAGCGCAGCTTTCATGTTACCTCAGCGATATAATATATAACAACCAATGACAGCACAACTTTCATGTTACCTCAGTGGTATAATATATAACAACCCATCACAGCGCAGCTTTCATGTTACATCAGTGGTGTAATATATAACAACCAATCACAGTGCAGCTTTCTTGTTACCTCAGCGGTATAATATATAACAACCAATCACAGCGCAGCTTTCATGTTACCTCAGTGGTGTAATATATAACAACCAATCACAGCACAGCTTTCATGTTACCTCAGTATAATATATAACAACCAATCACAGTGCAGCTTTCTTGTTACCTCAGTGGTATAATATATAACAACCAATCACAGGGCAGCTTTCATGTTACCTCAGCAAATCTTTTTGTTTCCGCTCCTGATGGAAAAACCAGAAACCCTGTGTATCAGAAGGCCTTGCAGTAAAAGTTATATAATAAAAATGTTAAATGCAAGGATCATTGAATTTGTGAACACATTTCATGGCGGTAATCAGCATCGGCGCTCCCACGTATTTATGTGGCCGTTCTGGTATCATCTTTTCTTACTTAAAATGTCCCGTTGTATATCGCACGCATTCTGTATCCGACACCCGGGCTAGTTATATTATATCGCTATAAGCACACCACCATTAGGACCCAGTGATACATCCATTACAAGAAGGGCTTATTATAACTGGAAGGAGCGCGGCCAAGAGCGTTATAATAAAGATATGTAGTGTCCATAAATAATGCAAATGGCTTTTTTAAACAGCGTAATCTAATATCTCCCTGAGCTACAAGTCACCAGCCTGCAGGTCCTCTACTTGGATACTCTCCTGTTAACCCCTGTAGTCTGTACGCTGGCCTTCTTCTGCTTTTACTGGGACATTGTATAGATTCAATCTGCCACAAACAATGCTGATATCTCAACTGGCCTGAATAATGGCAGCCGGGGACCTGGGTGACAGGAACGGACGCCCTCTTGTTTCTCACATTGCAGGTGAACATACTTTGCTAAACATTGTTTCAGATGATCTGCAGAAAACAAGTTAACTTCAGAATGGTCAACTTCAGTGGCTGTTCATAAACATCACAAACAGCCGTAACCATGTGCTAAGGATGGGACGGGGAAGGTGGGGTCCATAGCAGAATTAGTTCAGAGATTGAAATCTAATATATAGGCTACTGTCCCTTTTATCAGACCCACCTCATCACTCTCTAGCGCCTCACAGAGTCCTGGGGCTCACACTACCTCCCAGCGTTCTTCAGCCACACACTGCTCTGACTTTCATTACTTGAGCCTATTCACTAAGACCTGCAGCATCTTGACTGTGCAACGTATACAGGCTCTCCAGCACTTCATATGGACTCAGCCACACACAGTCTCTGCTTCCTCACCTTAATAAAGCTTATCTCTGATGCTGCTCACTGCTGCCACCTATTGCTCAGTCCAGAGACAACACACAGTGGAGGCACCAAGCCCGTAGGTAAAAGCAGGAAGCAAAGTCAGAATAAGTAATTCACTTTAGTAAGGGGCAATAAGGATTGCAAGATAAGTGTATGTGTATTGACGTTGATGTGAATGACTAAGATATTCATTTTGTGTTTCTGAGAGGTTGAATAAGGCTATAGTATAGGCAGGAAGTGTTGTCATGAGGCTACAGGAATACTGCAAGGATTGGCATTGTAATTTTAATCAATGATGGCTAGTAAGCAATTAAAAATGTCACTACATTTCATACAATCTGAAGCACCTTTATCTTTTTGGGGAGCTTAGACTGCTTTAACATACTAGATTGACCCTTGGTTGTGAACTTCTAAATTTGCTCGGTTAGTTGATTATTTAGAGGGTCACTTTGCATTTGGAGCAGATATCTAATATAAAAAAAACTACATGTCTCTCTCTGTCTGTTCCTTTCTCTCTGTTTGTGTGTCTCTCTCATTGTCTGTCTCTCTCTGTCTGCCTCTCTTTCTATCTGTCTCTTTTTCTGTCTCTCTATTGCTCTCTCTGTCTGCCTCTCTTTCTATCTGTCTCTTTTTCTGCATCTCTATTGCTCTCTCTTTCTGTCTCTCTATCGCTCTCTTTATCCGTCTCTCTATTGCTCTCTTTCTGTCTCTCTATCGCTCTCTCTTTCTGTCTCTCTATCGCTCTCTCTTTCTGTCTCTCTATCGCTCTCTTTATCCGTCTCTCTATCGCTCTCTTTATCCATCTCTCTATTGCTCTCTCTTTCTGTCTCTCTATTGCTCTCTCTGTCTGCCTCTCTTTCTATCTGTCTCTTTTTCTGTCTCTCTATTGCTCTCTCTGTCTGCCTCTCTTTCTGTCTCTTTTTCTGTCTCTCTATTGCTCTCTCTTTCTGTCTCTCTATCGCTCTCTTTATCCGTCTCTGTATTGCTCTCTCTTTCTGTCACTCTATCGCTCTCTCTTTCTGTCTCTCTATCGTTCTCTTTATCCGTCTCTCTATTGCTCTCTTTCTGTCTCTCTATCGCTCTCTCTTTCTGTCTCTCTATTGCTCTCTCTTTCTGTCTCTCTATCGCTCTCTTTTTCTGTCTCCCTATCGCTCTCTCTTTCTGTCTCCCTATCGCTCTCTCTTTCTGTCTCTCTATTGCTCTCTCTCTGTTTCTCTATCACTCTGAAGCACAGCAGCGCCGCCCATAGACGTAACATTGTCTGATATGTCACCCCGCCTGACAGTCCCTGAATGCATTAAACTCACATGTGATGATTTTCCGGCACCGGTGAGCGTGTGCCTCATCTAATGACACCAACATCATACAACAAAGTTACAGCAAAGGGGGCAAAGTGTGGGGCAAGAAAAGGCCTGTAGGCTTATGTATATTAGATTTGCATATTTGCATCCACTGCCACAAACTGTCAGTTTATAAAAAGGCGGCATCAACGACATCTTTACTGTACAAAGTATGAGTGTGCCATATATTGTACAGAGGAGGGGCATATATATATACATATTTAAGTATATTTAATGCATATCAATCTAAGAGCCTCTGAATAACAATGAATGCATACATAATGAATATTTCTGGCATACATAGTATTACCAATCACAATGCTATTACTTCAATTACTCCTTTTAGGAGCAGGACTCTAGCTTATGAGGAGGGCAAAAGAGACAATGCACAAGCACTTTCACTACACAGGTCTTAAAGGGGTTGTCCCGCGGCAGCAAGTGGGTCTATACACTTCTGTATGGCCATATTAATGCACCTTGTAATGTACATTGTGCATTAATTATGAGCCATACAGAAGTTATAAAAAGTTTTTTACTTACCTGCTCCGTTGCTAGCGTCCTCGTTCCCATGGAGCCGACTAATTTCCGCCCTCCGATGGCCAAATTAGCCGCGCTTGCGCAGTCTGGGTCTTCTGCTCTCTTCAATGGAGCCGCTCGTGCAGAATGCCGGCTCCGTGTAGCTCCGCCCCGTCACGTGCCGATTCCAGCCAATCAGGAGGCTGGAATCGGCAATGGACCGCACAGAAGAGCTGCGGTCCACGGAGGGAGCAGACCCCGGCGGCCATCTTCAGCAGGTAAGTATGAAGACGCCGGACCGCCGGGATTCAGGTAAGCGCTGAGCGGTTTGTTTTTTTAACCCCTGCATCGGGGTTGTCTCGCGCCGAACGGGGGGGGAGGGGGGGGGTTAAAAAAAAAAAAAACCCGTTTCGGCGCGGGACAACCCCTTTAAACTACAAGTTCACTCCAGTGTTTAACAGACAGGACATGGGAGTTTGAAAAGTTTTTTAAGTGCATGTCCAACTTTTTAAAATGTTAAAATGTGCCATGTGATAGAAGAGGTCCTGTGGGTGAAATGCCATCACACTAATGTAAACTACTAGAAGAATAGAGAAAGACACCAGTAAAGGGGCAACAGAGATACATTGGTTAGGCAGGTATATTAGGAGGTCCTTTTCATTTGTACACTGTGCCCCAAATAATAATAAACACAATGAACACTAAGGGACAGGGGTGTAGCTATAGGCAGTGCAGGGGTAGCAGCCGCTACCGGGCCATGGAGCCTCAGAGCACCCAAAGGCCCCCATCACAGAAGAAGACACCAGTATTATAAACTGCACATGGTAGGTTGGGGGCCCTGTTACAGATTTCACATCGGGCCCAAGAGATTCAAGTTACGCCTCTGCTAAGGGAATCTGACATCAGAAAGTGAGATATTTTACGTTAAGTGCATTTTTAAGAATTTTAGATTTTTTTTTACATTTTTAATGCAATGATCTGTATTAAAAAAAACTAAAATCCTGCAGTTTGTTAACTAACCACTAAACCTTATAGATAGCCGGACACTTCCTGTTCTGTAAGACCTTTCAGCAGCCATCTCATTATCACCACAGACAGGAGTATAATGAAAAGTGGTGCCTATATATAGATAACACAGGATCCACCATTCACAACAGGTGATAATCACTGATCATCTACTCCCCTCCCTGCACAATGATCTCTGCACAGGTCACAGAACATACCTACAACACTCTCCCATAGAAGTCAGTGGGCCCCCTCCTGTCTATTGTGTCCATGGCGCATGAGTTCTGCTGTAAACCATATGGTATCTCTAAATTCTGTATATGCTGTTACACTGCAACAAAAGAACAAGACGCCCCCATAGTCAGTCCAAACATAGAAAAAAGATCTACAATCAGAAAATAAAAACATATTAGAAAAACTGCATATGATTCACTATCTGATTTTAATTGGTACAATTATAGGTGATACATTCCCTTTATGTTAGCCTCACATTACATGACACTGTACAGGGCTACCACTAACCTTGGTCCAGTCATTTTGTTCCCTGTTACTCAATAGGGAGCTCCCTATAGGAGTAGGAGTAGAATAGCAGTAGGGGAGCTCCCTATATTCCTGAGTAGGGGGAAGCCACCAGCCTTGGACCAGTCATTTTGTTCCCTATTGCTCAATAGGGAGCTCCCACTGACCTCAGTTCAGTCATTTTGTTCCCTGTTACTCAGCAGGGGCTTCATGCTAACCTCGGCCCAGTCATATTATTCTCTGTTACTCAATAGGGGGCTCCCACTAACCTCAGTTCAGTCATTTTGTTCCTTTTTACTCAGGAGGGGGCTCACGCTAACCTCAGTCCAGTCAGTTTGTTCCCTGTTGCTCAATAAGGAACTCCCTATAGGGGTAGGAGTAGAATAGCAGTAGGGGAGCTCCCTATATACCCCAGTAGGGGGCTGCCATCAGCCTCGGACCAGTCATTTTGTTCCCTGTTACTCAGCAAGGGCTTCATGCTAACCTCAGTCCAGTCATATTATTCTCTGTTACTCAATAGGGGGCTCCCACTAACCTCAGTTCAGTCATTTTGTTCCTTTTTACTCAGGAGGGGGCTCACGCTAACCTCAGTCCAGTCAGTTTGTTCCCTGTTGCTCAATAAGGAACTCCCTATAGGAGTAGGAGTAGAATAGCAGTAGGGGAGCTCCCTATATTCCCCAGTAGGGGGCTGCCACCAGCCTCGGACCAGTCATTTTGTTCCCTGTTATTTAGTAGGGGGCTCACGCTAACCACAGATCAGTCATTTCGTTTTTTGTTACTCAGTAGGGAGCTGCCACTAACCTCAATCCAGTCCTTTTGTTCCCTGTTACTCAGTAGGGGGCTTACGCTAACCTCCGTCCAGTCATTTTATTCTCTGTTCCTCAGTAGGGGGCTGCTACTAGCCTTACTGCAGTCATTGTGTTCCCTGTTGTGCAATAAGGAGCTCCCTATAGGAGTAGGAGTAGAATAGCAGTAGGGGAGCTTCCTATATTCCCCAGTAGGGGGATGCCACCAGCCTCGGAACAGTCATTTTGTTCCCTATTGCTCAATTCGTGGCTCCCACCAACCTCAGTCCAGTCATTTTGTTGCCTAATACATTCTTGTAAGATCAGCAAAGTTAAAACACTGCTTTAACTTTTCCATTATCCTAATGGAAAAAAAAGCTCTCCTATTACTGGTTTTTAGCTGCTTAGTGAAAAATATGTTATTGAGTCATCAAAGGGTAAATTCATAATGATTTGGAACTATAAAACAACTCTTCTAAAATGATAACAAAACTGCAAGAATTTTACACTGACGGCAAATTATGTTTAGTCGGCACATCATGACAGCTGAATCCTAACATAATCCCCGGGAATAAATAATATGACAAATGGAGGTTGATGCCTATTTTGTGCCGTATAATGGAGTTAAAGTAATGACAGGACAATAACATAATAGAATCCAGCGAAGCTTTCATTCTGCTCTACTTTAAATGGAGCAAAAATTTTACAAATGAGAGGACAATAAAATAATGATTTGTAAAAAGGATAAAGGCTTAATGTCAGCTAAGTCTATTAGTGACATAACACACTATAAATGCACTTACATTAATAGCAGCTTCTTCTTTACCACTAGATAGTTTTCAATTACTTGTGATGCCTAAAATGAGAAGAGCAGAATGTAACGGTGATGTGATGTGATGGAAGGGCTAAAAGCTGAGCTGTAACAATTTACTCTGGTATTTATGTGAAGTGAAAGGTTTAGGCTATTATGTATTTTCATTATCATTTAATCCTGTTACATTCAGTCGGTCTCGCGGCCCCCTTTGTGTGATCTGTAGTGTTTATACCTTTCAATATCACCATTATGAGAAGGAAGGTTAGGAAGCCGCACATTGCCACCCTTACACATATCAACACGTGGAAGGATAAACTGCTTCCATCCAGGGCTAGAAACAAAGTATTTGCCCCCGGTGTCTCTTCTTTTATATATGGTATGCTTAATGGTTTTAACAAAACGCAACATTTAAATTGAACCTTGAGTCACTATGCGGCAGGTTCAGTATATATGAAAACGTATCTGCCTCTTGTTAATGTATAATCTAATCGAAAACTGCTGCAGATTCAGTTACATCAAATAGATAGATTGTCGTGTTGAATGCCTTTAGGAAGGGAACTCTTTGGAAACACTTAAACATATCAAGTAATCGCACAAACAGTAATTCATTAATAGGTTTTAAATTAGATTCATTTGAAATGAAGGGGATTGCACAAAATTGCAAATTATTGCAAGATAATGGAACAAAATGAAAGGAATGTATTTGTCTCCTCGGCGGGCTTGCATGTTCTACTGTCTTCTCTGGTGTACAGCAATGTGAGGAGTTAATTCATTCAACATGAACAAGGCATAGAGCACGCTACATGGACTGGAAAACCATATAGCTGTCACGTCCACCGAGGACTACCTGCAGATCTCATACAAACGCACACCAAACAGTGACAAGCAATACAGAGAACCACAATACGGAAAACACTGTCCCCAGATACCCTAACCCAGGGAAGGGAACTGCCTAAATGCAGGTAACCCATCCTGACAAGGACGAACCTGGCCACGTACCTCGGCCACTAGTTGACCCTCCGTGGGATAGGAGAAAACCAACAGACAAGATAACAAGTTAAACCACTGTAGTTAGCTTTAGAAGACGCAGGTTAACAGGACCACCAGCTCCTAGCTCTGACTACACCCAAAACCAGGAAGAGACTGAGAAATGCTCAAAACACTCACCAGCATACCCACACGCATAACCAAATGGAAATGCTATCAAATGTACGAGGTATTTGTTTGTATTTTGGCCAAGATACTTAAGCCAAGGGTCTTTGTTGTTTCATGAGTCCCTATTCTCTCAAAACAAATTTCACATGAAACTTGCCTGCATGCAGGACGATCGTCCCAATGGGGACGGCCCCACGCTGGAACCTACAGACTTAACTCGCCCAATATGGAAAATGATTCAAAGCAGGACAGGATGCAGTTCATGCCAACACACTAGGGATTGCATGAAACACAGAACAGGACCGTTCATACCTAATGTTTGGCTATCTAGGCAGAGTCACAGAACACATCACTGTTCACACACATGTTCGGCCACCTGCACAGACACACAGAACACAGAACAGGCATGCAAGAAAGTAAAACCCTAGAGTGAAGGGAAACCAGCATCCTCTAGCCAGAGGAGCTGGTATATATGAGCAGCAGACCAAGGGGATTGACTGGCTGGAGAAATCCTCACCCAACCAGCTCAATTATCCCTCACCTGTGAAGCTGTGCTGCTGGAAACCTGGATAGAACAACAGGTCACAGCAGCACAACCTAACAATAGCTTTATTTCCAATTGACTATTGGAAGGTGTAAATTGATCATCACATGTGTATGCACGTACATTATGTGCTATCAGGCTTAAAGTACATTTTAGGATTATACTGTTCTGACCCTATAATCATGTATAAGGGTGACTACCCAATACAGTTTTTTTCACTGCGAAATTCGAAGCGTTTTTTTTCTGCAGTGTTTATTGCACTTGTAATGTTAAAATCGCGATTGCGCAAAATCGCGATTTTGCCGTAAATTGCGATTTTGCACGATCACGATTTTAACATTACAAGTCCCATAGACCCCTGCAGAAAAAAAACACAGCGAATTTCGCAGTGAAAAAAAACTATAGAGGGTAGTCACCCTTAATATTACACTGTGTCTGCAATTACGCTGGTTGGACACAAGACGGCAAAACTGGACTTCACCTATAGAAATAATCTTTACTGGGTACTAATAGTGTCTCCCAGTACTCAGATATTCCCAAGACTTACAGTAGGGATGAATAATGTAACAATTGGATACTCAAATGAACAATAATATTAACTACGTATCAACACTAGGTAACAAAAATTCTAGAATAGGAAATAACCAATAGATGGCAAGAACATAATGATGATCGTAGTCAGATGATGATATCAGATAATGAAGAGAACAGGCAACAAATAAGAACATATGACAATAAATGACCCTAACTCTAGTTTTCTTACGTTTTCCCCTAATCTATCCCTGAAGCTGACCCTAACATGAGTTACCACTGCCCCTGAGTATCCCTGGAAACCCTATCAGAAACACCAAGCCTGGCAAACAATCAGAGGGCAGTTGTGCCAAGAGACAAAGAAACCGAATTGAGCAGAGCTGAACTAAGAAGCAAGACAAAACACATACAAACAGGGAAAGCAACAATAAACTAGCCCTGGAGCAAGGACTGAACTAGAAAAAACTACCAAAGCAAAACTACACTGATAAGAAACAAATCTAAACTAAGAACATGATACTAGAAGCATATAAGAAATACTGGATTCAAACGCACATAGCTTACACTCTAACCAGCAAGATATTACAGAAACCAGAAATATTTAAAGAGAGGCTAGTTTAGCAAGAACTCCTGAGTCTGGGCTGAGAGTTCTGATCAACCTAATGGTACTAAAAGATTAGCTCTGGGACAGTTGTATAGCAACTGCCCAACAAAAACTAGTAGAGATGAGCTGACGACAGAGCAGGTCAATTCCTGCTGATCAGATCAGTGGTTCTACACTTCCTTTAAGAAATAGCCATGGTGAAGGTCCAGAAGATTGGAAGCACTGGCCTCATAACTACAAGTGGAAAAGTTACCTAATCTGAATTCCAGGCTGATGTCTAAATACAAGGAATATTCTTTCTTTGCATGAAATTGAGTGTCGTGGTTCCCATTTAGGAGCCGTAGACCCAAAACGGTAGATTTTCAATCAAGGTTTTTTCGTCGAGTTGTTTCACTTTAGATGAGTTGGAGCAATAAAAGACTGATTACAAATGCATGCATAGCCTTTAAGAATATTTACATGGTTAATAATAATTTCATTCCTTGCATTTCCTTTTCTCTTGGCATTCCAAAGAGCAATATCAATGTGAAATAATACCGAAACTCCATATAGAAATATCATTTTTAATACATAACCTTCATTGTCAACAGCCTGAGTAGGAAATGTCGTCGTAATATCATGGGATGCATGGAAGATCCCAGTGACCCTTAGATGATTATGTTTGAGTTAACACATTTGTGGTAGACTGCAGCAGAATCAGTATGTACACCATAGTTCATAAGAAATGCATAGACTATCAAACAGAGGATGCTCATTGCTGCACATGGAATGCCTCTTCCTGCTGGATCTCACCTACAACGTCTTATTTATTTTACCCATTGTTTGAACTGTATTGGATTGTGTTAGCACAATATGTAATAACATCTTCTTGGATCCAATTTTCCGACACGCATGTTACAAGGGAATATAGAGTAGTAATGAGACGGCCCTGTATTCATAAAGGACAGTCCATTGGAATATACAGAAATTACTGTTGAGTGCGGCATACTGTGATACATAGTAACAGTCATCAAATATGTTTACAGGAAGCCGGATAATAAAAGGATTAGATTATGTTATTTACCAAATAAGAAAATGCCCGATTGTGTGTTTTACAAAATACATCAATCATCTATCAGTCAGCTGCAGTTTGTAAATGTCATATTAAGTTAAAGATAGAATTAACATTGATGAGCTAAAGGAAAATGCAAGATGGCATTTTACCTACCCTACTTATAATGGTATAGTAAGCTATCTGTCCCGGCTCACCGTCCGCAATGCGGAAATGGGCCGATGTCACAATGGAGGCCTGGACCTCATGGTCACACTATCGGCACATGCCTGTTGCTGCAGTAGTTCCTTTGGGTGTCAAATGCCAGATATCCCTCAGGGTTTCCTGTTACTGTGGAAGGTCCCTTGGGTGTCGCATGTTGGAAATGATTCAGTGTTTTATGTTTCCCCTGGCAGACCAAACAACCCTTCTTCTTGTAAGGGGCCGATTATTGAAATTGGTGGAGTTTTGGTCGGGTGCACATCCACCTGCGTTCAGCCATCTGTCAGATAAGTTGCTGCTATATTGGTTTTATAGAGTGGTGTTCCATCTATGCGTCGATAATCTTTTCCATCTATTTATTGGCGTTCCATGTTTTTACCTATGGACAGGTGGCCCAGGTTCCAGGCGCGAGGGCACCTTCTTCAGGATGATTGCCCTACTTTAGGCAGGGCTTTTCTCTTATAAGTATCATAGGGTTAGAATTCTCCTTTTCCCCCCTTGTTGTGTTTGGTTAGAGGTAGAGATGAGCGAGCGTACTCGGATAAGCACTACTCGCTCGAGTAATTTGCTTTATCCGAGTATCGCTGTGCTCGGGTCTAAAGATTCGGGTGCCGCTGCGGCTGACAGGTGAGTCGCAGCGGGGAGCAGGGGAGAGCGGGCGGGAGAGAGGGAGAGAAAGATCTCCCCTCCGTTCCTCCCCGCTCTCCCCTGCAGCTCCCCGCTCCGTGCCGGCACCCGAATCTTTAGACCAGAGCACAGCGATACTCGGATAAAGCCAATTACTCAAGCGAGTAGTGCTTTTCTGAGTACGCTCGCTCATCTCTAGTTAGAGGTTGTTGTGTTCTCAGTGTTACTTACTGGCGTATTTCCTATGTGGGCACTGATTTACATCTGATCTCAGCGCGGTTCTTTGACACTCAGCTAGAACATAACTCTATCTTTCAGTCACTTCCGTGCCAGAGGCTAAATTGAACTTGCTGGTTAACTTTAAGGATATATGCCTATAAATGATATTTCTATCCAATTTTCAGACTAATACATTGGTCCGAAAATCAGACAGAAATTCATTTGATTGGGTGTATGCACAGGGGCTTTTCTTTGCTGTGACAGAAAGTCTGAGGAAAAAAAAAAAAATCACAGAATATCCTATTGTTGTCTGATTCTTGGATGACAACACATGTACATGCAGGATGTCCGCGTACTGTCCAATGTGAGATGTGACTGAGAGTATCGGGTGCAACTTTAAATTTGTTCATGGCATGTATCCTGAAAGTGTATTTCACAAATATATCTATATTTTCCGCACAGACTAGAGTACCTAGGGCTCTACAAATTCAGGAATGCCCCTCAGTACAGATGCAAGATTGTGTCTTTTAAAACTGCAAACATTCTCACAGTATTTGCACTGACAAGTTACTCCTCTCTAGGCTAAAATGGAAGGACCCCTGCCCCTTATTAATCAGAGAAAGTGGAGCACCCCGCCAATAGCAGGGTGATTGTCCCGATAAGGTCGGCCCCACTGTCTTCATCTGGGACCTGGCTATCCCTGATAAGGAACCTGGACATATATACAAAACACACATACGACACGACACTGTTCACACACACTGAATACAGAATAGGACAATTCACACCTCATGTCTGGCTACCTGTACAGACATACAGAACAAGTCGCTGTTCACACCAAGACACAAGATCATATATACCATACTGAACAAGACTGCACACAGAGCACATGTCTGGCCACCTGCACAGACACACAAAGCATGTCACTGTTCACACCAACACACAAGGGCATGCATACCATACAGAACAGGAACCCCACCCAGAACTCAGATACATACAGATAGCAAACGATAGCTAGTCCAAGTGTCCTCATACCAAGGGAATGGAGAGTCAGCCACTGTGCTGAGATACAGAAAACAGTGCCAGGCATCATGCACCTGGCACACACGTAAGATATCAGACGTCTGGAGGCCGCACCTGTCAAAGGGGCAGGGAGAAAACTGTGGGCGCATGCACCTGCATGGTCACCATACCACGCACTACTCAATGCACACACCCCAGAATGCAAGGGGGGACAGCAGGTGTCCAGATCATCCTCAGGGAAGGCGAGAGAGATTCACTACAGACAAGCATGCATAACACCAGCTCTGAGTGGAAACAACACAGAATGCATAGAGATACATAAAATGACCATCAATCTCTCATAAGAGTGCAGAGGGATTGGCTGGTGGCAAATACCACACCCAGCCAGCTCAATTATCCCTCACCTGTGAAGCTGTGCTGCTGAGATCCGTGTAGAACAACAGATCCCAGCACAACCTAACAGCCTCATTCTTGTTGAATGGAAACTTAACTGAAATAATGCAAGCAGCAACATGAACAGCAACCGACGGTTTAATAGTAGTATCATTTGTCAGATGCTATACACAATATGGAAGCTACCTGTCCCCGGTGCAACATCTCTAACAGGGTAGCCCAAAAACTATCATATTTTATGCACAGCACTGCTCTCCTCATATGGAGCACAGGACCTCCTCAGACTCCAGTACCAAAGTACATCCACAACTTCGACAATCCCTAAAACTATGAAGCCTTTTACAAAAACTGATTTAAAAAAATGACAAATTCTATTGAGATTAAGTATAAAATCATAAAGAACTCCAAAAAGGACATATATGATGTATTGCAGGAAAGAAAAACTGCTCCTGATTGTTGCATTTCGGACCGTCTACTGGTCACTACTCATTGCCTACTGACTTAGTCCTGAAACTGGATTAATAAGCCCCCGTCGATCATCTATTGATGACCTATTCTGAAGGTAGGGCTTCAATAGAAAAGTTCCAGACAAGCCCTTTGAGGTGACATATATACAGCAATGCAGTCCCTCCATTGGCCAGCCAGATGACTGGGTCTGCCTCATTTGTATACAGGGCAGTCCTAACTGGCATATATTAACAATGTTTAATGTAAACCATCTTCCTGCATACATACATTAAAGGGGTTGTCTCACGCCGAAACGTTTTTTTTTTTTATTCAATAGGCCCCCCGTTCGGCGCGAGACAAACCCAAGGGATGGGTTAAAAAAAAAAAAGTTTATTACTTACCCGAATCCCCGCGCTGCGGCGACTTCTTTCTTCCTTTACCAAGATGGCCGCCGGGATCTTCACCCACGATGCACCGCGGGTCTTCTCCCATGGTGCACCGTGGGCTCTGTGCGGTCCATTGCCGATTCCAGCCTCCTGATTGGCTGGAATCGGCACACGTGACGGGGCGGAGCTACGAGGACCAGCTCTCTGGCACGAGCGGCCCCATTCACCAGGGAGAAGACCGGACTGCGCAAGCGCGTCTAAAAACGCCAGAAGACAGCGAATTTAGACGGATCCATGGCGACAGGGACTCTAGCAACGGAGCAGGTAAGTGAATAACTTCTGTATGGCTCATATTTAATGCACGATGTACATTACAAAGTGCATTAATATGGCCATACAGAAGTGTATAACCCCACTTGATTTCACGAGACAACCCCTTAAAGCTTATTTAAATACTGTTGTATATGTCTGAAAATTTGGAATTTTGTACAGTCTTTTCACCACACCAAGAAGCTTATGGGAATCCTTAAAGAGGTTATTCAGGGACAGTTTATCCTAATCTCCTCACAATTTAGTGAGCTGGTCTTCACTTGGGCTGTAGAAGTGATGACTTGATGAAGTGAGCTGGTGTTTGGCTCAATGCAGCTGGAAGTGAAGCCCAGCAGAGGACTGTGAGCTGGCAGGTGAGATGAGGATGGCTCCTTTTACAGCATTGTACATGGCTTTGAAAAACAATTGTCCCTGGCTAACTCAGTTAAAGGGGCACTAACATTTCTGACAACTTATGCTCATCTACTAGCTTGTGTTAGGCCTCCTTCCCACGAACGGATTTCCGCCGCGTAATTCGCGGCGAAAATCCGCTGCGTTGCACGCAGCTATTAGGTTCTATTGAACCTAATAGCTCCATGCTCACGATGCGTAATTCCACCGCGGAATTACGCACCGCGATTTCTCCCGTCCTCACCCGCAGCATGCTCTATTTTCTGCGGGTGAGGACGGGCTGTACGCACTGACGGCTTCCATTGCAGTCAATGGAAGCCGTCCATTCACGCTATCTCCCGCTGTAACCAGCGGGAGATAGCGTGAAAAAACGCTTTCCCGCCCACCGCCGCGCGTCATATGACGCCAAATGACGCGGTCCGGCCGCGTCACGTGACACGGCTGGTGACGCGAGAGCGGTGGGCGGTGACGAGCGGTGACGAGCGGTGACGCGGCGGTGGTGGGCGGGGAAGCGATTTCACGCTATCTCCCGCAGGTAAGTATAGGGGCTCTGGGGGGCGCCGTGACGGGCTTCACAGCGGAATATTACGCTGCGGAGCCCGTCACGCTCGTGGGAAGGAGGCCTTAGTCTCATCATTTCTGTAATACACTTACATTAAAAAATGTGTTGCTTTACCACTGTAAATCATGCTTGAAGTAGCTGCCACTAGGGGTTTCCCTTCCAGCTTCTCTGCAATCCACTCGCTATCATTGGGTACAAAGCTTCTGTAGTAGCTATCATTGGGTACAAAGCTTCTGTAGTAACATGGACACAGGGATGTTTCCTTAGCAATAAGAGTATGAGTTTTCTTCACATGGACGCTCCTGTCCAATCAAAGGCTGCAGGTTGATAGATCTGCAGACACTGTGATAATAATCTCCACAAACTTTGTCTCTCCTTCGGGGTATGTGTACATACATTATATTGGGTTTACTCAGTATTTCACCAGAATGCTTGAATTGTCCCAGGAGAGCAGAGGGGCGGACATTCAGATACTGCCCCCTATGCTGATTGGACCACAGACAGTGCAATGCAGTATGGGAAGTCAGATAAAGGAAGTGCAGGACAGTGAACTACTGGGAGAATGCTAGGCTTGCTACACAACCCCGCATAAAAGTGGATTGCAAACATCAGAGTAGCAAAAAATAGGGAAACCCACCTGAGAATCAGAACTTACAGATATGAAACAGGGTGGAAACAAAAGCAAATGAGCAGCTAATGGAACCTGGTATATTTAAAAAAAAAAAAAACTTGTTCAAAACTTAGGTACACTTTAAAGACTCAGTAGAAGCACACAAGGATATTAAAGACCCAACATGTTACCCTCTTAACTCTTCTGAGCTTCCTGTAGAATGTACTATGTACTGGACATTATTGCTTGTAGCACATATTATGATTTGGTTTCTTGTTTTGGACTTTACATGTCCATTTGGTGTAAGTAAAATACAGCCACGGTATTATTGTATCTTGACGCCACCGGACCTAGTGGTGGAGTCAAGATGCAGGGTGTTTGACAGGGGATTAAAGCCCCCTGTTCATTATTAGCTGCATGGCATAATCGGGCTCACAGGTCCTGCTTCTGGCCCCGCGGTGACTGTAAGCGGCGTCCCAGCAGCCCTGTTATAACTCTCCGTGGCGCCCCTTTCTCGGCCTCAACCTCCGCTGCCTTGTAGCTGTAATGTGAGTGCCTTGTAGCGGGCCCGCTTCTGCCCACTCCCTGCGGCTCACAGGTCCTGCTTCTGGCACCGCGGTGATTTTCTCGCCCTTACACCTCTTGCTCCCTGCCGTGCTGCTGACATCTCCTGCTGCAGTCCCCGCTGTGCCCTCCGCTACCTTGTATCGGGCCTGCTGTGACTGTCCCTGCCGGCCCTTCCTTGGCCTCAGACCTCCTGCTCCTGGGCACGCTGCTCACAGCTGCATCTTCTGGCCACACTATCACTGTAGCGGAGCCGGTGTAACAATGCACAGCATGTTCCCGTCCCGGGAGCGCTTTCATATTCCGCAGCGAACCCACATTGTGCTGCATTAAGGCTGCGTGTGAGCCGACACCCCACGTCTCTGTGGCCGCATTTGAGAGGCCCAGGAGGGCAGGCAGAAGTAATACCGCCATGATTCATGAGTGCCAGGACCTGTGATGCCAACATCGGAGAGTGCACCATCCAGCCAATGAGAAACAGGGGGCGTCACCTGGCTGTCAAACAGCCTTCCCTTTGTGCACACCCAACAGTTCCGGTGGTGTCAAGGTACAATAATACCTACAGCCACTATATTGTATTTAAATAGATAATAGTTTACATAATTAGACATTACATTGTTTCAGGGGGTTAATCTGGTGCCATATTCCATCTAATTTGATGTCCAATGTACGGTGATAAACCTCTATACTAGAAGGACCCACCATGATGATTTAGCTCTGCAGACAGAAATTCTCTCTCACGAGTAACTAATTTAACTGTAAGGAAAAAAAATAATTGTTTTCACAAGTGGTATTTTAAGAAAAGTGCTTTCTTTGTTTTGTTTCTCGGCATTATAATAGGGCATCTTCTTCGGGTCTGGAAATGACAGTGGTCATTTAAATGCCAGACGTATTTTGACAGAAATCACTTTATAAAAATGTCAGCAAGTCTCTGTGTTTTTATTAGTTTGTTCCAAAATCAATTTAGATATTTCAGCTGAGTGCTTGTAAGTAGTCCCAGTGCAACGGCCATTTCTGACTTTCTGCAGAAAGGATATTACAGATTAATCAGATTTTCAAATTTACGCATTATAGCTTTGCACATTTATTACTTAATCCTATTTTTAACCCTTCTCTGATTGGCAAGAGGCCGTAGAGATAAAACATTTCATTGAATTACATGTAGTCGTCAATTGTCTTCTCATTATAATGCACTGAGGTATTGGTAAGTTATTGCTAGAAGATATCCTACTTGTTATATAAGAGCATGCTCAGGGCTAGCATTTGATAAATGTAACAATATTTGTATCACTGTGCCTCAGTAGAATACAGAGAATGCTATAAGTGGCCAGGTCCAATGATGTGCCCTGATATCTGCATTGTGTGGGAAGGATCTAAGTATACAAAATCACAATATATATAGACTTTATATACTGTGGTAACATCACTTTAGCATGTGATGTCGTTGGCAGTTTGTGGTGGGCCCTGGGACATCTTTTGCACAAATTGCCAGAAGCTTCAGGCCGTGCCTCTAATCAGGGGCGTAGCTAAAAGATCATTGGACTGGGTGCAAAAGTTTATCTTGAGGCCCCCCAACTTCTCTTAGCCCCTTAACCCAAAGGTGTAACCTGAAGCTCCTGGGCCCTAATGCAAAACTAGTAACAGGGCCCCCAACTCTAATGCTTTATTCATAGTACTGGGCTTCCTATATGGAGAAGAGAGGCCTAATGGGCCCCTAAGGCTCCTGGGCCCGGGTGCAACTGCATCCCCTATAGTTACGCCAGTGCCTCTAATACTGTTCTGTATGTGCATTTCACGGATAGCATTAAAACATACTTTTAGTCTTGTACATTGTAAAGACTGGTATAGCTGTTTAAACAATGGAAATCATAAGTTAGAAGAGCAAGAATGACTACAGTGAGAGGGCTTGACTGAGTGTAATGACTGTTACATTCAATGCAAGAATGGAAATAGACCAAATTAATATAGCTGGCTATGAATATGTTCTTTGTATTGGTTTATGCTGCCCCTTTACATGAGATTAATGTTGCCCAAAATGGCCAATTTTGGCCATTTTGGGCAACAAACATGAAAATAAAAAACGCTAAAAATTATTCTTAAGATGTAAGACTATGGTCTGCCTAAAATGTAATCCATTATATTGTAAGATCTCATCCATGGTCAGCAAAAATAGAAGCGTATGGTGTGATCAGACAAATTTGGTCAATCACGCGCCTCTTTCTTTAAGCCCAGTGTTCCTTTTTTTAACCATCCACCAGTATAGCTTTGCAAGTTGCTGGTGGGATTGTTAGCATGAACAACCCCATGCATGATCTCATGAATGATTGATTGGCCACATTGCGGCCGATGGCGTTTCCTGTGTATGGACAGTTTAAGCCCCTTTGGGGTACGTTCACCTGTATCAGAAATGGTGCAGATTTTCCACAGCACTACATCCACACCAAAATCTGTATCGAAACTGTGTCAAAAACTGCTTCAAAATCCACAGCATTAATTGTTGATGCAGATCTACAGCAGATTTCCCCTTTTAAGTTGAAGTCCGATACGTATCCACATCACAATTGTGGATTTTGGCGCGGTGTTTAATGTGGATTTTGGTGCAGATTTTCCGCTAAATGTGAACATACCCTAAAAGTGACAGAAAAGCCTCCGACTGGCTAAGCCTGAATATACATTCTGCACATAAATGGTCTATCCTAAGGAGAAGCCATCAATGTATACTCCAGAAACCCTGTATTAGAAAAAGAAGTGACCCTAAATTCAACTTTTTAGAATTGTTAAATAAATGGCGCTATGTATTTTTAGCCCATTCGCACAACCCCAATACAATGTGGGGCGCCATAAGCTTCATCATATCTTGTTTGGCAATTGTCACACAGCATTAATCGGTTTCCATATTCGAGCATTGTTCTACTTCTACTCTATGC
Source organism: Eleutherodactylus coqui (assembly GCF_035609145.1). NCBI lineage: Eukaryota > Metazoa > Chordata > Amphibia > Anura > Eleutherodactylidae > Eleutherodactylus > Eleutherodactylus coqui. The sequence goes on along the minus strand of NC_089848.1, from coordinate 32,678,528 downwards.
CATAAGCCATCTAATACTAATGATGTAATACGTTCACCAGGAGTCCCATAGGGATTTTTTTTTCAATTTGATGTATTTATTTTTTATGGGGGCGCATTTCTACCATTTACTACAAACAGCTCAGGCGGTACATTATTAGGATAATGTTGGAATATTTTACATTGTAGTAATAATAGCTGAAAGCAAATTTATTTACCCGTTTATGGCAGATTTACAAATACTGCTTAATATAATTAGACAGTGCAAACTTAAGGCCCTTTTACATACAATGACTATCACTCAAAATTCCCACAAAAGCCATCCTTTGATCGATAGTCGTGTGTAAATGTGCCCATCGTACACTTACTGTGCACCTATCGTCGATCGCTGACTTCAGGTCCGCATGAAATCCTCGTCCCTCAGTACCATAAGATAAGACGGACCCCACGCTGAGTTCTCCATGGGCAGCGCTGATAACATTCTTTCAGCAGCTGGCCCACTGAAGAACAATAGCCATGTATTTAGAGAATGGACCACCTGCTGTTCTCTAAATACAGGCAAATGAAGCTAGTTAGCTACTAAAGGGCTGATTAACCCATTAGTACCTAATGCAAAATGATCACTCGAAACTGTCAGTTTCTGATGAATTTCGAGCGATCATCTGTGTGTAAATGAACCTTTAGACTAGACAGTCTTAACATGTACAAGATTTATCACAGTGACAAATTTGGAGAATCTTTAGACTGTGTTGTCACCTATTAGTTGGCTTAAGGGCCATTTACACGCAAATTGTTGAAAAGGTTTTGAGTGATTCTTTTGCATGAACTGCTAAAATGTCCATTAGCAGCTTATCACCCTTATTTGCATGTAAATGATCCTTCCATACTTATATGTAGAGAACAGCAGGTGGTCTGTTCTCTGCATTCAGCTCCTTTGTTCTGCAGTGAGCCTGCAAGCTGAATATAATGTAATCAGCACTCCTGTGGAGAATACAGCACCATGGACAGAAAACACAGCATGCGGTCTGTGTTATCTTCTCTCTGACTGAACGATGGACGTTATACTCACATAAAAATCATCATTCAGCTGAAGAGTGAAAGATGGGAGCATTTACACACAAGGATTATCGCTCAAATGATGGCTTTTGAGTGAATTGTGAGCGATAATCGTTGCATGTAAATGGGCCTTTAGTTTGCATCAGATTTTGCTTTTCACAATTACACAAATTGCACAAAAATTTTCACAAAGGGTTGCCCCTTTATTAAGCATGGTGAAAAAAAGTGTCCAACAGTGTCTAAAAGACATGATAAATGTGGTGCAAAGCATGAAGACGGTATTCTGGGGATATTTATGAATTTTCAATAGTAAATCTGCCCCATTGTATCATTTGGCATGTATGGACTTCTATTATTTGCCTGACACTCACCAGACATATAGCTTTACAGTACATTATCTATGAAGTGGTCTCATAAAAAGACTAGACTATGCAGTGTTACCAGTGGAATCAAACCAGCCATACAGGTTAGGAATGGAAATGAAGCATGCCTTATAAGAATGGCCCGCTCCCTTTGGGAGTCAGCCATCAGCATTTTCTATCTTCATGAGGCCTCAGTCACACGGGCGTTTTTTCGCACGATTTGCGGATCGCATAACGGATGCGCATCCGCAAATCGCATGACTGGGGCTGACGATTCGCTGAAAAATCTGCACCTAGCAGCGTTTTCAGCGAAACGGCCCGCCGCTGCCCGCTATCCTCTGCCACAGCTGTGGCAGAGGAGAACGATGTTCGCCTATTGAATTCAATGGAGCCGGCAATACAGCCGGCTCCATTGAAAGCAATGGGCTGTCGGCAAGCGCTGGATGAATTTTTGGGGAAGGGCTTAAAATATAAGCCCTTCCCTGAAAAACATCCTAAAATGTGTAAAAATAAAAAAAAATGTATACTCACCTTTTTCAGCCCTGTGTGAACCCAGCCTATAGGTTAGCCATAGCAAAGTATATACAAGTAAACCTTTCTTCCATCACTGTCCTAGGCATCGACTTGCTGGGGGCAAGCAGCGCCAGTCAGGAGTTGGGCACACTAAATGTATACAGTTCTTTAATCAAAAGTGAAATAGGTGTAACATAGCATTCAACTAAAAAGCATGATAACAGCATTCACCCCAAAACACTGCAAGTACCCAGACCATACTGTAGTTATTTAGGTAAGATAACCCACATGTGATAAGTAAGTAGGTTATATATGAGAGTACACAGTATAAAACATAGTGCATTACGCCGGCCTGAGCTTCTGTTCCGTATTAGAGTGTCACATGATTGATGTGTCAGCTCACAGTAGGCATTATGGGATTGTACATAGTAGACAACCCACGGGTCAAAGTGAATAACCTGTAGCCAATGGTAAACTATATCGCAGCCCATCGAGCCTACAAGAACTATTGAAGCAGGTGAGGACAGCATGATGTCTCTGTGATGTACCGTGTATAGAAGCGGTTGTAGTACAGAGCTTGGTGAAAATGTCTAACAATATAATGAGTAATTAGAGAAATATATCTTCATACTAAACCACTGAGAACCATAAATGATGATCATTAGGAAAACCTCTTGACATTTACTAATATTATAAACTGCCATCATTATAAGGGTGACTGCCCACTACAGTTTTTTTTTTCAATGCGAAATTCGCAGTGTTTTTTTTTCTGCAGGGGTCTATGGGACTTGTAATGTTAAAATCGCGATTTCGCAGTAAATTGTGATTTTGCGCGATCACGATTTTAACATTACAAGTCCCATAGACCCCCGCAGAAAAAAAAAACACTGCGAGTTTCGCAGTGAAAAAAAACTGTAGTGGGTAGTCACCCTAAAACTGTCCAATGTAAGTGGGTGATGGATATGCCATATCCTTCTATCTTCCTGCAGCCACCATTGGAGAGCGTTTAGGAGCTTCCTGCCTACAATTAATGCACTGAACCAAATGAATGTTCAGTCCAATCTGTGGAATCCCATTTGTCACAAATGATAAACTTATTCAACTCCACATTTGACACCAATGCTACCTCACCCGTACTAGACCACATCGTATGGGGAGACCGCGCACCTCTCCATACTACAGGTGTGGAACACCAATTGCTGATTTTTTCACTTAGTGTGGATTTGCAATGACAGTCACACTTTTTGGACTGAAGTGGCAGATTTACTTAGCCAATAAATTCCCTGTTGAAGTCTGTTTATTGGGTCTCCTAGATGTGGAAGAACGCCAACACCCTACACGAATCTCACTATGTGAAATACTTTTTATAGCCTGTGAGACAATAGTGATTAAATGAATAGACAGGCGACCCTAACTATAGCTTGTTGCAATAATATGGTTAATACGGTTATTTGTTATGAAACAATCAGACTACTAATAATCACCTGTCTGTCCGTGCGTGAGTGAGTGGGTTTGTGAGTAACTTACATGACGGTGATATCATCAAAAGTCCTTCATCCTCAGTGCAGTGAAGGAGTTACATGCTCCGCCCCTGACCACATGACGGTGACAGCATCACAGGTCCTGTACGCACACGGCTGCTATCCGGCTAGGTGTTCGTTAGTATTACATAGCAGCTAAGGCCATGGGGAAGGGGGGGGGGGGGGGGGTTGTAGTCTGCCTGTAATCTGCGAAAGGATGCAGGACCTTCGATGACATCACCATCATGTGACCAGTGGTGGAGCATGTAAGTCATTCACTTGGGATGAGCATCACCGTTATGTGATCAGGGGTGGAGCATGGTCATTTCATCACAGGTCTTTCATCTCCAGTGCTGTGCTGCTTCTGATCCCTGTTGTATGGGCTGAACAATGTATGTAGCGTCGCCCCGCAGCTATTAGGTTCTATTGAACCTAATAGCGCAATGCTCACGGTGCGGAATTCCACCGTGGAATTCTGCCCCGTGAAATCACCCGTAATCACCCGCGGCATGTTCTATTTTGCTGCGGGCGTACGCGTGGACGGCTTCCATTGCAGTTGCTGAGTATGAGTATGGGGTCTTTGGGGGGGGGGGGCACCGTGACGGGCTCCGCTGCAGTATTCCGCTTGCTGAGCCCATCACGGCCGTGGGCACTAGGCCTTAGAGAAACAGCTCCATCCTCTATAAATAGGCATAAATAAATTAAAGGGGTTGTCCAGTTGTAAGTTATTGATGGTCTAAGGATAGGGTATAAATTGTAGATTTGCAGGGTTTGTCACCCGGGTCCCCTGCTGATCAGCTGCTTTTTGGGCTAATGCAGTCATGCGCTGTACTAATTTCTACAAGAAGAAGACAGCTCCATTTCCATTGCAGTGGCCAGGCTTAGTATTACAGGCAAAGTTCTCATTCAGTTCAATGGGACCTTTGCCTGTAATACCAAGCCATGCCACAGCAGTGGGAACAGAGCTGTCTGCCTCCTGCAGAAATAAGCTCAGTGCACAGGCGTATGGGCCCAGCAAACAGCTGATCGACTTGCTCCATCGAATTGAATGAGCATTCTGAGCAAATACACAGCATTTTTTTCTCTTTTTTTTATTATCACATTCCAAAAGCCATAATGTAGCTGTATGAGACCCTATTTTTTGTGGTGTGAATTGTGTTTTTTAGTGGTACAATTTTGGGGTGCATATAACGTATTGACTATTTTTTTATTCTTTCTGGGAGGGATAAAAAGGAACAGCAGTTTTCCAGTTTTTTATGCTTTAAATTTTGCCCCATTCGCAGTGGCAGAAATAACATATTGCTTTTATTTTCCTGTCCAGCACTATTACTACAATACCAAATTTATATGATTTTTTTCCTTCTTTTTGCACACTAAAAACGCTTAGTACTTGATCAGACAAGCGATTTTTTAGCGCATGCATAGGCGCGCTAAAAAAAAATCTCTGGACGTATGTGTTAAAAAACGCATGACTGAAGCTAAAAATCGCACATAAATCGTGTGTCACCATTGAAAGCAATAGGCGAGGATTGCTATCCCCTCCTGCGGCTGTGAGAGCTGCAGCAGGGGATTCCTTGGATGTGAATCCCCTGGATGCTGTCACATCGAGGGGCTTCACCTTGCTGTCAATGGGGTCAGCGGTAGCAGCGCCGGCCGCATTGAAAACATAGGGAGAAGATCGCGCTCCTCTACCACTGCTGTGACAGCTGTGGCAGGGGAGTCCTTCATCTCTGCAGGGCGTGCCCTGATCAAAGTGCTGTCACAGTTTTCAGTGATGAGGGGACTCCCCATGGGGATGAAGGAATCCCCTGCCACAGCTGTCACAGCAGTGATGGAAGGGTGCGATCTTCTTCCTATGTTTTCAATGGGGAGGAAGGCTTTGCTTTTTTGAACGCTGTCCTATCTTTTGCAGGTGCAATTTTTTCGGCCTTCTAAAAAACGGACATGTGACCGCTTTTATTAGAAAGAATTGGTTCTAATAAAGCTCATTTTTTTACGCCCCTATAGAGCGCGAAAAAAATTCCTCGTCTGACCACGGCCTTAGAAAAAAAAAGGTTTTCCATCAACATTTTTTTTTTTAGTTTTCAGTCAGAGCTTATGTGAGAGCTCTGCCTTTGGTACTACTCTGGGGTACATACTACTTTTTGACCATTTTCTCTGTATTGAGGTGACCACCTTTTTGTGGTGTTCACTGCGCTGCATGAATAATGTTAGTTCAGCACAATGACGGCCCCACCATATTCAGAGAGCTCTAAAGTTTTTTCGTTTTTCCATCAGCAGAGCTGTGTGAGGCGCGTGTTTGTTGTGGAGCGAGCTGACATTTTTATTGGTGCCATTCTGGGGTACATACAACCTTTTGATTACTGTCTAATTTTTTTGGAGGTCAGGTGACCTAAAACAACCATCCAAAAGACACAATCCGCATATCACTGAAGAGAGGAATGTTTAAAGTGTTTTGTGATATACCATTTCTACCGCATTACAACACTGGGCATCTCATTTACAGTTTTAGGGTCCCTGAGGTGCGTGGGGTGGTACACATTCAACATGGGCACCATGTGTCGTACAACAAACATGAAACTGGTAGTCCATTTCTTGCCACTCGTGAATCATCTGGTCCCTGGCTATTAAGTTCACAGCTCCAACAATTTGCTGTCTGAAATCTTGAAGAGTAGCGGGCATAGATGCGACAAAATCTGTCCTTTGATAAAAATCACATGGGGCAAGGTAGGGTGACCTGGAAGGCCACTGCTGAAGAACAAGATCATGTTGTCAATCCAACGTCCCGGTATGGTGCTGTTCCGATAACAACGGAAAGTGAAAGTGAGGTAGGGCGCCATCTGGTATGAAAATTACGTTTTCAGAATCTGATTAGCATTAGCTCCATATTACAGTCCACAAAACATGGACCAAATGTGAAGTAAAAATATGCTCACCTGAAAGCTACCTAAAACATTTTTTTTAGTTCCACTAGTTGACCATGTGATCACTTGATCGCTTCTATAATACACTGTAATACTTTAGTTTTACACTAAACCAGTGTTTCCCAAACTCCAGTCCTCATGAATCCCCAATAGGTCAGGTTTTCTGGATCTCCTCAGTATATTGCACAGGTGATGTAATTATTGTCAGCGCCTCAGACATTGCCACAGGGGTTCTTACTATAGAATATCCTAAAAACATGACCTGTGGGCAGAGGCGCATCTTGAAGCTTCTGGGCCCCGATGCAAAGTGTGTAACAGGGCCCCCAGCTATAATGCTTCATTCATAGTACTGGGCTCCCTATGTGGAGAGGAGAGGCCTTATGGGCCATTTAAGGGTCCTGGGCCCGGGTGCAACCGCATCCCCTGCACCCACTATAGTTACGCCAGTGCCTGTGGGGGTCCATGAGGACTGGAGTTTGGGAAACACTGCACTAAAGCGGAGCCTATTAAACTCTGGCTCTGGCAGAGCCTAATGGGCTCCTATAGGCCATTGTTGGCCTATTCCTGCTACAGTAACCAATCAGCACACTATTGGCTGCAGCATCTACGTGCTTAAACTGCAGGAATTGGAGTAATGTATAATTCCAGCAGTTGTGGTAGGAGTCCGGCTAAGTGTATCAGTCATGATATCCTATCGCTATCCTTGCTAGTTCAGTTGTAGCACCCAGGAGATGAAGTTGATGTATATATTCGTCATGAATCAAAAACTAACTCATGACATATGATATATAGACACCATAGAGCGTGACGGGGTTAACAGGCTTGGTTAAAAAAACATTAAAAATTTTTGGAACAGTTTGTAAATAATCGGTTATTACATCTGAGTTATACATGAGCAGCTTGTGCCGGGCACATGAGTATCAGGAGACGAGGATGGTGCTGCACATCGGTAGTGGCAGCGAACGGCTCCCGGTGCTCCTTTATTTGTAGCATGTTTAGGTATTACACCGGCTCCCGCTCACTGGAGCGTGAAAAGAAATTACACGACACAGTCACGCTGGGAAGTCCTGTATGTAAATTGGTGGATAATGCGACCCACATTAGCCCTACTGATGATAGGTTCAGTTTCTGTGCTGTCAGATCCTTGTATCCCCCTGAATGAGCGGCTGCTCTGAATGAATATTAGCATAATGTATGCGGCTGATAAGTGACTTGAGCTCTGGGTTATTGATAAACCATTTAGGCAGATCGTTGTCAGCCTGATGCTCGGTGACATCACAAGTGAAATGTAACGTGCTGATCTCCGCTTCACATAATAAGACACACATTCTCTTTACATTGTAGGGGCCAGAGGCAACTCCGTGCCGCCTGAGCCGGGTACAAACGATCCTCATCACCCCAGCCAGTCTCATCCAGGGTTTACAGTGGGGCCGCAGGTAATGGAATCTTTACAGTTCTGCAATTATTTCATGCCAATTTGTAACGTTTTGTTTAGGATTTTTTATGTGTTTCTGGGATTACTGTTAGAATGTATCATTGGAAATGTGGGATGTGAATTCTAGGAGGAGGAGGAGGATGGGAGAATGTTAGGATTTACCTATGTAAAGATATAGAATGCTCAGTGAATAGAGAGCGAAGCTTATGGTAAAGTTTCAGGCTGACTCTTTCTTGGTAGGAGGTTTGTAAGTTTGGTTACTCACTTAACACTCCGAGACCTTTAATTGTAAGGGGGACTTAAAAACTATCAGTGTGCTTTATGGAAATGATCCAGTTGAGTCCCGCAGGCCAATCAATGAATCTATACACGTGAGCTTGAGATATAACTTATCTACAGTTAATGCAGTATCTTGTTATCTGTTATCTGCCGTTTCAAGCTGGGGAGAGGCTGACTGTAACATTGTATGTGAGGGGCTGTTTAGACTTGGCGATTTCTTGTTTGAACGAGTGAATGATTTCAGAGTTTGCTGTAAAGATGCACGTCGGCTCGTTCAAATGAGAAGTGATTGCGAAGACCAGAAGAAGTGATTGAGAAGGACTGAAACCGCATGATTAGTGAATGAGCTGAGGAAGATTTTTACGCCTACATGAAATGAATGAAAAGTTAAAAATGTATCATTCATTGTTTAATTGTTGGCTGCGTTTACACAGAATAATTATCTTTCATTTTGCTTGTTTGAACATTAATTGTTTCGTGTAAAAGGGCCTTAAGGGCTCAGTCAGACGAGCGGATGTTTGCACGTTTTTTCCGCATGGAGAAAAAATGCACTGCGTGCGAAAAAAAATCCATGTCCATTGCCACCCATATGTTCCATCTTTCCATTGTTTCCGCGAACGCAGTGCATTTTTTTTCAGCACGGAAAATCGCATGAATATCTGCTCGTCTGACTGAGCCCTTAGGCCGCCTGCAGACGGGATTATCACAGTGGGATGCAGACCCGTGCCCCTACACTCGCTCCCTGCGTCTTCCGTCTCTGCTATGCGCAGAGCGGAGCGGCCCAGCACTACTGACATTTCTGTGCGGGCCTCTGCGAGACCTGCACAGAAATAGAACATGCTGCGGTTTGTTTTCCGCGTGTGTTTTCACGCAGACGAATCGCAAACGTCTGCATAGGATTGCATTTTGCTATGCAATCCCATGCAGGCAGGCATGGGCAGAAATTTTGCGGTAAAGCCCGCTGCAGAATTATGTGCAGGGGGCCTTAGACTAAAAAAAAGACATATGTCCATCCAGTTCAGCCTATTACCCCCCAATGTTAATCCAGAGGAAGACAAAAAACGCCAATGAGGTAGAAGCCAATTTTTCTCATTTTAGGAAACAGAAATTCCTTCCGACTCCAATCTGGCAATCAGAATAATCCCCGGATCACCGACCCTCCTGAGGTAATCAGTGATATAACATTTAATATTGTAAGAAAGGCATCCAGACCTCTTTTATATTCTTTTATTGAGTTCTCCATCACCACATACTCAGGAGAGAGTTCCACAGTCTCCCTGCTCTTACAGTAAAGAACCCCCTTCAATGTTGTGTAGAAACCTTCCCTCCTCTAGAAGTAGAGGGCGCCCCCTGGTTACAGTCACAGTCCTGGATATAAATAGATGATGGGAGAGATCTCTGTATTGTCCCCTAATATATCTATACATAGTTATTAGAGCGCCCCCTTGTTACAGTCCAGGGTATAATAGATGATGGGAGGGATCTCTGTACTAACCCTTAATACATCTATACATAGTTATTAGAGCGCCCCCTTGTTATAGTCCAGGGTATAATACATGCTGGGAGAGATCTCTGTACTGACCCTTAATACATCTATACATAGTTATTAGAGCCCCCCCTTGTTACACACTTGGGTATAAATATATGATGGGAGAGATCTCTGTACTGACCCTTAATACATCTATATATAGTTATTAGAGCGTCCCCTTGTTACACACTTGGGTATAAATATATGATGGGAGAGATCTCTGTACTGACCCTTAATACATCTATACATAGTTATTAGAGCACCCCCTTGTTACAGTCCTGGGTATAATAGATGATGGGAGAGATCTCTGTACTGACCCCTAATATATGTATACATAGTTATTAGAGCGCCCCCTTGTTACAGTCCAGGGTATAAATAGATGATGGGAGAGATCTCTGTACTGACTCCTAATATATGTATACATAGTTATTAGAGCGCCCCCTTGTTACAGTCCAGGGTATAAATAGATGATGGGAGAGATCTCTGTACTGACTCCTAATATATGTATACATAGTTATTAGGTCGCCCCCTTGTTACAGTCCTGGGTATAATAGATGATGGGAGAGATCTCTGTATTATCGCCTGATATATCTATACATAGTTATTAGAGCGCCCCCTTGTTACAGTCCTGGGTATAATAGATGATCTGAGAGATTTCTGTACTGACCCTGATATATCTATAGATAGTTATTAGAGCTCCCCCTTGTTACAGTCCTGGGTATAATAGATGATGGGAGAGATCTCTGTACTGACCCTGATATATCTATACATAGTTATTAGAGCGCCCCCTTGTTACAGTCCTGGGTATAATAGATGATGGGAGAGATCTCTGTACTGACCCCTGATATATCTATACATAGTTATTAGAGCGCCCCCTTGTTACAGTCCTGGGTATAATAGATGATGGGAGATATCTCTGTACTAACCCTTATTACATCTATACATAGTTATTAGAGCGCCCCCTTGTTACAGTCCTGGGTATAAGTAGATGATCGGAGAGATCTCTGTATTATCCCCTGATATATCTATACATAATTATTAGAGCGCCCCCTTGTTACAGTCCTGGGTATTATAGATGATGGGAGATATCTCTGTACTAACCCTTATTACATCTATACATAGTTATTAGAGCGCCCCCTTGTTACAGTCCTGGGTATAAGTAGATGATCGGAGAGATCTCTGTATTATCCCCTGATATATCTATACATAATTATTAGAGCGCCCCCTTGTTACAGTCCTGGGTATTATAGATGATCTGAGAGATTTCTGTACTGACACTGATATATCTATACATAGTTATTAGAGTGCCCCCTTGTTACAGTCCTGGGTATAATAGATGATGGGAGAGATCTCTGTACTGACCCTTAATACATCTATACATAGTTATTAGAGTGCCTCCTTGGTACACACTTGAGTATAAATAGATGATGGGAGAGATCCCTAATATATGTATACATAGTTATTAGAATGCCTCCTTGTTACAGTCCTGGGTATAATAGATGATCTGAGAGATTTGTATACTGACCCTGATATATCCATACATAGTTATTAGGTCGGCCCCTTGTTACAGTCCTGGGTATAATAGATGATGGGAGAGATCTCTGTATTGTCCCGAGATATATTTATACATAGTTATTAGGTCGCCCCTCAGACGTCTTTTTTCTAAACTAAATTATCCTAATTGTGAAAACCTCTCTGGGTATTGTAGTCCGCCCATTCTGTTAATTACTTTAGCTTCCTGCCTTTGTATCCGCTCAAGCTCTGATATGTCCTTTTTGAGTAGCTGCGCCCAAAACTGTCCACAATATTCCATGTGTGGTCTGACCAGTGACTTGTAAAGGGGAAGAACAATGTTCTCCTCATGCGCCCCTAGACCTCTTTTGATGCAACCCGTGATCCTGTTTGCCTTGGCAGCAGCTGCCTGACACTGGTTGCTCCAGGTAAGCTTACAGTTGACTAAGGTCCCCAAGTACTTTTACATGCCAGTGTTACCCAGTGGCTCTTTAATGGGACTACTAACGGGAAGTCCAGAGAACGTTTTGCCCCGATTATCACAATGTTATGTCACCTATCTCCAGTTCTGGTAGCCACCAGAACCGTCCTTACATTGTGACGTATAGGCCTTGGTATTGAGGTTTAGTGCTCCTTTAATTGTTACTTCCACAACTGACTCCTGACGAGATCACAATATTTCCATAACGTACGCTAGAACTTTCAGGAAGAAGTGATTTTATCAAAAGTTCTAAATGCAAGACACAGAAATTGGAAATGTTGAAGACGTGTCACAACGCTTTTTTCTGCATTAAATATGGAAAAGCAGCTTGTTAGACAAAATAGCTCCCTGCGGAGAAGATTTGACTGTTAGATAAGTAGCTCCGGCTCATTTTTCCAAGCTCACATTTAACTGTTTCAAGATGCTTCTGTATGGTGACTTTCTCTAGTCCCAGATTATAAGCGTGCGTTCACACGTAGAGGCAGTGAGGGAAGCCCAACGCTGGACCGCACCGATCCACAAAGCCATGAGTTTGCTGTGGATTCACTTAAATGGCACAAGCTACAATACCGCCAGAACAGACAATCTGATGAATGTGCTGATCTGTAGGGGTCCAGGTGTAGCCTAAAGCCGGCCCCAAACAGGCATAAGTCTATTTATGCTGCGTATTTGCACAATGGGCATTGCATTTTTGCGCGTCGGTGTATATTCTTCTATATTTTTTGCTTGCGTATGCCCTGCGTACTACCTAAATATGTGAGGGACCCCATACACAGTCCCCAACAGAAATAAGCCCTGCAATGTGATAGATTCTCCTGGTCTACTGCCGTGATGCTGTAGGGCCTCCTGTACATGCCGAGGGTCTTGGTGGTGACATGTAGCATGGACTGACGTCAAGTCACTCCTCTATGTGACTGCATCTACGAGGTCCACTATCTACAACTCTACACACACAACACAATGTAGGGTTACCGACCACTTACCGGTGTTTGCCTCATCCCCATTATTTTGTTGCACAGAATAGTGCATTCTGCTATGTTTTTTAGCCACGACCAAACAAAAGGGAACCTCACTGAATCCGGTATAGAAAATACATTCTGTAAGGATTTATTAGGCTATGTTGGAGGTTGAAGGATAGACCAAAGGACTACAAAGATTATTGGAAATGTATCATTCTGTTTCAAGCAGTAATACATTGCCCTGACCCAAAACCCATGGGCCTGGGGAGCGGAGCAATCCCTCCTACAGCTGGATAATACATGTCAGTTAAAGGGCTTGTCCCATCGGCCCTTCTTACAGTGTACTTGCCCTGAGCATCTGTTGATCACTGCAGGTTTGACTTCTCCAAGCCTCTATCGTCGGCTGATCTGTCTCCCTCTCGGCCTCCCTAACGTACAGTTTTTTTCAGCAGTTTTTAACACTTCTAGAAGAAGGACATAAACTTCAAGCCATTTTTCTAGTCTTTGTCAGTACAATTTTTTGTGGCTTTTTAAATTTCGTAACCTTTAAAATGTGTGTTTTCTGGCATTTTCAAGTACTGGAAAGAGGCCTATAGAAAAACATCAGAAAAAATGCCAGAGCATGCTGCACTTCGAAAAAGAAAAAAAAAATGGCCACAAATGGCAAAAATAGCACAAAAACGACAAAATTACCATGTACAGTATGTAGACTTTTCAATTATTTGCTGTAGACTTTAAAGGGAACCTGTAACCGGCCTGAAGCACCATAAACTAACTTCTAGCCTTATAAGTCTATGAGTCGGATTTTTTGGCTGACCTCACAGGCGGGTACCGCGGTAACCAGGATCGGCTCCCCGTCACATCCCCTAACAGTTAGTTTATGTTGCTTTAGGCAGGTGGCAGCTTCCCTTTAACATGGGGTCACAGTATAGCAAAAAAAAAGTTAAAGAACACCAACAACAATGCTGCACAATGCAGTGTGAATCCTGCTTCCTGTTGTCTGCAGGCCTGGCCATAAGGAGAGGAAGAAGAAGTTATTTGTTGCCACATTTAAGTTTTTCTTTGTACTTAAGTCCATTTATGATGTAATACTGTGATAGTCATTCTATTATGGTCAGTGGGGTTTGACTGCTTTAAAGCTTTGTGAGCCAAAACCAAGAATGGAACCTACATAGAAAACATATAATGAAAAAATTTGCACTTTTTCTATGTTCTGGAGCCACTCCTGAGCTTGGCCTGCAGACCCTGATGTGCAATACTGACCAAAATACTGCTGTGTAGTCTTAGTAAGACGGCATGAGACGATGGACAAATTGGCATAAGCTGTATTATTTTGTATGTCAATACAATGGGATAAGTGTGGTGCAAAGTCATCTTAAGGGTGATCTCCATCGCAGATCCAGTACAAAATACTGGAAGAACAAGTGCTGAATGCAGCGCTTTTTCTTCTGGCTTCAAGCAGGCAGCTGAGCGAAAGTGAACAGACCCATTTATAGTCAATGGTTTGGTTCCGTCATAAGACTGAGCTATACGGTCCGGGGATTCCCCTTTCTTGCTTTTCAACAGAGCAGGAAACCAGAACCCCTGACGCAGATGTGAAGCCCCCCTAAGCACTGGCGTAACTATAGGGGATGCGATTGCACCTGGGCCCAGGAACCTTAGAGGGCCCATTAGGCCTCTCTTATCCATATAGAGAGCCCAGTACTATGAATAAAGCATTATAGTTGGGGGCCCTGTTACAGGTTTTGCATTGGGGCCCAGAAGCTTCAAGTTATACCTCTGCATTAGGGGTTAAGAGAAGTTGGAGGCCCCAAGATAAACGTTTGCACCCAGGCCTATGAGCCTTTAGCTACGCCCCTGCCCCTAAATTAGGCACAGTTGAGAGTGTGGAAAAAAGTGGTCATGCGTTCCAGACTTGTATATATTAACCTTACCAGAAATGACTTGTACTACTTAGAAAACTTGTTATGAAACCATTTAGTATACTTGTTCTGTCCTCATGCATATTTAGGCCGAATGCTTTAGTGTGTGAATATTCAATGAAGTGTCTCCCATCTAATGTAATGCATGTTATTATGACACACTTCTTGTTCTCTTGCTTGACTTTGTGATCTCAAAGAGTAAGCAGCATCGTTGAAAGGACAGGTGGATGTTGGATGTAGCATCTCAACCATATTAAGATCTCCGGTGGGATTTTTGAAATCACATTGCTTTTGGCAATCATTAAATTTGTATTATTAGTAGCTGGTGAGTCTCAGCAAACTAAAGAATGTTTGTGTCAGATGAAGACAAGTGTGTAAGATCAAGACTGGATGGGCTCACATTGTTTGAAAGTCCTCTCGAACATCCACAGTTCAGGAGTTTAGCTTCTATGCATGGCTAGTTCTTGCTCTTCAACCTCGCTGATTCTAGTCCTTTTAATGACTCTTGAGAACTGAATCCGTTTGCTTTCAGATTAAACTGTCAGTAATTACCAGATATTATTGCATATTACTAGGACTCACTCATATTTTGTATTTTAAACATGTTTTTCCTGGAACCTCGCCACCTTATCATCTCTCCAGCACTTATTCCTATTGGAAAGCTATAATTTTGTCACCTCCTTGAAATCTATTCCAAATGGAAAGCTATAAACTTCCCCCCCCTTTAGGACTTTTTCTTCTCCCTCTATATGACCTATTCCAATTGAATCTGTAGCCTTTTCATCTTTCCAGGGCATATTCCAAATGGAAAGCTTTAGCATTCTCCCACCTTCTGATCCCCCCCAAAGGAAAACTTTATTTCCTCTCTTTGTTCCCAATTCCATGACTACCTTCATCAATAATTAATATCAAGGCATTAAAGGTGTATGCAAGCTCAGTTTAGTACCACATGACATTTAATTGAATTTCCAATGACGAAATTACAATTTTTTTTATTACCTTTCCCTTCCATAACCACTAAACCACTAATGGGAGAAAGGAAAGGGGTGGAGCAAACCCAATGATATCAGAGGCTTGGTTCCCAGATGAATATCCAGAACCCAAAAGCATTAGAGAGGGTTGCAAAAATTAGATAGATAATGGAGGTGCTGCCAACCAGATGGACCCAACAATAGTGGGCAAGTAGATGTGTAAGGACCAAAACAACTGGTACATTGGCACCACTCTCTAATAAAGGTAGTAAGATGATAGGACGCAATATCCAACTATTCTTTTAATAGATTAAAAATAGAGATGAGCAAGTATACTCGCTAAGGACAATTATTCGATCGAGCATTGCCCTTAGCGAGTATCTCCCCACTCAGGAGAAAAGGTTCGGCTGCCGGCGCCGGTGACAGGTGAGTTGCGGCAGTCAGCAGGGGGAGCGGAGGGAAGAGAGTGAGAGAGAGATCTCCCCTCTGTTCCTCCCCGCTCTCCTCCGCTGCTCCCCACTCACCCCGGCAGCCAAATCTTTGCTCCTGAGCGGGCAGGTACTCGCTAAGGACAATGCTCGATCGAGCAATTGCCCTTAGCGAGTATACTCGCTCATCTCTAATTAAAAACCATCATATGATACATGTTTCGGGGTGGACCCCTTCATCAGTCAAGCTGGGTAGGACATCTCTTTTGGGATTGGAGAAATATGGATGCAAAAATACTGGTTATAGCAGCGGCAGAGAGAACCGGGGCTGGGGAGACCAGCACTTTTAGGTCCATTTTCCTTTATTCCCCAGAGTGATGCCCTACCCGGCTTGACTGATGAAGGGTTCCACCACGTAGTGCGCATCTTATGCTGGTTTTTAATTTATTTAAAAAAAGAATAGTTTAATATTGCGTCCTACCATCTTACTACCTTTATTGGAGTGTGGCGACAAAATACCAGTTTTTTGGGTCCTTACACAACTGAACCACTAATATCTCACCGCAGAGTGGAGAAAGATTCTTTTTAAGCCCAAAGCCTCACAGAAGCTGCTATACCTTTTACCCTGGTAGTTACTCCCATGGTTTTACACAGCTCTAATTCCCAAAAAGTTGGGACATTGTGTAAAATGTGAATAAATATTAAAAAAAAGAATGCAATGCTTTAGAAATCTCATCTAACCATATTTTATTTACAATAGAATATAGAACATATCAGAAGGGGGAAGGGAGACATTTCTCTATTTCATTTTTAAAAAGTTATCTCATTTAAAAATTAATGGCAGCAACACATCTCACAAAAGTTGGGGCAGGGTTAACAAAATGCTACAAAAGTAAGTGGTACTAATACAAAACAGCTGGAGGGTCAATTTTCTACTAAGTCACATGACTGTGTATAAAAAGAGCATGTTAGAGAGGTCGAGTCTCTCAGGAGCAAAGATGGTCAGAGGTTCACCGATATGTGAAAAACAGCATCTAAAAATTGTGGAAAAACTTCAGCAAAATGTTTCTCAACATAAAATTGTATAAGAAGCTCTGAATATCCCACTATATAAAGTACATAATGTCATCAAAAGGTTGAGCAGATCTGGAAAAATTCATGTGCACAAGGGACAAGGCTGATGGTCAGTGTTTGCTACTGAAGATCTACCAGCCTTCAAGCATCAATGCATTAAAAACAGGCATGATTCTATAATGCAAATCACTTGCAGAAGAAAAGTCCGGGGGATGAACCGGCTGCCCACAGTCCAGACCTTTCATTAATAGAAGACATTTGGCACATTATGAAATAAAAAATCTGGCAAAGACGACCCAGAACTGCTGAGCAGCTAGAATCCTCCATCAGACAAGAATGGGACAACATTCTCTCCCAAAACTCCAGCACTCATCTCCTGACTTCCCAGATGTTTACAGACTATTGTAAGAAGAAAAGGGAATGCTGCACAATGGTAGACATGATCCTGATTCTTTTTCTCTTTGCATTTATTTACATCTTACACAAAGTCCCAACTTTTTTGGAATTAGGGTTGAACATATATTGCATTTGAATGATTGATTGCCTACATGTGTCTATTTAATTGTTACCAAAGCAGATGGGTCAGGAGGGTAAAGTTTCTCCTTAAGGAGAGCATCTAGTTGGTGTGAGGAGACTTATAAGATCGTGAATGCTCCACTGGGAAATGTATGCCAATGGGAAGATGGAACAATACCTCTACAATGTTACATATTAGAAGGCAGCATTCCTGCAAGGGCAGCACCCCAGAAGGGTGACCCGAGACACTTGACTTCTGTGCAGAGCTGGGAGGAATAAGTGTTGGCTTGTCACAGCGGCACTTACCAGGCTCTGGTCCCTGAGGTATATCACGTAGCCAAGGCCAGTATTTATCATTTGTGATGCCACCTTTCCACACACCGGTATGTTACGTGGTGGAGAAAATAATACAGAGATTTGTGTATAGTACCCCGGGTCCTCAGGAACGGTTAGGGCCCGGTATAACTTTACTTGAGGAATTTTAACACAACAAGCATTCAAGGTAATGCAGGTTCAATTCACTTTTAATGCACACAGGCTAGAGCTCAGAGGTAGGAAGGATACACAGGATAAAAACCAGTCCTACAGTCCACGTTATCTGTATGGCACCACTCCTGGACTGGGAACACTCCAGAGGAGGAAGTGGGTAGGGGTCACTCTGCAGACTCTCTGGCAAACAATTATTTACAGAAAAACTTAAAACAATAACACCCCGCATGGCAGGCACGTGGGTGTGCCTCAGCCGTGTACCTCTGTGTGGTGATCCAGACTGAACGGCCGCACAGCAATAGCCTGTAGTGTGAACTGGTACCTGTATGGTGGGTCCCTTTATACAGAAATATTGGGGATGCTCTCACTCTCTCCAGGGCCTTGGGACTCACCCCATTCCCATTCAGACTTCACTCACTATGGGATGTCTCTCCTCTTCCTCCATCTTCACCTACATGGAAGCTGAAAGTGTTTCTATGTGGCTCTGTGTTAGCACTCTCTCCGAACTCCTGAAGATGGACTCCTTTCCCACTCTCAAGCACTTCTATTTATACCTTCTCTCATACCACATGACATGACAAACTGATACATTCACATGCATGCAATGGTTTTATTAGCGTTAACCTCTCAAGCGCCGCAGCTATGCTACACACACACTGGCTATGACAAGACAAGCTTTGCACAGTGCATCTACAGAAGGCAAACATCTGTGACATTTATGGAGGGGACCAGGATGGTGTACTGGGACTCTACACAAGTCATTGTCTGACCTTTTAACAGTTATTGTAGCAATGACTAGCAATATAATGCAAAGCTAGAATCTTCTCTGGAAGGAAAAAATTACGATGTACAGACAGACTGTCTGCTGGCTGAGTGAGAGGCCTATGATGTGGGTTGGGAGAGGTAAAGCTTCTTCTTAGGCAAAGCACCTATTAGGTGTGAGGAAACTTATAAGGGCATGGATGCTCCTCTGGGAAATGTATGCAAATGGAAGGATGGAATAATGTCTTCTAATAGGTGGCGTTGAGGAGGCATTGTTCCAGATTCTCATTTGCATAGATTTCCCAGAGGAGCATGCATGCAGTCTCCTCACACTTAGTAGGTGCGCTCCCTAAAGAAAAACGTTACCCTTCCCAACCCGCATCATAGGCCCATCACTCAGCCAGCAACCTACTGTACACCGATGAAGGGCAAAAACCTTGAACTAGTCAATCTAGGCATGGTTGTGTTTTCTTTCTGGGGAAGACTCTAGCTTTGGTTTATATCACCAGTCTTTGTTACAAGGCCTGTTAGAAGGGTTGGCATTGACTTGTAGGAATGCTACCTTCTAATAGGTGGCGCTGTGGAGTCATTGTTCCTTCCTCCCATTTGCATTACTGCAGATAGAAAGGCGACAGTCTTAAAGGGGTTGTCTCGCGAAAGCAAGTGGGGTATACACTTCTGTATGGCCATATTAATGCACTTTGTAATATACATCGTGCATTAAATATGAGCCATACAGAAGTTATTCACTTACCTGCTCCGTTGCTGGCGTCCCCATCTCCATGGCTCCGTCTAATTTCGGTGTCTTCTTGCTTTTTTAGACGCGCTTGCGCAGATGGGTCTTCTCCCTTTGGCTCGGCTCGGCAGCAGCGGCGTTCTGGCTCCGCCTCCTTGTACGCGTCATCGCGTAGCTCCGCCCCCGTCACATGTGCCGATTCCAGCCTCCTGATTGTATATTACAAAGTGCATTAATATGGCCATACAGAAGTACTTAACCCCACTTGCTTTCGCGAGACAACCCCTTTAAGCGTCTCATCTAAGCTTTTTACAGAAATTCTATTGATGTAATTTTCTGCTTCCTTTATCCATTATCTACATGGGTTCCCAAATAATTATTCTATTAAAATAGGATGCATAAGCAATGTGCAAAATATACAGTATATACAGGAGGTGATCAATTCTGAGCTAGTGCTTGCACTTCATTTTGTCACGGAACAAAGCATTAATTATTTAAAGCTCAGCCTACTGACAATAATGGGGTCCATATTGGCATTGTCCATGACTGGGACTTTTATATTATTGATTCCTTTAAGATCTAAGTATGGCTGTGTCTAAAAAACAGAATATGCTGGCAGGAAGTTCTAAGATTGATGGCAATGACATATGACAAAGTGACATGAAAAAGAGTTGGAAAACTACAGTCATTATAAAAGTACAGCAAATTGCGAGTAGCAATTACTGCACTTTAACTGTTTGAACTTATTTTTTTTGTAAGCCAGGACTTAAAGAATAACACTTGTGAGTTCATACAATACACTGCTGAGTTTCTCTCATGTAGTTGTAGACGTTCATCTTGCAAGAAATTGCGGTGAGTGTGTGTTATATGGCCATTTGTACAGTATGTGGACCACTGACCACCACACTTTCATGAGTGCCTTGGACATCTCATTTAAAAACCATAAACGTTAAAATGGGTTTGGGCCCATTTTTTGGACATTTAGGTTCCACTCTTCTGGGAAGGCTTTCCTCAAGATTTTGGAGTGTGTCTATGGGAATTTGCACTCATACAACCAAAAAAAGCATTTGTGAGGTCAAGCATTGATGTTGGTCGAGAGGGGTTGGTTCACAATCAGCATTCTGTTTCATCCCAAAGCTTACACTGGGGTGACGGTCAGAGCATTATGCAGGCCACTTGGGTTCTTCCACCCCAAACTCATCAAACCATGACTTCTTGGATCTTATTCTATGCACAGGTGAATAAGTTTGCTAGAATAGGAAAAGACCTCCCCCAAAACTGTTGCTACAAGGTTGGTAGCATGGAGCTGTCCATTTTAGGACTGTGCAGGTTTAGAGTCACTGAGCCATTCCGTTTTACCCATTCAGTACTTCTAATCATCTCTGTCTATGACATGGATGTTGCTTGATTTTATGCACTGGTTTGCAATGGATGTGGCTGATAAATCTCAACTCAATATTTAGGAAAGGTGTCCAAATACTTTCTGCTATATAGTGTATTCTTCCTTAGGCCTCATTCAGACGAGCGTGTTTATGTGCATAAATAGGGGCGCACAAAACCACAAGTCTGTTAGAACCATTGGCTCCATATGATGTGTTTACATGTAGAGATGAGCGAGCAGCCAAATGCTCAGGTTCGCGTTATTCGAGTCAAGCTTTTCGTAAAATTCGAGAGCTCTACTCAAGTAACGAACCCCATTGACTACTATGGGAGACTCGAGCATTTTTGTTTGTGGGACGCTGGGTGCCGAGCTCCCCCCCCCCCCCCCCCAGGTTCATCTCTCTCTCTCTCTTCCCTGCCTGCCAGACAAAAAATTTGCCGTTGACATACGTGCTGCGTCGCGGCGGGGAGGGGCAAATCAGGCACGTCACAGGGGGAGGAGCCAAAACTGGGGCGAGGTCGAACACGGCTTGATGCTCGTTCGAGTAATGAGCACCATCGAGTACGCTAATACTTGAACGAGCATCAAGCTCGGCAGAGTATGTTCGCTCATCTCTAGTCACATGTCTATGTTTTACAGGCATGCAAACGTACGTACCTGCAAAACATAGGACACGCGTGCGCCATAGGTCCATGGTGCGTGTCAATATTACCATTTGTGGTCATGAAGAGGTTGAACACTTTTACATCCTATATTGCGTTGGCATCTTGAATAAAGCTGTCTAAGTTTAGAAAGTCGTTTCCACAAATAATACGTCTTCCTTGCAATTTACGCAAAATAAATAAGAAAGGAATCATTCTGCATTTGGTATTTTCCCCATGGACGGTGTCTGATACTGCAGCTGATCCCCATTCACTTCAATACTAGACACGGCCCGCTGACAATACTAGAACTATTTATGAAGAATCAGCAGCCTCTTTTTGTTTCTGTCCACTTTAGAATGAGACGATCGGATTTATTAGAGTATTTATTCCAGTTGTTATGTATAATTACATTGACAGACATGGTGCTCGGCCCAGAACGAGGGCAGGACTTCATTTTTTAAAGATTTGTAATAGTTTCCAACTAGAAAACTCTCGGAAAAGAAATGCCATTGTGCACCTTGTTGATCAAACTGCCATAGAATACAAGGCCCCGGGGGAGAAACGTGGCCAACTGTCTGTAGATAATATGAAGAGTAAATAAATCACCCCAAGTGTCTTGCACCAAAAGTCTATTGCTATCGGTAGATACCGCCTGGGGGATGGAATGGGTATTTTAAACACACAGGCGGCTTGCTAAAAACATATCATCTTATATTATTATTAACCAGAAATGGATAGAAAATGTCTTGTTTGTGAACTAAACCTAAATGTGTCCTGTGGGAAAGCGCAATATATTAGTATAGATATGGGTAATTCATGTGCCTTGTGTTTATGTATCCTATTCTAGCATTACATTGTATGCAAGTACTAAACAATGGCTCCAGCAATATATGGTTTTTATGTACTTTATTCACATTTCATGCTTTATTCCTTACATTTGCGGTTGAGTATACTGTAAACAACACTCAGCCAATTGATAAAATAGAAAGCTTTATGAAATGCCTTTCAATGTACCGTTGTAGATTCTTCTGTCTTCTAAAGCGTATCACACCATACTTTCTTAACTCAGATTTATGTTTATTTTCCAGCCACTACTAGCAGCACAACAACTGGCATCAGCTGTAGCCGGAGTGATGCCAGGGGGTGCCCCCGGCCTCAACCAGCCAATCCTCATCCCATTTAACATGGCCGGACAACTTGGGGGACAGCAAGGACTGGTGCTGACTTTACCTACAGCCAATCTTACCAACATTCAAGGCCTGGTGGCAGCTGCAGCAGCCGGAGGAATAATGACTCTGCCATTGCAAAATCTACAAGGTAAGTCTATGTATCTAATGCATACTTTGCCAGAAAGAGAACTTCTCCATTGTGTTTCACCACCACTGTGAGCGAGCCAAGCCAAAGCCACCTAATGTACGACTATTCCTACTCTGAATGTCTATGTCTTCGCCCCTGGGACAGTCCATCCTGCACAGACTCCAAGAATAAACTTCCACTTCACCAACTTCGTTACATTCACATGAAATTATGCTGCCATGCTTACGGGGCGATGTAACTTCCTTTGTGTCCAAGGAACCTAAAGACCTATTAATATATTTTCTATCACTTGGTCCCCTTTCAAAAAGAGTGCCACATCGGTCCACTTGTGTGGTATTTCAGTTCAGACCTCTCTACTTTAAAGGAACCTAACTGAAATGTCAAACCCAACCCATGGACAAGTGTGGCGCTATCGCTGGAAGAAAGCAGGTATGTTTATTGTATTCCTGTATGACCCCTTTTATGGTCGACGTGACACTAAAAAAATATTTAATTCAAGTCCCATCAAGCTTTCTTCCAATTCTTTCCACTCAAAGCAAAGGCAAGTCTGCTTGGAGCTGAAGCTTTCAGTACTATCACGTTTCCCCAAAAATAAGACAGTGTCATATTAATTTTTGTTCAAAAAGGTTTAACTTTTCTACATGTATAGCTGCCTGGACACTATTTAAATTGACTTTTTTAATTAACTGTTAGCAGGGCTTAATTTTGGAGTAGGGCTTATATTTCAAGCATCCTCAAAAAGCCTGAAAAATCATTTTGCATCCCCCAAAATTCTGGAAAATCATGATATGTCTTATTTTCAGAAAAACAGGGTAGTTGCTAGGCACAGGGAAAAGAACATGGTTGTTGTCGAAGCTGGAATTGAAATATACATGAAGAAACAAGAAGATTGGGCTAACATTGTGTTCGTGTAATTCTTCTGAAGTGACAAGAAGCTGAAATGATCAGCTCCCTGCCACCATCTGAATGCCATGCTCTACAATAGGACCCGAATGTAGGTTTCCTTCCTTCATTCAGGCCAATGCCATAGAACCCTGTGAGGACTCGATGATATCTTAGACTTCCAACAGTCTGATGGGGAAGAGGAGCAAGTTTGGATTACATGAGCTCTGTCCTCCCAATAGTCCTCTGTATGCAAAGAACTGCTGATAGTGATCTAATGGACCAGTTGACATTATTTTACTATATCAGTGATCTTAACTTCCTCCGTACACAGAAAACAGGAGTAAAAAAAATAAAGAAAATAGTAAAAGTAAAAAGTAATTAATTAAGCCAAAAATAATAAAATGGAAAGAAAAAGAAAAATACTAAAAATTCAAATGACTTTAAAATACAAACATTTTCCAACACTTCCTCCAACCCACTTACACTGTCAGTGACTGTTTTCTGGGATATAGTTGCATTTTACATGATTTCATGATCAGATAGAATAATGTATCCATATCGCATGATTTGTTATGTCAAATCCACGGGGGTAATTACCTGATGCCATTTGGTGTTCCTAGCCCCACTTACCTCTCTTACAATTTCCAGTACACAAGTGCTTTGCACCCATTTATAAATTCCATGTACCACCAAAAGGCAATAGATGTCCTAGAAAAAAATGGAGACCTTTGGTGGGTCAGAGTACCAATATTTGGTATCATCCTAGTAGCAGTAATGCAGAGATGATTGTGTGCCATACATTTGTCTGGATAAACGATAGATTGGCAACGTTTAACTTCTCCGATACTGTAACTTTGTGTAACACAATAGCCATTGTCAAGATATGGAAAGGGAAAATAAACTGTGGAGCAGAAAGTTATCTTAACATGTTAAGAGAGTCAAGTTAAACTTTGCTACATCTATGATTATGTTAAAATGATAGAGGTGAGAGAGAAAAATGTACAAAAACAAAACTCACAGAAAAAAAGCCAAAAATGCCCCATCTGATAAACTGCAGGGCGGCTCAATCACCATTAACCCCTGGTAGAATGCAGAGAGCCAAATTGCAATATGACTGAGCTAAATATTCCATGCCAACTAGCATACAGCCACCCAGCTCAACCCTGCCCAGATTGGGGAGGTGTGACTGCTAACAAACACAGTCTGCACATGTGAACTGATACCAAGGATGCCAGCCATAGATAAGTGCACCACACCATACAGGATTACACCCCCTACTGGTAAAGCAGTGGATTGCCCTGTATTACCACAGTGCGCCACACTGGCAGTATACTAGTTGGCATGGAACATGTAACTCTCTGCATTCTACCAGGGTGTAATGGTAATTGAGCCTGGTCTGCAGTCTATCAGATGGTGCATTTTTGGCTTTTTTTTTCTGTGAGTTTTGTTTTTGTACATTTTTTCTCTTACCTATGTGATTTTAATGTAGTTAATAGTGAGACAGCGTAGGTTCTGACGTACTGTGGTGGCCTTACTGTGGCCCATCAGCTTATGTGTCTTGGCCAAAATTCAGACTAACACCCGCATTTATCAGTGTGCGTTTGTCTGCTATAGATGCATGCAGTTTGCTATAGATGCTGAGGCAGCCCAGGATGTCATGCCAGTGTGGCGCTCTGTGGTGATACCGGGCAATCCTCTGCTTTGCAGGAGGGCTTGTAATCCTTTATGGATGTCACACGTATCTATGGCTGGCATCCTTGGTATCAGTTCACATGTACAGACTATGCTTGTTAGCAGTCACACCTCCCCAATCTGGGTTGGGTTGAGCTGGATGACTGTATACTAGTCGGCATGGACCATTTAGCTCACTCATATTGCAATTTGCCTCTCTACATTCTACCAGGTTGTAAGGGTGATTGAGCCGCTCTGCAGAGTATCAGATGGGGCATTTTTGGCTTTTTTTAAATCTATGATTTTGTTAAATTACGAAATTTAAAAAAACTTGGATTTTTCCCTATATTTCCCAATGTTTTCCTGCTTGAAATGAGAACATGCCCATCTGTCCTGGCATCGCCTTAAGAGAAGGAAACAAAAAAATGGTCAAAGTATAAAATGAAAACATTCCATCCTCAGAATTCCATAAGGTGAAATTTTATGGAGGAAGCTCAAGTATAGGAAGCTCTAAGCCTGGAAAGGGTTAAATATTCATAGGTGAATTGTTTTATGACTTTTTTTCTGCTGTCCCCTGAGCTTCACCTGTTGGTGGAGCCGCAGCTTATGCAGCACCTTGTGGCTATTTTAAAGATTAATGTCAACAGACCTTTCTTATCATACTTGTAAATGGTTTTCACTTTAATGTTTAAAATAATGTCTCTCTCATACCATTAAGTTGCAGCGAGGAACCTGTCAGTCATAAATCATAAATGAAAAAAGGCAAGCTAATGCACAAATTTTACTTGTTTAAAATCTGAGAGTGCATGTAAAGTAGGGGAGCAAAGATTAAAATAATGCAGAAACAGCACTGAGTAACAGCAGATTGAACAAAGTGAGGGAAGAGGCTTTTTAGAGGAGGCGGATGATGAAATCTTAATGAAGAAACAGGCATTATGAAATGCGTTGTGCTGCTTGTTTTTGCTTATGTCTATATATATAGTATTATAAATAAACATTAAGTAATGGAACACAATGCCCGACGTCATGAATTCATTCTGCTTACCTCCTCGGAATTCTTTGCTGAGGATATACAATCACTCAGGCTCGTCTTATAGGAGTTATTAGGCTAATTTTAGCTGGAAGTTCTGATCTGACCTCTTCGGAGATTCTGCTCGTTTATGACAATGTTTTAGTAGGAATCCGGTAATCATCGTCATTTTAAAACTATAGCAAAATTAAGGTTTTTGACTATTTGGCATCCATACACTGAGGGGGTGTGCGGTACAGACGATCCAGTATAGCAGGGATACTATTACAGCTTGCTCAACAAAGGTTTCATAGTGTAACTTCACATTTTGCAGTAGGTCATTATTTAAAGGGCCACTCTGGTGATTTGTTTTCACTCATTATGTAACTAGCCCCTCCTAGTATATGTAAAGGCCCATTTAAACGGAGCGATGATCACTAAAAAATCGCTAAAAACCGATCATTTTAGCGATAATCGTTGCGTCTAAACGCGCAGCCTTTGTGCACTTTTCTTGCACTCCTAGCTGATCATTAAATTCAGTCCAACCTAAAAATCATCAGTCAGCCTTATCAGCAGTTCTCCACGGGGAGTGCTGATAGCATTGTTCCCCACTGGAGAACAAAGGATCTTAATGCAGATAAGAGCCCTCCAGCTATTAACTATTTTCTGATGAAGCTTCATTTGCACACTAAATTGCTCTTAAGTAGCGGAGTAGCTACTTAATAGTTTATGCAAAATGATCGCTCAAAACTGTCACTCAAACTGTCATTTGAGTGATCTTTGAGCGATCACCGGCCCGTGTAAATGGGCCTTAAGTCGGCTAGTTTTACCTGGTTTATTTATTCTTCTCTATCTGAAACTTTCCGAACTCCTTATCCTCAGATGTCTTATGATCTCATTCTGACCACTTGAGATTTACTTTAAAAGTTAGTTCCTCAGTCAGAATAATTCTTGTGTGAGGGACCCTACCACATAAGCTTTGTAGAGGGGGACACAGAAACTACTGTTACAGTTACTATTGATGATTGGAGTCTCCTGTCACACAGTTATAATAAAGGACATAATAGCTCAGCCTCGTGAATGTATACTTATAGGTCAGTAGCTTATTTAGGTGAATATAGAATACAAATGGTAATTGCAGTGTCCTCCCAGCAGACTGAGATGGTGCAGACTCTAGCTGGTCATGTGATGAAGTGCTGATGCACCATTGGATTGCTAGCACAAGATAGTGAAAGAAAACACATGGAGAAATCTACAAATCAAGATTTGTCAGACAGGAGGCAGTACTGCATGAAAGTGAGTGCAATATGCAAAGGAGACTTCCAGAGTATGACAGGTAATCAGGTAAGGGTGCAGGGATGGAGAAATGTGTTTTTGCTGGAGTGACCCTTTAGGCCTCGGTCACACAAGCATTTTTTGTGAAAAAACACTCTTGTGACCGAGGCCTTAAAGAGACGATCATTTGAAATGAAGTAAGAGCAACGTTTAACCCTTAAGAGACGCAGCCCTTTTTGTTTTCATTTTTGTTTTTTCCTCCTCACTTACAAAAACTCACAGCTCTTCTATTTATGCATCAGCAGTCTGAGGGCTCGGGGTTTTCAGGGCGGTAATATTTAATGGACCATATAATGTGCTGAAAAACATTTAAACAATTCTAAGTGGAGTGAAATTTAAAACTAAATGTGATTCTGCCATCTGTGGGAGCAGCGCACGCAGTGCCGCAGAAATGACAGGTAACTTTATTCTATGGGTGAGTACAATTATGATGATACAAAATTTATGTTTTTTTTTTTTTATTGCTGTACTACGTTTAAAAAATAAAATATCTTTGGAGAAATATAAAATGATTTCCTTCCACCATCTTCTGACAGCCATAACTTTTTTGTAGGACATCCTATAGTTTTGGTACGATTTTTGAGTTTTTCTTGGTGATAGGGTGACCAAAAAAGCAATTCTGATGCATTTTTTTTTCTGACGACGTTCACTGTGTGGAGTAAAAAATACATTACTTTGGTAGAACAGACTTTTACACACACAGCGATACACATTTTTTATTCTATTATTTTCAAATTTATTATAAATATGGGAAAAGGGGTTTTAATAGAGATGAGCGAGCGCCCAAATGCTCGGGTCCGCATTATTCGAGTTGAGCTTTTTGTAAAATTCGAGAGCTCTACTCGAGTAACGAACCCCATTGACTACAATGGGAGACTCAAGCATTTTTGCATGTGAGACTTCGGGTGCCGAGCTTTTTTTTTTTGTGTGTGTGTTCTCTCTCTTCTCTCTTCTCTCTCTCTCTCTCTCTCCCCTGCCTGCCAGACAAAAAAATTGCCAATGACGCACACTGCGTCGTGGCGGGGAGGGGAGGGGCCAAGGCAGATACGTCACAGCAGGGAGGAACCAAAAACTGGGGCGGGGTTGAACACAGCTTGATGCTCGTTCGAGTAATGAGCACCATCGAGTACGCTAATACTCGAACGAGCTTCAAGCTCAGCAGAGTACGTTCGCTCAACTCTAGATTTTAACTTTTAATATCTTTAGTTTTTTCAATAGTTAATTAAAACTTTTTGAAACTCATTCTAACATTTTTTGTCCCCATGGGGGACTTGAACTTGTGATAGTTTATTAACCCTTGTTATAAACTATTTATGACCTATCCTCGTTCGAGTAATGAGCACCATCGAGTACGCTAATACTCGAACGAGCTTCAAGCTCAGCAGAGTACGTTCGCTCAACTCTAGATTTTAACTTTTAATATCTTTAGTTTTTTCAATAGTTAATTAAAACTTTTTGAAACTCATTCTAACATTTTTTGTCCCCATGGGGGACTTGAACTTGTGATAGTTTAATAACCCTTGTTATAAACTATTTATGACCTATCCTCAGGACAAGGCATCAATAGTACATCTGCAATGGTCCCTCACTTGGACACAGCTGTTTGCTAGACCAGCATACTTGTGCACTGAGCTGATCTCTGCAGTGAGCAGACAGCTCCATTCTTGGGAAACAATCCCAGCTGATCTACTACTGATGACCTGATAGGCCACTAATAATTTACAGCTGGACAACCCCTTTAAGTGTTGCCTATGGCAAGGCTTAATAAAATGTCTGTCAAAATACAATATACTGCAATACTGTGGTATTACAGTTTATTGTATAAGCACTGAAATGATCATTAGTTCAAATCCCCTATAAAGACTACAAAAAAGTAAATATATATATATACTTTTTAATTTTTACAGAAAACAAAGAATATTAACTTTTTGAAGACCCCCCCTCCCCTTTTTCTCATTTTTAACCTAAAAAGATTGCAACATATTTGGTACAGCCATGCCTGATATCGAAAAACACATTATTTATAGAGATGAGTGAGTGTACTCGGTAAGAACAGATACTTAAGCGAGTATCATCCTTACCGAGTAGCTGCCTGCTCGTTCGCAAAGATTCGGGTGCCGGCGCAGGGCGGAGAGTGGCGGGGGAGAGAAGGGTGGAACAGGGGGGAGATGTCTCTCTCTTTCTCTCCCCCCTGCTCCCTCATGCTCACTCCCGCAACCCAGCGCTCACCCCCGCCAGCACCCGAATCTTTGTGGGTGAGCAGACAGGTACTCGGTAAGGACGATTCTAGCTCGAGTATCTGCCCTTACCAAGTACGCTCGCTCATCTCTAATTATTTATCATGCACGGTGAACGTCATAAGAAAAAAATATATACAACATCAGAATTGCTTTTTGGTTCCAAGAATAAAAATCATGAAAAGTGATCACGTTGTATGTATCCCAAAACAGAACCTATAGGAGCTACATGCAGGTCGTCCTGCAAACACGAGCCCCACACAACTCGATCCACGGAAAGATTAAAGTTACAGCGGTCAGAAGATGGCATCAGAAAGTCATTTAAAAAATAGGGTATTTTTGTTTTTTAAAGTAGGGCAACATGCAAAAAACTGTATAAATGTAGTAACTGAGTAAAATGAACAGATTGTTTTTGTCGCACTGTGTACACAAATGGGGCAATTGTATTTTCTGTGATGATGATTGATGATTATCCGTTCAGTCGCATCCGACCTTCGGTCACTCTATGGATCAATGTTCTCCACGCATTCCTGTCTTTCACGGCTTCTATCAGTTCGGCGATTGACATGTTCATGGTGGCCTTGATTGTATCTAGCCATCTTCTCTTTCCACTGACCATGCCGAGCATCAGTACTGTTTGCAGTGAGTCAGTGCGCATCACGTGGCCGAAAAAAGAGAGCTGCTGTTTAATGCATTTCCTCTATTTCACCCTAATTTTTTACGTTTTTCAGCACATTATATGGTGGTAATGAAAAATACCACTTGTACCATAAAAACAAGCCGCTATGTCAACATAAAAATAAAAAAGTTGGGACTTTTTGAAAACACAGAGGAAAAAAACTAAATTAAAATTAGTAAACATAACTGTGTCCTCAAGGGGTTAATTATTAACTTTTACATATGTTTTGAGTGGAACTAGACTAGATCAGTTTAGAGTGCAATGAGGTGCTGAAATGAAGGAGGACATACATGCCTAAGGTGTGTGCGACCCCAGTAACACCTACTGGCCAGTCAGCAGCAATAGAGGACTCATTCAAAGCATTCTAAGTCTATGAGTATCACAAGAGTTCACAGACTTCAGTTCAAGTGCTCATTCGGAGGTCTTACAGAGGTTCTAGTTTAAAGGTATATGCCCAACAAGACACTTGCTGAAGGACTCATTGAACTATTGAAGAAACACTTAAAGGGGTTTTGTCATTAAAAGAAAAATGATCTAAACTTACCTATTCCTTCCCTGTCTGTCTCCTTATCACATCTTCTCCTGGTTGAGCTTCTTCAGTGCCCCAGGTCAGCTCACTGCAGACTGGGTCCAGCTTGTTATGAGGGCTGCTTATCACAAATTTCTTCCGACTGGGTCAGTGAAGGTCAGGTCCCTGTGCTGTAGCTTCACTGCCTAGGAAGGAATTGTAATCTATTTCAGAGACAGCTGGCATGAGCAATCTCTGAAGAAGATAGGCAGTCCTCCTGCTGGCCTGTGAGCTGTGACGTAAGGTACATTGGCAGACTGCTAACCTAATGTACGTAACCTCACAGGAAGGAGAAGAATCAGGCAGCTGGAGGTGAAGTGAGCCCCTGGACTGCCGGAGAAATAGGGGAGGTGAAGATCTGTTAAGTAGACTGATGGGGGAGGAATAGATAAGTAGAGCATTTTTCTTTTTTAGTGACCGAACCCCTTTAATGGTCTCTGTGATAATGTTTCAATGTCTGAAATGTAACCACATAGTGACGGCTTGCTGGCGCTCATCAGATTAGGTTTAGTGACAGCTTGCTGGCGCTCATCAGATTAGGTTTCATCATACAATTCAAAATTTTAATTTGAAAAATATTTTTATAACAGCCTATCAGATTTTGAAGGGATTTTCAGTCCGTAGAAAAAAAAGGGAGCTAGTCAACGACAGCTAACAGAGATCCTGAAATGGTGAGAACCTGAAACTGACAGCGCAAAATATGATGTTTCATTATACAATAAATAAGCTTTAAGTGCAGAAAATGGGAAAATCTTTCTGATAAAATTCCTAACCCAATTGTAATGTGCCTTAAAATGGCTTCTAATATATTTCTTGGTATTTGCAAATCTGCCAAAAGGAAGAAAATTCCATTTATGCAGCCATTTTCATTACTATAAAACAACACAAATTACTATGAGAAAGCAATTGTGTAGATTAGCCATAAAGAACATTCGAAGATGTCACAATTGTAACTCTGAAAGTAACAGTTTAAAGAAGTAAATTGCCTCTCTCCGGCTCTGAGCACTAATAGTTTATAGTAATCCTGGAAATCTATTACAATTACTCCATTATAGCTTCTTATAAAAGTTTGTTAAAGTTCTGTAGTACGTCAGTCTGTACTTAAGAAGAGCCAACTAGTAGAAGACGGTATTGATCAGATCATCAGACCTGAAGGTTCGTAACTCAAAGACGCCGGCTAAGATCAAAAAGTTCATTCATCTATTGCCTTGTGAGTTGCTTCAGAGTTTAGAAATGAGTAGGTAATGCATCCACACACGTTCATCTTAAGGAGCTGCCATGTCTTCATTTCAGCCGGGCCATCGGCATAGCTTTGTCTCTCTTTTGCCTCTCCTCCCTCCCATTCCCCTATATGGGCTCTTCGGAGTTAATGTGTTAGGTGGGCTCAATGAAGTCTGATATCACTCATTGACCGTGAACTGTCAGACCGCTTACTTGAACCTAGAAAGAGCCTTTACGGGGTGAATGGGAGGGAGCAGAGGAGAAAGAGGGAGACATTGTTGATGTTGGTATGGCCATGACTGCAAAGCTATGCAGCCAGCCCCATTGACACAAGGACATGACGGGTCTTCTTCAAAGTGAAGCTCCAACTTTAGAGTTAAGCCTTACTTGAATATGAAACAATACATTGAGATGAATCGCCTAATACACCCGCAGACAGAACCCTGCAGAACTTTGGAAACATCCGATGTTTTAGGGCTTAGTCACACGGGCGCATCGGCGCCGGGAGAAAGAACATGTGACCAGCTTCATTGCCGGTCATGTGTTCTTTCTTCAGCGCTGCGGGGAGTCGTCCGTCTTGAAGTGCGGCCGTCTTCTTCCTGCAGTAAGGGCTCAGTCACACGGGCGTATCGGCGCCCTTCGTCACACGGGTGTTTTTTAGTGCGTTTTTTTTTTGTGCGTCACGGCTGAAAAAAACGCTGCTAGCAGCGTTTATCATCCCAAAGGGCTTGGTCACACGGGCACAGCTGTGGCAGAGGAGAATGATGTTCACCCATTGAATACGTATATTTGAAGCCCTTCCCTGAAAATTAATACAGCGCTTGCCGGCAGCCCATTGCTTTCAATGGAGCCTGCTGTATTGCCGGCTCCATTGAATTCAATGGGAGAACATCGTTCTGTTACAGCTGTGGCAGAGGAGAACGATCTTTAGTACATGTTCTCAATGGGCTCGGCGCTGCTGCCGCCGGCCCCATTGAGCGCGTATACAAGAACAACAATTTGCGCAGAACACAGTTATATGCGTTCTGCGAATTGTTGTGTCATATAATTTTCGGCACATCCGCATAAAAACGGCCATGTGACCGATCCCATTGCGAAGCATTGGGTATGTATAGACGCAGATCGCAAGCGTGTCTGCAAATCGGGAAAAAAACGCCCGTGTGACTGAGCCTCAAACAGCAGCCACTAGTCAGAAACATCTGTGGAAGGCTATCCACTCAGAATGACAATGTATTCCGACTGAAATACTTAAATGCCCGGATGTCAAGCAAAATAGGGAGTCATTTCCAGATTCTAAGAGTCAGTTGGAAGATTCAGGTTTTTTCTTGCTTTTTAGTTCAGTAAAAAGGTACGTCCCAAAATGTTGATATTTTTGACTTTTTGCTCCTAATTTGACATTTTTAAGGACGTTTCCAAGCTTCTGGGGGGTACAGTGAACCACCTGAATTACTTTTATGTCATTTAGCTGCATTCAGGGTATCAAATTCTCAGAGTTGCTCAACTGAGTACAAGTACTTACCGTATGGCATCTGTATTCCTGTAACTGAACAGAATTAGGGTTGGTGTCCCTCTACACTGCAACAAACCCTTCTTAGTAGACGGACGCTGCACGAGGGGCGGCTTCGTGTTGATGATAGTAGAAGAGGAGTTGCAGCGACTTCGATATTCTATGGCCACTCTCTTTTTTAATCAGAATTTAACCAATATATGTACATTATATCAGTTCTCTTTATCTCCTTTTTTTATTTAATTCTTTTTGATACAGAGCTCCAAACCATATGGACACAGATTGTCTGGTGCACTACAGAGTAATGCAGAACATTGCTGAAGGCTTTTCCTGGGCGTTCTTCTCTCAGTCCCACACCATTGTCAGTGCCTCAAATAGTTTTTCCAGGCAGCGGGATACATTGAGATGGGAGCAGAAGCACTGCTCTGACCCCTGTGTAGTAGCCGACACTCGTAATTGCCAGCGCAGTTCTCATTGAAACGATTGGGAGCTGCGCCTGCAAGTACGAGCATCAACCACTACACCGGTGTTGGAGGAACACTTTCGCTCCGACCTCCTTGTATTCCGGCAGGCGCTGCATAGAAGACCCCTTTAAGTAACATCTAAATGCACAGAATTTATATGGCCGCTTATAACCACAGATCTTTCCGCCAAAAGGAAAATTCAGCTCTTGCAGCAGTTTTCCAACTTTTTTCATTATTGTCTTTTCTTTAAGAAAGTATCACACAGTATCAAGGCATCAAAGACTGAATGAAAAACTACTAACGGATAATGGTAAAAACTGCCTGTAAAAGTATACAACTAAGAGTGTTACAACTGGCAGGGGCGTAACTATAGGGGATGCAGGGGATGCGGTTGCACCTGGGCCCAGGAGCCTTAGGGGCCATAAGGCCTCTCTTCTCCATATAGGGAGCCCAGTACTATGAATAAAGCATTATAGTTGGGGGCCCAGTTACAGGTTTTGCATTGGGGACCAGAAGCTTCAAGTTATGTCTCTGTGCAGCATGGTTTAGGTATGGGTACAGGTACAGATACAGATAGAGGGGGGCCCCAGATCACGTTTTGCATCAGAGCCCCTGAGCCTTTAGTTATGCCCCTGACAACTGGATAATGTTCCTATGAGAGAAAATAGGAGAAAACTCCTGTATCACAGTGACCCCCTTCTCACCCCTTTCCAAGTCATCACTGAATTACCCTCAGTCCTTCCTTTGACCTATAATGTAAGAAAAAGTTTGTCATACTGTAACATATTGGTCCAAGTAGAATGTGTTGCCTTCAGCAGCCTGGCTCAAATGGCTTTTAACCCAAGGAATACGGGGAACCATCAGATGTGCTAAAACCTTACCGGCAAGTAGTAAATGAGATATCCATGCGTTGTGCTATGACAAGCGGCACGTGACACCAAAACTTAATAAGCCTTGAAAAGTCACAGGTAGCTGCCGTAAATTGCAAACAGAGAAATGACTGACAATCGTTTTGCAATTCCTTGCATGTGTTGTAGCCGTTCCCCGGTGATTTCATGCAAGCAAAGCAGCTGTAAGTACACACAGACGGGCTGATTATGCTGCGTGCCTTGGAGATTCGCTCCGGCTATTTGTATATTCTGCTCCCAGCGTTAGAATGATGAGCGTTTCTAGAGATGAAAATTAACAAGCAGCATTTTACACTAAAAATACCCAAAGTGGGTCGTAGAATTCAGTGCAGCAAACAGTGACTTAGTGGTCTGCGGAGATTGAGGTGGGCTCAGTTATGGGCTGAAGGCCGTACGACCACTAGATCTGGACTAACGTTCATATGTGATCCAATGAATAGACTGCAAATATCAAAGTTATTACAAGGGAAACACTGCAAGTTGTTAGATTGGTTATCTGAGCATTTATTAATTTATTGCTTCTTCCAACCACATCAATACAAAATAATAAACCTTGCAATAAATATACTTACAGGGGGTGGACAAAAATATGGAAACACCGTACAAAATGCATGGGATTCTAATCATTAGCGCTGAGCTGCCCTTTTGACCACCACTTGGCTAAGAGCTTTCCTGCAAAATTTGTGCTTACTTCACCTCTTGCCCTGCTCTGGGAGCCAGCTGGTAAAAGCAGCTGAGTGGCTCAAACCCCCAACCAATGGAACCTTGCAGCTCTGTCAGAGGTTCACTTCGGCCTGGCACATCTGTGTCATGTTGCCTCTACTTAAAATTGGACTTTACATGTCTTATTGAAATAGGATTTCTAATCCCATGTAACGTAAAGGGGTTGTCTCGCGAAAGCAAGTGGGGTTCAGCACTTCTGTATGGCCATATTAATGCACTTTGTAATGTACATCGTGCATTAAATATGAGCCATACAGAAGTTATTCACTTACCTGCTCCGTTGCTAGCGTCCCCGTCTCCATGGCTCCGTCTAACTTCAGCATCTAATCGCCCGATTAGACGCGCTTGCGCAGAAGGGTCTTCTGCCTTCGGCTCGGTCTGGCACGAGCGGTGTTCTGGCTCCGCCCCCTTCTACGCGTCATCACGTAGCTCCGCCCCATCACATGTGCCGAATATAGCCAATCAGGAGGCTGGAATCGGCACACGTGACGGGGCGGAGCTACGCGATGACGCATGGAAGAGGGCGGAGCAAGAATGCCGCTGCTGCCGGACAGACCCGAAGGCAGAAGACCCTTCTGCACAAGCGCGTCTAATCGGGCGATTAGACGCTGAAGTTAGACGGAGCCATGGAGACGGGGACGCCAGCGCAGGGAAGGTAAGTGAATAACTTCTGTATGGCTCATATTTAATGCACGATGTATATTACAAAGTGCATTAATATGGCCATACAGAAGTGTATAACCCCACTTGCTTTCGCGAGACAACCCCTTTAAGGCATGCATTTCGTATGGTGTTTCCATATTTTTGTCCACCCCCTTTACAATGTTCATCTATTTGCCCATTACTGGTTCAGACAGTACAAACAGCGTGATGATGTGATATCCATGTGATTTCATGCCTCTTTTATGGAGAGATGGATGAGCCTCCTGATATAGCTCTTGACTGCTTTTTTATCATCGCATGTTTTTATGGTATATATAGAGTATCCAAATATATATTACATTGTATCTGATTAATATACAACAGCTCTTCAGAAAATAAACATAACTCAACCACTTTCTGGATTTATGTTAGTTTCCCCCTCATAACTATCCTGAAAAGAACCACAAAAAACATCTTGTTGCAAGTAACAGAATGTATCGCCTCTAAGCAGATGCGCCCCGTCTGCCCTCCGCCCCGTTCACACGGCACATATGATTTACAGCGTATCAAATGCCGTGCCGCTAGTGGAATAAGATGAAGCCGCCGTGGATATTGGATGAATTACGCATTCATAAATAGGTCAATAAAGATGCAAATTTTGCTTTCCGCCATGTTATGTTTCCTACAAACCGCAGCCCTATTGTAGATATTGAACAAATAGAAGGGTTTTCTTGCTTCTTGTATATTTTTGACTCTTTTGCACCGTCCTTCGAGGATTTTATAAAAATTGTGCAACGAGAAAACAAATAAAACAACAAAAAAATAGATTCTATTGAAAAAAATACATGAAGCATCATTCACAATGTGTGACAATATATGCGGGCCTCATTTATCAGAGCTGCCAGACCAATGTGACCTTGTTGTCCATAACAACCAATCACAGCTAAGCTTTCATTTCTCCAGACAGCTTAAAAAATACAAGCTGCCCTGTGATTGGTTGATATGAGCAGCATGACCAGTTTTTTTGTTAGGCCGCTGCACACAAACGGATTGGATTCCAGATGTGGGATCCCACAGCGGAATCCGCCCCTGTGCCCGGCCGGTGTCCACGCGTACCTGCTTCTTTCGTTCTTTTCCTGTACTGCGGATGGTCCGCACGGCTCGCTGTCGGATATGCGCAGTACAGATTTTTTTTTTTTTTAAATCTCTGCTTTTCCTATGCCATCGCTAGGCAATGATGTGGGTACCCGCGACCTTTCTGCAATGTCATTGCGGAAGGGCGGTGGGCCGTCCGCGCAGAAACTGCTAAAAATAGAGCACGCTTCCTTTTTTTCTCTGCAAGCGGGAAATTGCAATTGATTTCCGCTTTCATGCTATGGGCGGTATTTGCTGCGGAATCCGGAGGCGGACACCCGCTCTGGATTCCGCAATGCTAATGCAGCCGTGTGCAGCCGGCATTAGACAGGTCTGATAGATGAATGTCCATAATTACACTTACTGCAGGTGACGGTCATGAGATTGAGAACTCGGTGCAGGAAACAAAAACACATTAAAATTATAAGTTTGTAATTTGCGGTAAACATGTCTTAAACACAAAATTGTAAGAACTAGAAGGCCTAGAATTGTGAATTTTTGAATACCACATGTGCAGTACAGATGTAATCAGGCCGCTTAGCATACCGCCCACAGGCCATAAGGGGCCCGGCCAAGGATTTCTGGTGGTCGCAAACTGTGACAAAACTATGATGTCAAGAGGCTAGCGGCAAGCCTCTTGGCATCATAGTCATGTCACAGTCCACAGCATAGTCGTGACTAGTGTAAAGAACCTTCCCGGAATCCCAATCACGTGACTGGCTGCTACCTAGAGAGGGAGGCGATAGACTTGAACCTGGTGTTGAACCTACAGCTGACGCCCATTATCCCCTCCTTCACTGTCACTAAGTATGATGTCAGGAAAGGCCCTCTAGGCCTGGAAGCAACGGTGCAACCAGCAGCGGTGGAGAAGTGTCTTCCAAGAATCTACCACGGTGCAAAAGCCTTGGATTGAGGTGCAGGGAGAAAGAGCAAAGCCGTTTAATGGTTAAACTATAGAACAGTAGGGTTTTAGTAAGTAGACTTAATGAAAACAGATTTTACCTGCTGAAAACCTACCTGTGGACCCAATAGGTTTGCCTATTTTAATGTTGGCCACCACTTACCGCCATACGTGTTCCAATGTGTGAGTTTTACAATTTCTTACCATATTTAAAAAGTGTAAAGAAAAGCAGGTGGGGCTTAGCATGATGGGGAGGGGCCTCCAGTAGCCCTT
This sequence comes from Eleutherodactylus coqui, assembly GCF_035609145.1. Lineage (NCBI taxonomy): Eukaryota > Metazoa > Chordata > Amphibia > Anura > Eleutherodactylidae > Eleutherodactylus > Eleutherodactylus coqui. The sequence goes on along the minus strand of NC_089848.1, from coordinate 32,639,584 downwards.
CATATTTACTATAATTTACACCAGAGAGTTCCATCAGTTATACTTTCAGACACACAGAGGCCAGAAACACACCTAATATATGAAGAGTTGTTTTCTTCTTAATACATTTGGCACATTTTTCTCACGCACTTCCTTTACATAGTAACATAATATTTTAGGCTAATGGGAGATAATGTCCATCCAGTTCAGCCTGTTTCCACCCCCCATCTTTGTAGATCCAGGGGAAGGCAAAAAAACCCCAATGAGGTAGAAGCTAATTTAGCCCATAATGGCAGTCAGAATAATCCCTGATTCAATGTTTGAAAGTTCCTACCTGACTCCAAGACCCGCTGGTCACCTAATGTCTATATCCTGTAATATCATAGCGCTCTAGAAAGACATCTAGTCCCCTCTTAAACTCCTCTATGGATTTTACCATCCCCACATCCTCAGGTAGAGAGTTCCACAGTCTCACTGCTCTTACAGTAAAGAACCCCCTTCTATGCTGGCGATGAAACCTGTTTTCCTCTAGCGGATGCCCTCTTGTTACCGCCGCAGTCCTGGGTATAAACAGATCATGGGAGAGATCCTTGTATTGTCCCCTCATGTATTTATACATAGTTATTTGGTCGCCCCTTAGCCGTCTTTTTTCTAGAGTAAATAATCCCATTGGTGCCTCTCTGGGTATTCCAGTCCCTTCATTCCATGTATTAGTTTAGTTGTCCTTCTTTGAACCCCCTCCAGCACTGTGACATCTTTCCTGAGCACCGGTGACCAGAACTGTACGCAGTATTCCATGTGACGCCTGACAAGTGCCTTATATAGTGGGAGGATTATGTTCTCGCCCCTATACCTCTTTTAATGCACACCAAGACTTTATTAGCTTTTGCAGCAGCTGACTGGCATTGGTTGCTCCAGTTTAGTCTACAGTCCTCTAGTACCCCAAGGTCTTTTTCCACATCACTTTTAAGGACATATTCAAGTGGAACTCCGGTTGAACAGGACACCCCTTCCCCTCTATCATACCTCTAATAGGGTATTTCAATACAATTTTATAAACCATGGGGGCATGTTCACCAGATGCAGGGTGCCAACAAGCCAATTGGTCATAGTCATGATATTTAGATGCTTGCCTACGACAGCAAACTGAGTCCAGTTGAAGGAAAGCCTAGCTACAGTATTACTCTGTCCGTTAGGACGCCACTATGATCCCTGTAGCTAAGCTGAGGTCATCTAAAAGCTACAGTAGATTCCCTGTGGTACATGGACCATGGGGTATATACCATGTTCATAGGGGTAGTCTTGGGGTCTGGATGCTGTGTACATTTAGATGCCATATAAATGAATGAGGAGTGCCTGACTATAGGGATGCTGAGGTATACATATGCCAATGATATGAAGTAGTGCTTGTCTCTTCACTACCTCTGAGATATCTATTTGGTATCGATACTTATGTTTTAGCATTTGTCTTAGGTGCCCTATATATGTCTTTTAATATTAATTAGTAAAAAGAATTTTTGGTCCGTCTGTGAAGGGTATTTTGGTTTCTGTACAATTTCTGCCCCAGTAAAAAAAAATTATTTAAATACATAGTATGTAAGACCAAAGAAACACAAGTCCATCCAGTCCAACCTATTACCCCCAGTGTTGATCCAGAGGAAGTCAAAAACAAACAATGAGTTTGAAGCCAATTTCACCCATTTAAGGGAAAAAAAATTCCTTCCCGACTCCAATCTGGCAACCAGAATATTTCCTGGATCTCCGACCCTTCTGACGTTATTAGTGACCATACATGTAACACTTTGGCTAAAGGTTCGGCACGTTGCTTTATCGAACCCTCACATTTGTATGCTGCAAAAAATATTTACGTCTCATAAAAATACTTTGCGATTCTTCATTTTTGGACCCTAACAGTGTGACTTGGGACACATAAGTTCCTCCGTACAGACATGCGCCCGTGTGTACATGTACATAGATGTCAGTTAACAATTTACATAGGGTTCCAAGGCTGTAATCGCGGCTCTTCTATGTGAATCACAAGTCCAAATTTCCCTTTTCCTTTTAAGTGAATGGAAGCCGTCGCAATTCATTTGTATATCTCTGCGAGGAACATGAAATAGCTTTCAGAGACGACACAAATCCAGTGTCTAACTTATGTATTTTAATGAGCAGCAATGTCAGTAATGATAACAATGATGTTTCACTTAGAGGAAGAGCTTCTGCCCAGGTACTTGTGTATGCGAACATGAATGACAAGGACCAATAAGAGCTGCGCTGAGTAGTCGGCACATGAACGCCGCGAGCGCCGCTGGTACTATATGGGGCTGGAGTGAAGCTTTTATATTTATCTCTCCTAAATTCAAGCTGCCAGCTGAAGTTATCCAACATGTAGACAGCCGAGAGCGCTGGTATGTCTCCTATCATAAGACAGCCTCCTTGTATCTCCAGCACTGCAGCTAATGTAATTACTGTACTCCATGTATCCCAGCTTGTAATATGCTAATGTCCCATGAATAAAACAGAAGCAATTTGTCTCCTGTAATCTCTACTGTTCCAACTGTAATGCGGATATTGTCGTAGCTTCCCGATGCCGGAGTACATCACTATGTGACGGGTTTACTTATATGTGATTGTGAAATGTCATTGAAAGTGTCAAATGGAAACTATGTTGCTTTATGTTATTTGTTTAGGAATACTTGTTTATACACACATATAGATACATATATATACATGTTGATTGTTAGGCCTCATGCCCATGGCCGGGTCGGATTCCGACTGCGGAATATTGCAGCGGATTCATAGCCAGCGCCCGCCAGAGACCTCATACTCACCTCTCCGTATCCGCAGCGAGTGTTTAGCCCAGCGAGTCGGGGCACATGCGCAGTGCAGGGCATGACGCGCCGGTGCTGGGTTTGCAATGCCGATTCTCCCGATACTTCCGCTGTGCCCACTGCGTGGAATACGCAGGACAAACGGCTTCCATTGACTGCAATTTTCCACAAAAAGAACATGCTGTGATTCTCTCCCGCGAGCGGAACATTGCAGTTGATTTCCCGCCCATGAGCAGAAATCAATTGTGATTTCCACTCATGCAGGAAAAATTGCTGCATAATACTGCATATATATATATATATATACACACACACACATGTATCAATATATATATATATATATATATATATATATATATATATATATGTGTGTGTAACGGTGCATGTGTGGACTTTACAATCTGCAAACCTCTCCCATCCAACTTCCTCTCTTTACGGTTACAGCAGTAATCCCAAGAAGACTATTGTTTATAGTTAAATGCAGCCCATAATTCTAAATTACCTTTTGTATTACCCCACATATTCCAGAATGTTAGAATAGCGCCACCTTCTGTGAGTGATGAGAGCGAGAACAGCGTTCCAGCAGGTCTGCTGACAAGCAGAGAAGACGCTGGAGCTTCAGAAGCGGCCGCTCTCCACATCGGGGACCCCTCCTTATATTCACTGCAGAGAAGCAAGCAAGAGTGAGGCTTTGTGACCATCTCAAAATGTTTCCAAAAGGATAAAAACAGCAGGTGGCGCTATTCTAATGTTATTCCTGAAATTTAAAAAAAGTATAAATACAATTTTTTTTTTATAATTTGGGGTTTGATTTAACTATAATAACATTCTTTGTGGGACAACCCCTTTAAGGAGAAAAAAGGGCTGATAGACGTTATAAATGTATTAACAGATGTTTATTTCTAGACCATTATGTCTGTAATGTTTCTTCTCTGCTGCTCAAGGTCTCTGCTTGGTTTGCCTGGTAAATGGCACATGCATATTGCCATACTATGCCCCCATGTAGAGTATATTGTATGCCGCTCGGGGACTGGATCCTGGCACAAGGATGAAGGTGATGTAGACCTTTCCCAATGCTTTTATCCCACATCCTGCTGACTGGATCATCCCTGTTGTAATATGCCGGAGCCTGTACTATACGGGAGATATGTAACTAGGTCATGCGAGCCCTGAACATTGCAGGCAGAACGCTGCTGGAAGTCCTATATACCCTGAAGAGGAAGCACAACCAGAACGCTGCTGGAAGTGCTATATACCCTGAAGAGGAAGCATAACCATAACGCTGCTGGAAGTCCTATATACCCTGAAGAGGAAGCATAACCAGAACGCTGCTGGAAGTCCTATATACCCTGAAGAGGAAGCACAACCAGAACGCTGCTGGAAGTGCTAAATACCCTGAAGAGGAAGCACAACCAGAACGCTGCTGGAAGTCCTATGTACCCTGAAGAGGAAGCACAACCAGAACGCTGCTGGACGTCCTATAAACCCTGAAGAGGAAGCACAACCAGAACGCTGCTGGAAGTCCTATAAACCCTGAAGAGGAAGCACAACCAGAACACTGCTGGAAGTGCTATATACCCTGAAGAGGAAGCACAACCAGAACGCTGCTGGAAGTGCTAAATACCCTGAAGAGGAAGCACAACCAGAACGCTGCTGGAAGTCCTATGTACCCTGAAGAGGAAGCACAACCAGAACGCTGCTGGACGTCCTATAAACCCTGAAGAGGAAGCACAACCAGAACGCTGCTGGAAGTCCTATAAACCCTGAAGAGGAAGCACAACCAGAACGCTGCTGGAAGTCCTATATACCCTGAAGAGGAAGCATAACCATAATGCTGATGGAAGTGCTATATACCCTGAAGAGGAAGCACAACCAGAACGCTGCTGGAAGTCCTATATACCCTGAAGAGGAAGCACAACCAGAACGCTGCTGGAAGTCCTATAAACCCTGAAGAGGAAGCACAACCAGAACGCTGCTGGAAGTCCTATAAACCCTGAAGAGGAAGCATAACCATAATGCTGCTGGAAGTGCTATATACCATGAAGAGGAAGCATAACCATAATGCTGATGGAAGTGCTATATACCCTGAAGAGGAAGCACAACCAGAACGCTGCTGGAAGTGCTATATACCCTGAAGAGGAAGCATAACCAGAACGCTGCTGGAAGTGCTATATACCCTGAAGAGGAAGCACAACCAGAACGCTGCTGGAAGTCCTATATACCCTGAAGAGGAAGCACAACCAGAACGCTGCTGGAAGTCCTATATACCCTGAAGAGGAAGCACAACCAGAACGCTGCTGGAAGTCCTATATACCCTGAAGAGGAAGCATAACCATAACGCTGCTGGAAGTCCTATATACCCTGAAGAGGAAGCATAACCATAACGCTGCTGGAAGTCCTATAAACCCTGAAGAGGAAGCACAAACAGAACGCTGCTGGAAGTGCTATATACCATGAAGAGGAAGCACAACCAGAACGCTGCTGGAAGTCCTACGTACCCTGAAGAGGAAGCACAACCAGAGCGCTCCTGGAAGTCCTATATACCCTGAAGAGGAAGCACAACCAGAACGCTGCTGGAAGTCCTACGTACCCTGGAGAGGAAGCACAACCAGAACGCTCCCTTAAGTCCTATATACCCTGAAGAGCGAGCACAACCAGAACGCTCCTGGAAGTCCTATGTACCCTGAAGAGGAAGCACAACCAGAACGCTGCTGGAAGTCCTATGTACCCTGAAGAGGAAGCACAACCAGAACGTTGCTGGAAGTCCTATGTACCCTGAAGAGGAAGCACAACCAGAACGCTGCTGGAAGTCCTACGTACCCTGAAGAGAAAGCACAACCAGAACGCTCACATCCCGCTGTTCCAACCGGCCAGAACTTCCTGCAGGTAAAGTAGACGACCTTTGCTTCTAGTGTCCGTGAAAAACAATCCATGTGTCCTGCATTATGTGAGGTTGGCGGTCCTTGAGCAGTTCATCGTGATTCTAATTAGCATCGCTTTACTGCTCATAGTAAGAGCAAGAACATGGGATTATGTGCAGCCACATTTGCCACTATGGAGCGTAGCGGCGCATGAATGTTTTTGGGTTTTTTTTGCTTCTCCGCACCATAGCAAGAAGTTTGAAAAAAAATACAGCGGTAAGATATGTCCTGCCCGATCTTTCCCACATGTAGTATTAAGTGGGGCAAGTAGTATTCATGCCTGAGAAAAGAGCTAGTGAAAGTGAAACCATTGCAGACGACGGTTTTGTTTTGTCCTGTTGTGCGGCCATGATTATCATAGCTGCATAACGGGACTAAAACATGCCTAAATACTGATAATGAGTTCCCATCCATATCCTGGGCTATAGACGAACTTCAGTTATAACATTTACAATTCACTAAGGTTCTAGTTGGTCTAGATGAACACTTGGCACTTGTAATACCAGGTGGCGCCATTCAGATGATACATGTAATGTCCTCCCATTCACAGGGCAACACTGTCCCTCCAAATACTGCATCAAAAGTGAAAGTGCGTCTTCAAAAAAAACCGCTGTGTGTGACCTCAAACAAGAATAAGCGTAAATACGTTCACTGGTGCGGAATGTATCTTCGCATGAATGAAATTAGAAGATGGTAAGAAGCGGGCAGATATGTCCGTGCCCCCAGATATTTATGATCGAAATGCCTGTTCACACGCTGGCATGTTACACCCTGCGGAATAAAATGGCAATTAAATGCCTAAGTAGGGCCATCTGTCTTCTCTTCCCTCTGTTGTACGCAGGGTAACTTCCTCCTACTCGCTTTTTTGAGCTGCCATAGAAGTCTATGGGAACTTGCTGCGTAACATGGACAAACATAGTGCAGTTATGACATCAGTTTCATGTAGACGGGCGCACATTTGTACACCCCCATAGACTCCTATGGAGCTCTGGTGCGTAAATGTCGGCAAAATAGAGCACATCACGTAATTTCACCAGCGGGATAATGTGTGCAGAAAATCGTCCAACCTAAGTGAACCCATTGAAAGCTTTGGGATTTAATGGTTGCGGTTTCCGCACCCAAATTTTCTGCACACAAAAATGGGCGCAAAAGCACTCGTGTGACGCGGGCCTAGTGTGGGCTTTAATGTGGATTTCACCTCCTCATTTGCAGAGCTGAAATCCACGCTGAAAATCCACTGCATAAATTGACGCGCTGCGCATGTACAATCCACACTGCCGGTTATTTTGCGCTGTGGTTTCTCTTGAAATCCCCCCCACAGCCGGCGCTGTAAAGGGCTGCGGATTTCCCATAAGCCAATCCTGCTGTGGAAAATCCACGGTATTTCTGGCATGCATGAACATCCCCTTTTGGCGGCCTCCGGGCGCTCCGCCACAATACGCGTCCCCCATGCTGCTAATTTGTTAGTTTTGTGTAAGACATTGGAGGAAGAGCTGTTACCGAGCTGAGAAGACTGATCTGAGCTCTTTGAAGACAGATGCAGAAGTGCAGGCAGATCTGTATGCTTGAAGAACTTTGACGGTTTGTGGCAGAAAGATTGAAAATGAAGCTTTAGGCAAGGGAATTCTGTTATTGTTATATAGTGAATTCTTAACAAATGGTTGCATCATTACGTCTAAGGAAATATAAAGAAAAAACAAAATAACGAAAGCTTCACTCTCTCCTTATTTTTAGTGAGGGAAAAAAACCCCAGTGGCCCGCACCGTGCCGGAGAATATGACATATAATCCATAACAAGTATTCTCCCCATTGGATTGCGATCCCTTAGAGCCAAAGAGTTGTTTAAACTACCTTTCTACATGAAGTAAACTATTTAAAGTGATGGGAGGTTGAAGGGTTTGGATTTATTATTTATAAAATGAATGCAAAATGCCAAATAAAGTTATTGGATATGCAGGAGAGGCGCATCCAATCCGGGAGCCTATGTAGGGCACCTCTCTGTTCTAAAAGCATTGTGTGATGGTTAATAGGAGCAAACACTGGCGAGGAAACAATAATAACACATCTCCAATGGCTTCTCTCCTCACAAAGCGCTCCTCATCTTCCTCTGTTTACTTTAATGCGGACGGCTCCGGTGGATTGAAATCATTTATTTAGCATCTTAACTTGCCGTTTGCCTTTTTTGCTGTCAAGAAAACTTAAGCAGCCAGTAGACTGATAAAGAGTTCCTCCTAATGAGTATGCCCTATATGGATTAGTGCGGACGGAAGAAGCGCCGGCCTGTGTTTAATAGCACTTCAGAAATACCTTTCCATCTGTTCTAGTGCTGATGCAGAAGGTGAGGCTTGTTGCATTAATAGGTCAAAGCAGGAACGGAATTAAATAGTTTATACTTACCAAACTTTGCAAAACAGGGGATCATTTTAAGTACATTTTTTGAAATCATTAACATTAATTAGGGAATCGTGTATGGAATTGTTTAGGAGCCTTTTGCAGATGTACAGTCCTTGTCAAAAAAAAATTACTGCCCCTAAAAGAACTTATTTTGCTGCAGACCCCGTCCTGCAGTTCCATCTCAGGCAGATCTGTAAATGATGAGAGTTGTGGTGATTAGATGAACGGTCTTGTCACTGGAGGCCCTATAAGTGGTTCCATCTATAGCCAATAAAGGGCTGTCGGAGGCTCCTTGTGTGTAGTGATCTCTTCCTCCGCTTGTGAGCACTAGACGCCTCTACAACGCAGAGAAGAGATTTCACCCCGTTACCAGAGTCTGAGAGGGATGTGATTATTAGGATGTGAGAAGCTGGATGGTCGTGTCGATGAATTGTCCCCCACCGTCTGTTCTGACCAGACTGTTAGGGGGTGTTGGGACCAGTGGATGTGTGAGGGCACACAAGGTGACTGGGCTCAGGATGCCCCCTACAGACCACCAGTAGAGAGGAGTGTCTGACCAGACTGTTAGGAGGTGTTGGGACCAGTGGATGAGTGAGGGCACAGAAGGTGATGGGGCTCAGGACACCCTCTACAGACCACCAGTAGAGAGGAGCATCTGACCAGACTGTTAGGAGGTGTTGGGACCAGTGGATGTGTGAGGGTACACAAGGTGATGGGGCTCAGGACACCCTCTACAGACCACCAGTAGAGAGGAGCATCTGACCAGACTGTTAGGATGTGTTGTGACCAGTGGATGTGTGAGGGCACACAAGGTGACCAGGCTAAGGACCCCCCTACAGTCCACCAGTAGAGAGGAGTGTCTGACCAAACTGTTAGGAGGTGTTGGGACCAGTGGATGAGTGAGGGGCGCACAAGGCAACCGGGCTCAGGATGCCCCCTACAGACCACCAGTAGAGAGGAACGTCTGACCTGACTGTTAGGAGGTGTTGGGACCAGTGGATGAGGGGAGGGGCACACAAGGTGACCAGGCTCAGGACGCCCCCGAAGGACCACCAGTAGAGAGGAGCGTCTAACCAGACTGTTAGGAGGTGTTGGGACCAGTGGATGAGTGAAGGGCACACAAGGTGACCGGGCTCAGGACCCCCTACAGACCACCAGTAGAGAGGAGCCTCTGACCAGACTATTAGGGGGTGTTGGGACCAGTGGATGAGGGCACACAAGGTGACCAGGCTCAGGACCCCCTACAGACCACCAGTAGAGAGGACCGTTTTGAACTGTAACCTTTCACTGGAGTAAAAGAGGTTTACCGACCATTCCCGGTTTTGCTCATAATGTTATCCCTGTATGTGGACTGTTTATTTCCAACTTCTGCATTCACCACAGAGGACAGAACGGTGGAATCACCAGTGACAATGCCTTAAGGTAAACCACGTACTGGTTTCCCATGTGAAACTCCCCTAGCAGTACCTTGGTCATGTCCCATGCTACCACCAGAGGAGGAAATAGTAGAGCCCCATGAGAAATCCTTAATCTACCCCGTTATCTCCTCGGCTGTGGGCCCGCTCCTCGGACTCTGCACTGTGTCCTAACTGTGTGACATTGGGATTAGTGACTTTGGATTCAGGGACTTTGGAAGAATTACTTATATTTATTTACTGCTTATCTATTTGAATTTTTGCATACCTGTTGCATATTTTCATCTAATCTATATGATCCCCATTTAGAATGTGCTCCATGATTGACAATGCCGTCCAGTGTACATCTTGTGCATGTATGCAGTCCTTGAACAGCTGTCCGAGGATGCATACTGCTGTATGAGATATGAGGGTGTTGTGCATTTTGAAGCCCTGAGACATGGTTGGAAGAAAGCTATGACTGGGCCACTGGTGTAACTATAGGGGATGCAGGGGGTGCGGTTGCACCCGGGCCCAGGAGCCTTAGGGGGCTCATAAGGCCTCTTTTCTCCATATAGGGAGCCCAGTACTATGAATAAAGCATTATAGTTGGGGGCCCTGTTACAGGTTTTGCTTTGAGGCCCAGGAGCTTCAAGTTATGCCTTTGCATTAAAAGGGTTAAGAGCAGTTGGGGGGCCCCAAGATAAACATTTGCACCCAGGTCCATGAGTCTTTAGCTATGCCCTTGGACTGAATGGTGAAGTTACAGGGTTACAGTCTGTTCAGAAAGGATCATAAAAACTTGAAAGGTGGAGGGGTTTGTCTTTATGTAAAATCCCGTTTAAAGCCCATACTACCGGAAGATGAAACAGCAAATTACAATGAGATAATTACTATGGGAAATTTTAGCTATCCGGTTATAAACTGGGAAGCCAAAACCTGCGGATCTCATAAGATGAAAGGTAACAACTTTCTGTCAGTAACTAAAGATAATTACTAGAGATGAGCGAGCACCAAAATGCTCGGGTGCTCATTACTCGGGACGAAATTTTCGCGATGCTCGAGGGTTCGTTTCGAGTAACGAACCCCATTGAAGTCAATGCGCGACCAGAGCATTTTTGTATATCGCCGATGCTCGCTAAGGTTTCCATTTGTGAAAATCTGGGCAATTCAAGAAAGTGATGGGAACGACACAGCAACGGATAGGGCAGGCGAGGGGCTACATGTTGGGCTGCATCTCAAGTTCCCAGGTCCCACTATTAAGCCACAATAGCGGCAAGAGTGCCCCCCCCTCCCTACAATTTTTACTTCTAAAAAGCCCTCATTAGCAATGCATACCTTAGCTAAGCACCACACTAGCTACAACAAAGCACAATCACTGCCTGGATGACACTCCGCTGCCACTTCTCCTGGGTTACATGCTGCCCAACCCCCCGCACGACCCAGTGTCCACAGCGCACACCAAATTGTCCCTGCGCAGCCTTCAGCTGCCCTCATGCCACACCACCCTCATGTCTATTTATAAGTGCGTCTGCCATGAGGAGGAACCGCAGGCACACACTGCAGAGGGTTGGCCCGGCTAGGCAGCGACCCTCTTTAAAAGGGGCGGGGTGATAGCCCACAATGCTGTACAGAAGCAATGAGAAATATAATCCTGTGCCACCGCCATCAAGGAGCTGCACACGTGGGCATAGCAATGGGGAACCTATGTGCCACACACTATTCATTCTGTCAAGGTGTCTGCATGCCCCAGTCAGACCGCGGTTTTTTATAAATAGTCACAAGCAGGTACAACTCCGCAATGGGAATTCCGTGTGCACCCACAGCATGGGTGGCTCCCTGGAACCCACCGGCTGTACAAAAATGTATGCCATTGCTGTGCCCTGGACAGAAGAGCTAACGTCAGATTAAATGCAGGTGGGCTTCGGCCCACACTGCATGCCCCAGTCAGACTGGGGTTCTTTAGAAGTGGACACATGCAGTTACAACTCCGTGTGGACCGACAGCATGGGTGGCTCCCTGGAACCCACCGACGGTACATAAATATATCCCATTGCAGTGCCCATCACAGCTGAGGTAATGTCATGTTTAATGCAGGTGGGCTTCGGCCCACACTGCATGCCCCAGTCAGACTGGGGTTCTTTAGAAGTGGACACATGCAGTTACAACTCCGTGTGGACTGACAGCATGGGTGGGTGTCAGGAAGCCACCGGCGGTACATAAATATATCCAATTGCAGTGCCCAGCACAGCTGAGGTAACGTCAGCTTTAATGCAGGTGGGCAAAAAATTAATTGGATTACACTGTAGGCGAGGGCCCCAAAAAATTGGTGTACCAACAGTACTAATGTACGTCAGAAAAATTGCCCATGCCCAACCAAGAGGGCAGGTGAAACCCATTAATCACTTTGGTTAATGTGGCTTAATTTGTAACTAGGCCTGGAGGCAGCCCAGTTAAAATAAAAATTGGTTCAGGTGCAAGTTTCAACGCTTTAATGAGCATTGAAACGTATAAAAATTGTTTACAAACGTCATATGACTGAGCCTTGTGGGCCTAAGAAAAATTGCCCGTTCGGCGTGATTACGTCAGGTTTCAGGAGGAGGAGGATGAATATTATACACAGATTGATGAAGCTAAAAGGTCCCCGTTTTGGATGGTGATAGAGAACAATGCTTCCATCCGCGGGTGCAGCCTAAGTATTGTTTAGGTATCGCTGCTGTCCGCTGGTGGAGAAGAGAAGTCTGGTGAAATCCAGGCTTTGTTCATCTTGATGAGTGTAAGCCTGTCGGCACTGTCGGTTGACAGGCGGGTACGCTTATCTGTGATGATTCCCCCAGCCGCACTAAGCACCCTCTCTGACAAGACGCTAGCCGCAGGACAAGCAAGCACCTCCAGGGCATACAGCGCGAGTTCAGGCCACGTGTCCAGCTTCGACACCCAGTAGTTGTAGGGGGCAGAGGCGTCACAGAGGACGGTCGTGCGATCGGCTACGTACTCCCTCACCATCCTTTTACAGTGCTCCCGCCGACTCAGCCTTGACTGGGGAGCTTGACTAGCGCTGTCGGATGGGAATTTTACCAGCAGTTTGTCCGCCAGGGTCCTGTGGTATAGCATCACTCTCGAACCCCTTTCCTCTTCGGGTATGAGAGTGGAAAGGTTCTCCTTATACCGTGGGTCGAGCAGTGTGTACACCCAGTAATCCGTAGTGGCCAGAATGCGTGTAACGCGAGGGTCACGAGAAAGGCATCCTAACATGAAGTCAGCCATGTGTGCCAGGGTACCTGTACGCAACACATGGCTGTCCTCACTAGGAAGATCACTTTCAGGATCCTCCTCCTCCTCCTCAGGCCATACACGCTGAAAGGATGACAGGCAAGCAGCATGGGTACCCTCAGCAGTGGGCCAAGCTGTCTCTTCCCCCTCCTCCTCATCCTCCTCATGCTCCTCCTCCTCCTCCTCAACGCGCTGAGATATAGACAGGAGGGTGCTCTGACTATCCAGCGACATACTGTCTTCCCCCGCATCTGTTTCCGAGCGCAAAGCGTCTGCCTTTATGCTTTGCAGGGAACTTCTCAAGAGGCATAGCAGAGGAATGGTGATGCTAATGATTGCAGCATCCCCGCTCACCATCTGGGTAGACTCCTCAAAGTTTCCAAGGACCTGGCAGATGTCTGCCAACCAGGCCCACTCTTCTGTAAAGAATTGAGGAGGCTGACTCCCACTGCGCCGCCCATGTTGGAGTTGGTATTGCACTATAGCTCTACGCTGCTCATAGAGCCTGGCCAACATGTGGAGTGTAGAGTTCCACCGTGTGGGCACGTCGCACAGCAGTCGGTGCACTGGCAGATGAAACCGATGTTGCAGGGTGCGCAGGGTGGCAGCGTCCGTGTGGGACTTGCGGAAATGTGCGCAGAGTCGGCACACTTTTCCGAGCAGGTCGGACAAGCGTGGGTAGCTTTTCAGAAAGCGCTGAACCACCAAACTAAAGACGTGGGCCAGGCATGGCACGTGCGTGAGGCTGCCGAGCTGCAGAACCGCCACCAGGTTATGGCCGTTGTCACACACGACCATGCCCGGTTGGAGGCTTACCGGCGCAAGCGAGCAGTCGGTCTGCTCTGTCAGACCCTGCAGCAGTTCGTGGGCCATGTGCCTCTTCTCTCCTAAGCTGAGTAGTTTCAGCACGGCCTGCTGACGCTTGCCCACCGCTGTGCTGCCGTGCCGCGCGACACCGACTGCTGGCGACGAGCTGCTGCTGACACATCTTGATTGCGAGACAGAGGTTGCGTAGGAGGAGGAGGAGGAGGGTGGTTTAGTTGAGGAAGCATACACCGCCGCAGATACCACCACCGAGCTGGGGCCCGCAATTCTGGGGGTGGGTAGGACGTGAGCGGTCCCAGGCTCTGACTCTGTCCCAGCCTCCACTAAATTCACCCAATGTGCCATCAGGGAGATATAGTGGCCCTGCCCGCCTGTGCTTGTCCACGTGTCCGTTGTTAAGTGGACCTTGCCAGTAACCGCGTTGGTGAGGGCGCGTACAATGTTGCGGGAGACGTGGTCGCGCAGGGCTGGGACGGCACATCGGGAAAAGTAGTGGCGACTGGGAACTGAGTAGCGCGGGGCCGCGGCCGCCATCATACCTTTGAAAGCCTCCGTTTCCACAACCCTATACGGCAGCATCTCCAGGCTGATAAATTTGGCTATGTGCACGTTTAACACTTGAGCGTGAGGGTGCGTGGCGGCGTACTTGCGCTTGCGCTCCAACACTTGCGCTAGCGACGGCTGGACGGTGCACTGAGAGACATTGGTGGATGGGGCCGAGGACAGCGGAGGTGAGGGTGTGGGTGCAGGCCAGGAGACGGTAGTGCCTGTGTCCTGAGAGGGGGGTTGGATCTCAGTGGCAGGTTGGGGCACAGGGGGAGAGGCAGCGGTGCAAACCGGAGGCGGTGAACGGCCTTCGTCCCACCTTGTGGGGTGCTTGGCCATCATATGTCTGCGCATGCTGGTTGTGGTGAGGCTGGTGGTGGTGGCTCCCCGGCTGATCTTGGCGCGACAAAGGTTGCACACCACTGTTCGTCGGTCGTCTGCACTCTCAGTGAAAAACTGCCAGACCTTTGAGCACCTCGGCCTCTGCAGGGTGGCATGGCGTGAGGGGGCGCTTTGGGAAACAGTTGGTGGATTATTCGGCCTGGCCCTGCCTCTACCCCTGGCCACCGCACTGCCTCTTCCAACCTGCCCTGCTGCTGCAGTTGCCTCCCCCTCTGAAGACCTGTCCTCAGTAGGCGTAGCAAACCAGGTGGGGTCAGTCACCTCATCGTCCTGCTGCTCTTCCTCCGAATCCTCTGTGCGCTCCTCCCTCGGACTTACTCCAATTACTACTACCTGAGTGATAGACAACTGTGTCTCATCGTCATCGTCCTCCTCACCCACTGAAAGCTCTTGAGACAGTTGCCGGAAGTCCCCAGCCTCATCCCCCGGACCCCGGGAACTTTCCAAAGGTTGGGCATCGGTCACGACAAACTCCTCCGGTGGGAGAGGAACCATTGCTGGCCATTCTGGGCAGGGGCCCGGGACCAGTTCCTGGGAGTCTGCCTGCTCCTCAGAATGTGTCATTGTAATGGAGTGAGGAGGTTGGGAGGAAGGAGGAGCAGCAACCAGAGGATTCAGAGTTGCAGCAGTGGACGGCGCAGAATTCTGGGTGGTCGATAGATTGCTGGATGCACTTTCTGCCATCCACGACAGGACCTGCTCACACTGCTCATTTTCTAATAAAGGTCTACTGCATGGACCCATTAATTGTGAGATGAATGTGGGGACGCCAGAAACGTGCCTCTCTCCTAGTCCCGCAGCAGTCGGCTGCGATACACCTGGATCAGGAGCTCGGCCTGTGCCCACACCCTGACTTGGGCCTCTGCGTCCTCGCCCGCGTCCACGTCCTCTAGGCCTACCCCTCAGCATACTGTATTACCAGTAGTGCAGAAACAGAACGCTGTAATTAAATGTGCCGCTTATTGGCCTGTGGTTGGAGGCTGACTTCCCTTACGGAACGCACAGCAGAGCCAGGAAACAATTTTGCGCATGCCTGTAGTGAGACGTAGGTGCGTATGACTGAGCTAGTGGAATTCACAGCGCAGAAGCAGTCAAGTGGCCAAAGGCCACTAGTAGGCCTTAAGTATTTTGCTTCTATTTTTTTAAAATGCTGAGCTGATACAGCAGACAGATACTGTAGGCAGCGTATAATATTATGTATACTGTTTCCCTCTGGCGGGATGACGGCGGTGATGTAACGGAGACAGCAGAGCCAGGAAACAATTTTGTGCAAGCCTGCTGTAACGCTTAGCTGCGTATTAATTAGGACTACTACCCCCAGCAGATAGATACTGTAGGTAGCGTATAATATTATGTATACTGTTTCCCTCTGGCGGGATGACGGCGGTGATGTAACGGAGACAGCAGAGCCAGGAAACAATTTTCCGCAAACCTGCTGAAACGCTTAGCTGCGTATTAATGAGGACTACTACCCCCAGCAGACAGATACTGTAGGCAGCGTATAATATTATGTATACTGTTTCCCTCTGGCGGGATGACGGCGGTGATGTAACGGAGACAGCAGAGCCAGGAAACAATTTTGTGCAAGCCTGCTGTAACGCTTAGCTGCGTATTAATTAGGACTACTACCCCCAGCAGATAGATACTGTAGGCAGCGTATAATATTATGTATACTGTTTCCCTCTGGCGGGATGACTGCGGTGATGTAACAGAGACAGCAGAGCCAGGAAACAATTTTGTGCAAGCCTGCTGTAACGCTTAGCTGCGTATTAATTAGGACTACTACCCCAGCAGACAGATACTGTA
This sequence comes from Eleutherodactylus coqui, assembly GCF_035609145.1. NCBI lineage: Eukaryota > Metazoa > Chordata > Amphibia > Anura > Eleutherodactylidae > Eleutherodactylus > Eleutherodactylus coqui. The sequence continues at coordinate 32,623,213 of NC_089848.1, read as the reverse complement.
GGCAGCGTATAATATTATGTATACTGTTTCCCTCTGGCAGGATGACAGCGGTGATGTAACGGAGACAGCAGAGCCAGGAAACAATTTTGCGCAAGCCTACTGTAACGCTTAGCTGCGTATTAATTAGGACTACTACCCCCAGCAGACAGATTCTGTAGGCAGCGTATAATATTATGTATACTGTTTCCCTCTGGCGGGATGACGGCGGTGATGTAACGGAGACAGCAGAGCCAGGAAACAATTTTGCGCAAGCCTGCTGAAACGCTTAGCTGCGTATTAATTAGGACTACTTCCCCCAGCAGATAGATACTGTAGGCAGCGTATAATATTATGTATACTGTTTCCCTCTGGCGGGATGACGGCGGTGATGTAACGGAGACAGCAGAGCCAGGAAACAATTTTGCGCAAGCCTGCTGTAACGCTTAGCTGCATATGAATTAGGACTACTACCCCCAGCAGACACGCAGTACACTGAAGACGGTCACAGGCAGCTCAAATATAGTATTTTTCCCCAATTTTTTTTAAAAAGCCCACTGCCTATATAGCCTGTATATCTCTTTCCCTGCCTCACCAGTACTGGCCCTATACTCTGTACAATGACTGCAGACTGAGGACGCAATGCTCTGCACGCCCGATATACAAAAAAAAAATTGTGCAACACTGCTAAAAGCAGCCTCAACAGTACTGCACACGGTCAGATATGGCCCTAAGAAGGACCGTTGGGGTTCTTGAAGCCTAAAATCACTCCTAACGCTCTCCCTATAGCAGCTCCGGCATCAGCAGCACTTTTCCTGATCTCTGTCAGAATGCATCTGTGGCGAGCCACGGGAGGGTCCGATTTATATACTCGGGTGACACCTGATCTCCCCAGCCACTCACTGCAGGGGGGTGGTATAGGGCTTGAACGTCGCAGGGGGAAGTTGTAATGCCTTCCGTGTCTTTCTATTGGCCAGAAAAGCGCGCTAACGTCTCAGAGAGAAAGTGAAAGTACCTCGAATATCGCATGGTGCTCGCCTCTAGTAACGAGCATCTCGAACACGCTAATACTCGAACGAGTATCAAGCTCGGACGAGTACGTTCGCTCATCTCTAATAATTACCTTACCCAACTTGTGCAGGACCAGACTAGAGGGACGGCCATTTTGAACTTAATATTAACCAACAGACCTGACAGAATAACAGGGGTGCAGGTTGGGGGCACCTGAGAAATAGTGAGCATAACATAATACATTTCCACTTGTCTTTCAAAGGGAGTTTTATCGGGAAGCTCCGAAAATACTAGACTTTAGGAAGGCTAAGTTCGACCAGCTCAGACATGCCTTTAACACTATTGACTAGGAAAATGGCCTCAGAAATAAGTACAGACAAAAAATGGGAAATGTTTAAAAACATCTTAAATACTTACTGTGAGCAGTTCATACCTTACAGGAATAAAGGAATTAGGAGTAGGAGGAAATCAATATGGCTCAATAAGATGTAAAGGAGGCAATAAACAGCAAAAGTAAATGTTTTCTACACTCTGAGTGTGCGTCAGTAATGATGTACAGCCAGTGATGCTCCAGGCAATGATGAATAGGCAGAGCATGTTTTCTATACTCTGAGCATGTTCGGAGTGCAAGGATGAATACATCTCAGCTGTCCTTGTCACGTACCCCTTCAGCTCACACAGCATGCTTACTGAGAGTGGAACTGCAGTGAGGAGAAGACTTTCCATTACCAGATTGTCCGTCCGAATGCCGAAAACTACTGCAGGAATTGTGGTTAACATGTACAGTATGTGTTATGTTTCCTTGCCCCTCTAGAACAGAGTCCAATTGGTCAGGGTGGATGCAGGTAACCTGAATATTCTCACTCAACTTTCTTTAATGTATGTCTATGCAGGAGACTTTTGAATGTTTCCACTACCAGACTGACATGGATCACCAGAAGACCCTCATTTCTAGGTAATAGATTGCCTAGATAGAAAAAAACCCTTAATGTGAAATGCAATCCTTACTTAAAAGGATTTGGATGAGGTTAAAAAAACTTATTTTTTTTGTCCAGAAATACCACTATTTTTGGCCAAGGATTGTGGTTAGTATTGCAGCTCAAACCTATTCAAGTGAATGCTCTTGAGGTGTAATACTACACACAGCCAATGGTCAAGAGGGGCGCTGTTTCTGGGAGAAAGCAGCCATGGTTCTGTAATCTTATACAACTCATGTTGGAGCCAACTGGCAGTGCAGTTCAATATAGGAACTACGAAATAACTGGGAATAGATAATAATTGTAAGCTGATATAAGATGCCCAATTACATGATTTTGTCTTTGAGGACTTTGCTCATGGGGTCCCACACGCTGCCCCTTCACCCACGGCAAACCATTGCTTCCCTTCCTATATCCCATTGGTTAGCATTTCACTTGTTATAACCGACTACAGACTGGTCTCCCTTCATACACTCAATAAAGGGGTCATGTAGACAAGAATGGAATGAGGGTTGGTAACAAGTGGTGATCCGGCTCTAGTTAGACACACCCAACAATTGTGGAGTCATGTTACACATATATCTGCATGTCTCTCTGCGCTTCTCATTTCCAGAGTCCATGTCTCAGTTGGCCTCTTCTTAGAAGGCATAAAGAATAATTTTATGCCTATGTGACTTGAATATGACTTGTGCAGTTAAGGTACTATACACATAAATATGATGATTTCAAAAAACTAGGTTTTCTGCTATCTTAAGAATTCTGGACATATTCAAAGAATAGAAGAAGCTGCCAGTAATTGAATGGTTATATTTCTGTGTGAGTGAAGGCAAATGATGGTCGATATGAAGGAAAGCCTTGCATTGAGGTCATAATTCATGAGCAATGATGGTTGTGCTTTACCTCTGATACGTAATGTTGGTTAACGAACAATAGTTACAATGACGGCTGTAAATTAGGATATTTTTAACACTCTATGCTTATTTTATTACTCCATAAATTGGGTTATTTGTTTTTCCATTTTTGTAATGTAACCGATGTATCTGCTCTCTTGGGCCTAATATGATTTGAAAAATCTGGCTGTAGTTTTTCAGAGACTTCTGATTTTTTGGCCACATTTATATAAAGATATATATCAATCAGCCATAACATTTAGACCCCCTTACCTGATGTAGTGGAGATCCCTACTGTGCATGGCAGAAGAGCTCTGCTTGTCTAGGCCTGGATTCCACAAGACTTTTGAAAGTCTCCTGTGGTATCTGGCTCCAAGGCATTGACGGATAAACCTTTAGATACTGTAAGATGCGGCATGGGGCCTCCATGAATGGGGCTTGTTTTCCCAGCAAATCCCTGAGATATTCAATTGGAAAGAGATCTGGGAAATTTGGAGGCCAAGTAAACACCTTGAACTCTTTGTCAAGTTCATCGAACCATTCATGAAAAATATTAGCAGATAGCAGGATGCATTATCCTGCAGAAAGTGGCCACTAGGAAAGGAACACGTCCAGGTTTATATGTTTGATAAAGGAGCTGCTGAAGCTCTGAAACGCGTTGCACACCATATCTTTTGGATTCCATCTTCTTCTTTTGTTACCTCTGTACTTATTATTTGGAATATGAAAGTTTTTCATTAAAACAAATATTCCTCTGGAGAATTATATCCTTGGGAGGTCTCCAGGAATGGGACATCCTATATGAGTAAGTGCTCTTCACCAAACACCTATTTAGCACCTTTACCTTATGAGCACCCCATCACTTTTTCTTCTGACCCACTAGGAAATACAATTGTCATGAAGAGCTATAGGGGGTCTGCAGAAATGTTTAGGTAGGTGGTATGTGCCAAAGTAGCATCTATTTGAATTAAAGGACATAAGAATTCCCAGGAGAACACTGTCCCAAGTATCATACTACCTCTGCTGACTTGCCTTTTTCACATAGTGCATCCTGGTGTTATCTCTTCCCCAGGTAAAAGTTGCAGACACACATTGGCATCCACATCCACATGATATATAAGAAAACACAATTTATCACACTAGGCTACCTTTTTAAAAACTCCATAGTCATAGTCCCGCTTTGATGCTAATAAACCCATTGTAGGCAATTTCGACGCTGGATAGGGGTCAGCATGGGCACTCTGAGTGGTCTGCAACTATATAACCCCAAACATAACAAGCTGTAATGTACTGTGGGTTCTGCTATGTTTAGAACATAGCCAATATAACTTTATTTCAAAATTTCTGCTCCAGTGGCTTTTCTGTGGGATTGGACTAGCCGTCACTCTGCACGCACATGAGAAGAGAAAAGTGAGAACAGCAGTTTATAAGGTGCAAAAAGTAGATTTTCATCCAGTAGGATGAGCCTTTATTCCATTGTTAATCAGAGTATGCGACGTACTCCCTCCAGGAGTCTTCGTCAAGCTCTACATGCACATAAGTGAGCATTTAGGGTCCATCACCCTGTCATTGGATCACTGGTTGTTCTTCCTTGGACCACTTTTGGTAGGTAACAACCCCTCAGGCTGGGAACTCCCTAAAAGACCTGTCATTTTGAAAATACTCTGACCTAGTCTCTAGTCATCCCAATTTGGCCCCTGTCAAAGTCACTCAGATTGTTAGGCTAGGGCCAGTGTTGGGAAGGGCAAACTGGGCGAATACTCAGAGCTTCCAACCCCAAATGGGTCCTCCTCTGCCATTTTTTCTCTTCATTCAGCTTTAAAACATTGCCTAATCATGCTGGAGATATAACTGCTGCCAATAGATTCCTTGAATTTTCCCCTTAACAATCACGCATTTTCTTCAGATCAGATCCTAGAGATAACTATGAAGTCATACAGTAGCCCCATAGGCCTCTGTCTCCACCCTGCACTCATCTCTATGATCAGTGCAGCAAGGACAGAGGATACTGGAATCAGTGTTGTTCACCTTTCCGCTATGGATTAGACCTTCATGGAAGATGTGAGAGAGGGAGCAAAAGGATGTGTCAAGACCAAAGAAACTGGTGTCTAAGTGCTACTCACTAATAAAAGTTGTAAGGCAGTGGGATGAAATATCCAACTCTTTTATTAAATTAATGAAAAACCAGCAGGAGATACGCGTTTTGGGTGAACCCCTTCATCAATCGAGCTGGGTAGAACATCAGTTTTGAGGCTGAGGCATGTGGACTCAAAAGTGCTGGTGGCACCATGAGCTGAGAGGACCAGGGCTGGGAAGACCAAGAGCAGGGAAGATGGGCATTGGAGTGCCCAACTCTATATGTGGTTTCCATGCCTAAAACTATACAGATGTAAGCTCGCCAGGCCTGACTGCCACAGTGCATTATAGTTATTGTAGTGTGTCAATGTTATTTACGTAGTGCTGCAGTCTTCATAAAGCAATGATTACACAAATAGTGTGCCATGGCATTAAATAAACAAATGTGGTGCGCCAGACCTGTTATATTTGAACCTAGGCTTACAGGGGACCTTGAAATGAGTTGGATCGTAGTAATGAGAGGCACTTCAGTCATTTCCTCTGCATTTTGACACAAACTCTCTTCATATGCTCCATCCTTTGTTCTTTTCTTTCTGTTCTATCATTACATAGATCATAATTTTTAACCCTTTCCAATCCAATTTATATCCTGATTTTCATAGGGGGCTTACTCTTTTTCTGCTGTTATACAACGGCACTATCTGCTGGCTAAAGCCAGTACTGCATGAGGTGACATGTTGGATAGGCTCCAACAGAAGAGAGGCTGGCAATATACAGTAAGAGAACCCCGTCAGACGTCTTCTAACATCGGAGCTGCGCAGCCTTAAATCATAATGTCTTCAGAGGTCAGACAGTGGCTTGGAAAGGGTTAATGATCACACAATCAGACACCACAATAAGAAGTTGTTACTTTTTTTTTTTACAAAAAGAAGATATTACCTAAAAATTATTGTAAAAAAAAGTATTTTCCCTTCTCTGCAGTAAACACTCGCTAAATGCAGAACTTGATGGTTCTGAATCTTTTCGTTCATCACACAGAACCACAAAGCTACAAGCTCCCCCTGATGATCCTATATCATTTTGGTCCAATTTGCTATATAATCACCAAGTTTAATCAGTTACTCCTTACACAAAATCTAACTATTTCAGAGGGAATGTAGAAATACACCGATGATTTCCATTGATTTGGAAGATGAAATGATTGAGTCTTCCAGTTCTCCAGACCTGTATTGTACTGTTTCTGTACTTTGGATGTAATTGATATCTTCAGGAATGGGTCTATCAGTCCTCGTAGCTCTATATGAAATTGATACCTCACTGTATACTGTATATGTAGTGTGAGGGATTAGCGTCAGGATAAGGTAGCAGCCTGGGCATCCACAGCCAGAGACAGTGACACAAGGAGTAAAGTTCATAGTCCAGGCTTCGCCTGGGTTTATTTCAGCCAAACTAAAGCAAAACAGGCTTTAACTCCAGGCCAACAGAAATTAACACCTGCTCGTCTGAGCACTCACTAAACACAGACCGGCCCTGACTACTCACCGAAAAACACTGTTGCTGCGCACAGCCAGTCATTTCCTCAGACCTGCAGAGGTCTCACCACCTACCCAAGACCTGCAGGCCCAGGCTTTTATGAGGCCTGATACCATCCTCACCTGGTACGTGGGAGGGGTCATCCCACCCTTCGCTTTGACCACTCCAGGAAAAGCCAGCCCGGACTATGCAGCTTGGAGCCACTACATTACTACACCGCGTCAGTAACTGAATGTTACTGACACACAAACGCTGGCTTCCTCCACCGAGCCCAGGCTGCTCGGTGACACGTATCTGCCCAAGTGCTCCCTAACGCCACATACGAGAGCATCCTAGGAGAAACATACCTGCCCTCCATGACTTTGCCAGTCACTATCTCACAGTAGTTACATTTTTGCCACTTAAATGGTAAAACAACTGGATAAAATGTGATCATTAAAACCTTTTACAGGCTGAATTTTTTAACACATTTTTTTGGGTAACAAAAGTGGCAAAATTAAGGCCACTAAAAAAATAGCCAAGTATTGCTCCTATTGGGGAACATTGGCATGTAAGTGGTTAATGGAAGTCGTTTAACGCTAGGAGGGGTAAGGGAACACCATGAAATCAGCCATTCCATCTGGATGGTTCATGGAGTACCTTGGCGAGCTGTATTACATTTGATTATGGTCATCCACGTATGTACATAATAAAGCATCCAACATTGGACTAGGGTGGTAATAATGTAATAAAATATATATTTTTCCATCGTACACTGGGTCTTTTATGTCTGCCTTTTCCCTGGTGTGCTATGATTGAAAAAGCACATTTTGTAGCAGAACTTATTCAGCATTTGACATAAGATAATTTGAATTTGCCATGCTTGTGAGATAACTCGCTGGGGAGAAAGCAGTCTTAAATAAATAATACAGATAAAAATGTATACTTCCTTCGATTTCAAAGCTAATGCAGCCAGCTTACAATGGAATGGTAGCATGAAGACACAGCACTGTAATTTGATGGATTTGTTTTGACAGCAGCCAAATAATTGAGAGTGAAAGGTGTCAGGAAAGATGATATATCGTATAAGCCACATTCAGGAGGCTACCCCAGAAGCAACGGCAACAAGAGTATTATTTCCTTTGATATCCCACTGTTACTCACTTCCAGTTTATTACAAAACCATGAAAGGTATTCAGTTTAACAGATCAGGGAGGCGTTGCTGAAGAGAGGATGAAATGCACGTAAGCTGCGAATTAGGACAATGCATCCTGACAAATGGATCCGATCTGGACAAGCAAAAGAATTACCAGGCAGACAAAGGACAACCGGCATGAAAATGGCAAACTGAAACCGAAATAATTGGTCTTAATAAAATCAGCATATTTCCAAGGACTCACGATAGAGCTTGCAATGCACTCACTATACTGTATGTAATAGCAGCTCAGCATATGATAGCCAAGCTGTGCACATACTGTACATTGGTGACACGTTCCGCTCTATTACTTCTATAAGTGCTGTCATATAATATTAATGAAACAATAAGCTACAAGAGATATCTATGGGAATAAGGAAGATGCAATGCTACCTCTGCAGCGCTTCCATCTTCCGTATTTGCATATTACCCAGAGGAGCATGCATGGCCTTATAAGTCTCCTCACTCACCTTCTTGGTGCTCTCCCTAAGGAGTGATGTTACCCCTCCCGAACCACTTCACAGGCCTCTCACTAGCCAAGCCAGATGTAAGGATTCTGGCTTAGTTTTCAATTCCTAGTCATAGCTCTACAGAAATGTATAAAGGGTCAGGCATTGATTTAAAGGAATGCTGCCGTCCAAAAGGTGGCACTGCAGAGGTATCGTTCTATCTTCCTTATTTGCATATTACCCAGGGGAGCATGGATGGCTTTATAAGTCTCCTCACTTACCTTCTTGGTGTTCTTCCTAAGAAGTGATGTTACCCCGTCCGACCCACTTCACAGGCCTCTCACTAGCCAAGCCAGAAACTTACTGCACAATGATGATGGGCAAACCTCCCGAAACAGCTGTCTGTGTAAGGATTCTGGCTTGGTTTTCAATTCCTAGTCATAGCTATACAGAAATGTATAAAGGGTCAGGCATTGATTTAAAGGAATGCTGCGTCCAATAGGTGACACTGCAGAGGTATCGTACTATCTTCCTTATTTGCATATTACCCAGGGGAGCATGGATGGCCTTATAAGTCTCCTCACTTACCTTCTTGGTGTTCTCCCTAAGAAGTGATGTTACCCCGTCTGACTTATATCTATGGGATGTACATATGATATTCATAAGCCTGCATGGACTAGTGAGCATAGAGGCTATTGTCACGTTACAGCCAGCACATGGTCAAGTCTTTGCCAGCACACCTTTGCCTCTGTGGGTTCTATCCTGACTAGTTAGGGTTAACATCTCATGTGCTTACCAGTTCAGGTTAATTAGTCCTGTAGCTGTCAGCAGAGGTAGTGACTGGTCAGCCCTGTCAGCCAATCAACTTGTCCCTCTTTCCTATATAATCCAGCTATTCCTGGCTGAAAGTTGCCAGTGATTTTTCAGTGTTGCCTGGTCATTCAGCTTGCTCAGTGCTCCTGTGTTCAGGTTTGTTTTCTGTTGTATCTGTTTGTCTGTCTTGTCTTTTAGTTTTTGCCAGTCTCTGTTTGTTCTTTGGTTGTCTGTACTACCCCCTCTGGTTCCCCTCTGACCCCCGACCTGTCCTCGTGGAAGAAGTAGGGTTGTCCCTTTTGGGACGGGTGCTCCGCTGCGAGGTGGGTCCACTCTGAGGGGTTCAGAGTGCCCTACTCTGTTCATTCCCTCTCATTTCAGTTTGTCCTATGTCTAGCCACCAGTATAGTAAGCTTATACGTTGGTCCTGGCTGCCCCCATATCAAGTGGTCTAGGGGTTTTGTTTGCAGTCCAGGTTGAACGTAACAGGTATGTTACCTGCAATGTCTCCTTGCTGCAGGTTCTGAAATCACAGCTCAGAGGAATCTGCTTTAATGCAATCTATTTAAAGGAGAAATAGTGGGAGCGTTATGTATACCTCACATACAAGATGGGAAATATTGCTCTCTTTAGCTTTTTAATTGCATTGAGATATGTACAGTAAAAGTCTGATGCTTGCAGTTTCTTATATCCAGTGTGCCAATGGCAACCAATCGGGCTCTGTGAACTGGCAAATACTGTAAGTAATTTCATAGGTATATTGTATGGATTCAAATTGCTGTCCGCATCAATTTCCACGTGTTTACGGGCTTGGAAAATGGGAACTAGGATGTTCACATTGATGTGAACACAGATTTGAATCTATAAAATATTCCAAGCACTAAACCACCAAAGATAGGAAATGTTGTCATACTAACACCGCAGGCACAAGCGAGCCCTAACTTTGCCCTAATCGCATCAGAAAAGCTCATATTGGTTAAATAACTACAGTATATTAAGTACCAACTGATAGTAAATCCTATGAAATGAAAAAAAACTGGTGAAGCGGACATTGGTTCTCAATGAACAACACCTGTTCTCATTTGTTAAGAGAAATTGGCGCCAAAGGCGGACCACCCAATTCTGGTATTCACCTATGAATGCTAATCGAACTGCAAGACACAGGGCCGTGAGTGCAGGTCCCACTAAATGGACATCAGGACTTTATGCAATCCTCGTGGAGTCTGTTTCTGACAGTTTGTGTCACGGCGCACCCAGTTCCAGGGCACGGGCATAGATCCTGGCTGATGTCACGTTGGTAATGCCGGACCACGTGATGCGTCTGCTGATGCTTGCTCAGTGTCATCCTGCACCAGATTAATGAATATCTCCCTTCTGTCTGTTGACTGATTGACTGGTTGGGCTGTCGGTTGACCCAGCCAGCCTATTAGTAACTTTGTTTGGATATTTATACTGGTTCCTCTGGTAGTGCTCATCCTATTCCTCCTCGCACAAAGGATCAGATACCAGCTCTAATGCTGGGTTGGTGCCTTTCTATGTCCTGGTATCTGCTCCATGCTCTTGAGACTTTGCTGGGATCCGTAGCAAACCTTTTCGTGATGGGTGTGGGTATGCCACCCTGGATGGGTGTGGGTATGCCATTCTGGATGGGCATATTTTTTAAACTGGAGGCATATGGAGGAACACTTCTATCAGCTCCATTTTACAGCTGTGTACAACTCTGAGGTTGTACAGAGCTATAATAAGGCTGTGTCTATGAGGCCTTGAAGGGGTTTTGTAATAATTCAAATTTGGTGGAGGTATAACCATTGGGACCCTCATCCTCCTGAGAACAGGACCCTGGTACATTCCGAAGTGTGGGCAGCTCCATTCTTTTCATTTGGACTGCTGAACTCTTTAAGACATGCCAGGGCCCTGTTCTTGGGATTGGTTGGGGTCCCAATGGTCAGACTTCCAAGATCTGCAAGTTACCTTCATCCTGTGCCTAGGGATATCTTGTATTCATGGCATAACCCCTTTAATGGTATGACCACACATTAAAAAGTAAATCCACACCAAAATCCATACAAAAATCCACATGTACATTCTGTACATTTCCTCAACAAACAGAGCATGTGGCGGATTTGAAAATCCACATCATGACTGTCCTCTGCTGTGGATTTGTTCTGCCATAAGTCAATGGCAATTGTTAAAACCTCATTTACTTACATTGTATGTACATTGCTATGGCATTTCAGCATGCATTCCACAGCTGAAAATTAGCAGCCATTCTGCTATATGCGAACGCATCCCAAGTCTGTTCTTTATACTGCTATAATCACTGCACAGTGGAAAGACAACAGCGTTTTTCTATTTCCTGATATATTATAGTTTTACAAACCAATAATAGTAGTAATATACACTCATTGTAAAAAAAAATCAAGAACCTAAAAGGAATTGTCGTTTTACTGTAAAAAGTGGCATTCAGTCACATCTCAAGCAGATATGCAAATAAGTAGACTTGGGAAGTGATTACATGAACGGTCTTGCCACCTGAGGCCCTTAAAGTGGTTCCATCCTTGGCCTATAGAAAGGCTCTCGGAGGCTCCTTGTGTGTAGTGGACTTCTCTATCTGCTTATGTAGAGCTTGTTGACCACTAGACGCCTCTACGATGCAATGAAAGAGATTTTACTCAGTTAGCATAGTTTGAGAGGGAGCGCATTATTGGAATGGGAGAAGCTGGATGGTTGTATCAATGAATTGCCCATCATCTGGGACGCCAACTTCAACAATCTATGAGTTTTCACAATTTAGAGGCTCATTTACAGCAAATGTGGACCTATACCATACAGTCTGTATGCTTCCATATCACATCTTGTATCCAAGCTAGAGGTGGTACAGCGGTGTACAAGAGCCTCCATGCCTGCCCATATCACATCTTGTATCCAAGCTAGAGGTGGTACAACAGGTTACTAGAGCCTCCATGCCTGCCTGTATCACATCTAGTATCCAAGGTAGAGGTGGTACAACTGGGAACTAGAGTCTCCATGCCAGCCCATATCACATCTTGTATCCAAGCTAGAGGCGGTACAACAAGTTACCACAGCCTCCATGCCCACCCATATCACAGCTAGTATCCAAGCTAGAGGCAGTACAACATGGTACTAGAGCCTCCATGCCTGCCCACATCACATATTGTATCCAAGCTAGAGGTGGTACAACAGGGTACTAGAGCCTCCATGCCCACCTGTATAACATCTTGTATCCAAGCTAGAGGTGATACAACAGGGTCCTAGAGCCTCCATGCCCGCCTGCATCACATCTTGTATCCAAGCTAGAGGTGATACAACAGGGTCCTAGAGCCTCCATACAAGGGGTCGGTTCTCCACAATAAATGATGCTTTTGCTCTGGTATTGTAATCACTTATATCATCATTACAATCACAGAGGAAGTTTCATTAGATTCTGACAACTCCTCCTGGGTGCTTGAGTGTATTTGTTCATCTTTAATAGTTAAAATATACATTTTTTTTATTTTATGCAACCTTCCAGTCAATCAGTCTATGAATTAATTATGCATAGGGGCACATGTTTCCAAGATCTTGTAAAATATGCCGGTACCACATAGGAAATAATAAAATGTCCTGGATCCTGAGCATGTCAATGGTGTTTGAAGGCAGGTTACATAAATGCCTATTCTTTGGCTGTGCTCATTTTGATGTTAGACTGCTACATTTCACTTGTTCCATTCTAAGCACTTGAATTACAAAAAAGCTATGTAACTTTTCAAGCAGAAAATCTTGGAAATCATTGGAGGAATGCAATTTATGAACTGGGAAGGAGCTGAGACAATGTGGAAAGGATTCTAGATGACACGAAGAGAAGTGTACATGAAAAGCACATAGCTCATTGGCAGCATAATGGAAATCAAACGTAATGTCTAATTTAGACACAGGGGTGCATTGATGTTTGTAGTCCAGTTGCCCGTGAAAAAAAAGAGAAATCAAATCTTGAATAGGTTCTAACATAATGCCCTTTTCACCTCTGCAAGCTTCTATGTAGGTGATGGCGCTCATAGTCAGCACTTCGGACTGTCATTCTTAATCATCAACTGGGGAAATAGCGATATTCAATATATCAGACGAGTTCTGAAATAACTTTTTTTTTGTTTTCACATTAGTTACATAATGCTAAGATATCCTATAGTCCTGCGCTGAAATTATTTAGATTTCCATCAATCCTTAATGGGGTTCACAATCTAATTTTCCGTCTCATATTAGATCCAATTTCATAGGAATTCAATTAACCAATATGTTTTCGAAGTGTTGGAACAAATCCATGCAGGTCTGTCCAGTAATGGGACCTGATGTGCTGGACCTTGAAGGACCAATCCATGCAGGTCTATCCAGTGAGAGGACCTGATGTGTTGGACCTTGAAGGACCAATCCATGCAGGTCTATCCAGTGAGAGGAGCTGATGTGCTGGACCTTGAAGGACCAATCCATGCAGGTCTATCCAGTGAGAGGACCTGATGTGCTGGACCTTGAAGGACCTTACACATGGGACGGAATTCTGTCCCTTGCGAAAGGTCCCTTATTGCTGTAGTTCTACTGGATGTATTGATGTAGACACTGCAGTCCTCTAACATATGTAAGGCAGTAGGTCTGCGGGTCCAGAGAGCTGACATCACTCTGCTGGATTTGGGTCACAGTTTGCCAGTTGTGTACCCTACTGGGTGTGTTTTTATAGATACGTCTAGATCAGAGGTGCTGGGACTGATATCTCTACAACATGCGTGTCCATCACATTGTATGTCTACTGTTTTGTTGCTACAACATTGTCTATTGTCATGAACTCAAAATCTGTTCTTGGGCGAAGAATTGGGATTATGGGGAAAGTACAAGATGTAGTAATTAGACAGATTGACCCTGCCTCGGTGACGAGGAGATGATAACTGTCAATTACAAGATACGTTGACCAAGAACATTACCTAATAGGAAACAATGTAAGCACATATAGTTATACCAAAATCATTTCATTTTTCTTTATTATCTCAGAATTTTACACTCGCAGTGAGGCTAGTTTCACACGAGCGTGTTATCGCGAGTATCTCCCCGCTCGAGAGAAGAGGTTCGGCTGCCGGCGCGGGTGACAGGTGAGTTGCGGCAGTGAGCAGGGGGGAGCGGGGGGGGGGGGGAGAGAGGGAGAGAGAGATCTCCCCCACCGCTCCCTGCCCGCCGCCGGCAGCCGAACCTTTTCTCTCCAGCGGGCAGGTACTCGCTAAGGGCAAAGCTCGCTCATCACTAATTACAATGCATTTGTTCAGAAGGGCGATTTTCAGGCGCGTAAAATCGGCCAGCCAGAAAAGATAGAGCATACGGTGCACATTCCGGCCGGCCACTTGTACACCCGCCAGAAGAGATAGGTCTTATCCTATCTTTTGGCAGAATACGCCGGCCGTTCCAATAGACTCCTATGGGAGCCTATGAGAGCCGTTAGGAAAGGGAAGGTGGAAGGGAGTTTAGTAGCAGCTTGCTTAGCTAAAGTCCCTCCCCTTGACGGCAGCTCCCATAGGCTGGGGAGGGAGTTTAGCTTATTTTTGACTTAAGACTATAACATCTAGGCAGTGACGTTTTTAGAATTCTTTTCCAAGCATGTACGGTAATATATCTATGACCCTTCTTGAACAATGCTGCCTGATCTGCAGTATCTCATAGCACAGGATAAGCCTGCAGATTGATATGTAATTTTATCGGAGGATTCAATATAATTTATTGATCAGAATCCCGACTTAGTCCAGAAAAACTGTCAATGTCTGAGTAGGACTGCCCACTGGACTCCGGAGCCCAGACTACTGCTACTCCCACTAATAGTTCTGCTGGGACTCTAGAACATTCTGCCTGCGGATTGGACTGCATTTGCAATGTGACTGCATCCCTTTAAAGGAGTTTTTGGAGACTGAAAAAAAATTGACAGTGAACAGATAACTTTGTAAAACAAAGAATTTAAACATTACCCCCCTAAGTGTGCCACTACTCCGGTCCCAGAAGCTCTGGAGGCAGTTTTCTGCCACCACATTCTAACAATCACAACTTTAAAAAATGTTCTGTTGACCGTTTGAGGGCTCATGTTTAGCAGGATGGGTTGTAGTTCTTCCTGACATTATTTTGAGGTACATATAATGCTATTCATTTTTGTATTTTTGGGTTGGGAGTGCACAAATAGGCTCTGATTTTTGGATTTTTGGTTTGTTCTGTTTGCTGTATATCATACAGTATGGAGTCACTACAGTACCAGTGTCATATATAGAAGCAATGGAGCCCCATAGCAAAAAGTAAAGTGAGCTCCCCATTATGGCATCCCGTTTTGCCACACAGGACAGAAGAACCTGGTGGTTGTTTTCCATTCATGCCATTTAAAATGACCCCTGGGAGAAGGAGACCCTTCTTCTCCTCCTTATTTGCTAACAATGCTGTTGGTCTGTTGATAGGGGTGATGCAAATGTTCTTGTTATCCAATAGAAAAGAGGATTGTGTAATCAGAGGTGGGGCTTCCTCTTTTCAAGGGTGCCACAGAAGTTGCATGGTCTGCCTCTAAGTTTCATGCACCCTTGTAATAGCAAGTTATTAATATATATATATATTTCTACTACAAAAAGGATGTAGATTATCTAGAAGAATTTTTTTTATTAAACTTTGTTGGACTTGGCCGTACTTTTTTGTCCTCTCTTTTTTGTCTATGATGCTTTGGAATATATAGCATTTCAAATCATTATTGCCGGCCAGTATTGGGGCCTGTTCATGCCAAGTTTTTACATCTTTTTGAAACTTACTTTTTTTCAAGATTAGAAAAAGTACCTTAATAACATGATATCTCTCTGCAGCCATCAACTTTTATTTTACAAAAATTTGGATTCTGTTCTTAAACAGAAATAAAGAGAAGAAAGTAAAAAAAAAGGATCCTGAACCAGTCCAGTAGTTAGCACTTGTGCCTTGTAGTGGTGGGTAACAGCTTCAAACCCCGCTCAAGATCAGATTAAAACCAGAGCTTCAGCCGTGCTGAGCCAACACACTTGTATTTACTGCTCAAAGCAGAAAGTCCATATCTTGGCGGTTTTTTTTTGCTAAAAATCGGATCAGGGTGATCTGATTTGTCAAAAATCAGCCAGATTTTATTGCCCTGATCTGACGAGCAACACTACCTAGAAGCCATTTCCTGGATGAAAACCATCAGTTTTTGCAGAGATTTTTGGTACCACCATGGCGAACTGCAAAACTAATAGAGTTGAGTGAATGTACTCTGCCGAGCTTGATGCTCGTTCGAGTATTAGCGTACTTGATGCTGCTTGTTACTTGAACGAGCATCACGCCGTGTTCCACTCCACCCTAGTTTTTGGCTCCTCACCGCTGTGACAGGCCTGTTTTGACCCCTCCCCGCCGGGACCAGAGCGTGTCAAAGGCAAATTTTTAGGCTGGCTGGGGGAGAGAGAGAGAGAGAGATGGAGAGAGAGAGAGAGAGAGAACACACGAACCACAAAAAAAAAGCTCATGACCCGGCGTCCCACATACAAAATTGCTCGAGACTCCCATTGTAGCCAATGGGGTTCATTACTTGAGTAGAGCTCTCAAATTTTACAAAAATTTGGGTGCTCGCTCATCTCTAATTATTAACATAATGACCTATGTTGCAGCCCACGCATCACCATGCTACATGCTCTGTGCTCAGGGAATAGCTATGTACACGGGCTATAACTGGTGAATTTTACTCCATTATATATATATATATATATATATATACACACACATATATCTATCTATCTATCTATCTATCTATCTCTCTATCTATCTATCTATCTATCTTTTTATATATATATAAAAGCACTGTTGTAGTGGAAAATGCTCTTAAAATAGACTAAAAAGGGAGAAAGAAAACATTTTTAATGTATATTAAGGATGCCTGGGAGTTCACTGGAGCATGCGGCTTGAGCTTTCAAGAACAATCCATAGTCAGGCATTTTAAATGAAAATTGATTTGTGATTTACATGGTCACTGGAAGGAAAATTAACTTATGGAAGCCTGTAATGAAATATTAGACAAGTAAAAAAAAGTGAATGGTGATCTAGTGGAACTAAAAGTCCCATCTGGAAGAGTTCTGTGACATTTTTACATTTCTCTGCGTTCTGCATGACTTGTAATGTTAGTGGTAATTTTATGGGACTGAATTGAAATGAAAATGGTGTTATCATAGATTGCTTACAATATGAGATTGTGTTCGCTGGGAAGCCGTGTATCCTTCTCTCCATTTCCCTTTAATATGACTCATTGCACTTTTTTCAGCTCCTGTTGTTGAATCCATTCAGCCTTTTACTGGGTGCTATTAAAGGAGAACATCAAGTGTGCGCCAATACAATTTAACTGCTGCTTGCACTTGCTCCAGCATTATGGGGGCATTGTCCGGAGCGTGAGCAGGGATTATCTAGGATTTCCAGCACACAGAGCTCACTTTCACATTTTATTGCTGGGAGAACTTTTTCCATGTTTGTCTTCAATATCAAATTAGAAGGTCCGAATATCTAACATCCAATTATCCTGGTGCCGATTGTCTGAGCTCTCGGCATCCGGTGATTACCTGGCGTGAAGAGGCTGCTTCCATTTGGGGGAATTAAGCAAATAAACTCTAGACCAAAAGTTTAAAAAAATCAGCAGTGAAAAGAGAAATATAATCTAGAAATGATTATGGTTGTAATGCAGTTCATAAAACCGAGCGCACTGCTCTCTGTATTTCGGAGCCCTGCAAATGTGTCTCACTGACGGATGAATAGCGCTTAAAATACTGCTGGCTGCCACCGAGCCATACATGGGGGCATAAATCAGCATGCCTCCGCTTTATGGTGTGGAGTCTGTAACATCCTGCTGTATAGGAGGTGGGAACATATACTAAATACACGAAGTATAGCGCATATAGGCTACCTTCACACACACACGTTTGGGCGACCTTACAAAGGCCAGTGTTTTTCACTTGTGTTTTTTTGGATGGTGTTTTTATTGGTGATACATTTGTAGCACACATTTTTTTCCCGTTTTTCATATCCTATATAGCAGCCTATGCAATTATAATAGGAAAAGCGCCAAACCAGTAGCCTGCGGCGATCGCATAAAAATGTTATGGACCCAAAAGATGCATAAGTGGAAATAAAATAAATAAAAATACATATTGCAGTGCATTTCATATTTCTCGATCAACCTACAGCAGATATGGGCTTGCAGAATTTTTTTTTGCCTCAAAAAAACACAGTGGGGAAGATTTACTATTGAAAATTTGCCAGTTTTGTAGCCCAATTTGCAGCGGCAGACTGTTTTACATGGTTTGTACCACATTTATCGTAGACACTTCTCATGACTCGCCTAATACAGGGATTGGCTTCCTAAAAAAAGAGGAGTAGCCAAAATTGTGTCAAAAATTGTGCCAAATTTTTACCAAATTATTGACACAATTTTTGTTGTACACTAAGCCAATTAACCCTTTCCAATCCACTGTCTGACGTCCGTCGGGGTTCTCTAATTGTATATTGCCAGCCTCTCTGCTGTCGGAGCCTATCCAACGTGTCACCTCATGCAGTACTGGCTTTAGCCAGAAGATAGCGCCTTGTATAACGGCAGAAAAAAAGTAAGCCCCCTAGGAAAACCAGGATACAAATTGGATTGGAACGGGTTAATAGGTGGTATAAACCTAGACTAGACAATTTAAAGCAGTGTTTCCCAACATTCAGTCTTCATGGACCTCCACAGGACATGTTTTCAGGATCTCCTATAGTAAGACCACCTGTGGCAATGTGTGAGGCACTGACCATAATTACATCACCTGTGCAATATACTGAGGACATCCTGAACACATGACCAGTGGGGGTCCATGAGGACTGGAGTTTGGGAAACACTGATCTAAAGTTATGCCAGCTTTATCATCCATGAGCCACTGTGTTACATCTGTTTCATTTTAAGACTGTCTAGTCTAAGTCTGAACTGTCTAATTATTTGGCAGTATTAGTAAGTCTGCTCCAGTATTTTTCCTAATAACGGGTCGCCTTATACTGACATTGTTGGGATGAATTTGTTTTTGAATTAAATGCTCTGGAAATTACAATGTAAAGTGCGCCATATTGGCCAAGAATTTAGGACCAGGTTGTACATGATGAAGTTCACGCCCATTTTTGTAAAAAGAAAAGTGGTAGAATACATTCATACATCAGTATCGTGGGGGGACTTGAAAGTCCCACCCTGTTTGCTGGTGGACATTGATAGATATAACATTCATGCTGATTGCCTTTCTTTTAATACAATTACCACCGTCAGTCCCCGTGGAACACACCAATAACACCTTATAACATGGTCCATTATTCTAGACAGCAAATTCTATTTCTATACAAAAATCAGGTTACATAGAAGTAGAACAATCTAGAAATGAGAAAAACCCAATAATCTGGCATATTGTAGGAGGATAGAACTGATCATGATATAAACCTGAGCAGATGATCAATTATGAAGCTCCCCAACAAAGTAAGGACTCATAGGGCAAAACTATGTGTGAGGAGCCTGTATAGCGGCACATGGTGTACCTGCCTAGAATACAGACCAGCAGACACGCCATGTGCCGCCATACAGGCTCCGTGCATACAGTTATAAAGCTATAGGCCCCCTCCATGCCGCTCTATGACTCTTCTGAAGCAACGGAGTGAATATCTTTGCAGTACAAGTGATGGAACTTGGCACAATGTAACCCATGAGAATCAATGTGTGTCCATACAAAAAGTGAGTCACACAGAGTCACATTATGTACACCCCGTTACACTTGCCAGAAGCCAAGTTTATGAAGCCCCTTCCCCAATTTTCTGACACAGAGGACATTTTTGTCTGAGTTACAAAAAGGGAATAGATGATTGACTTTGATTTCTATAGCGGTATGAGCAGCGGGTGAAGCTTGGCATTGTTCTACAGTGTATAACATACCTACTGAAAGATGAAGTGCTTGCCACACTGCTATGCCACAATAGCAAACTAGTTTTAGTGCCTACTGCTTTTTTATTTTTTTTGCAAAGCCTTTTTCTCTGTAGAAACCTGGAAGCAGCCAGTGTCACAACGCACTTTTATCGCAATCGGAAAGATGCAAGAGAAGCCTGATATACAACTAGTAACGCCGGTTTCTACATGGCTTTCCATAAGTACAGTTCTTGTGTGAATGGGAGATATCATTTGAAAGTTTATAGAAACACGAAATCTACAAAGAATGGTCAAAGTACAGAACAAACAAACTTGACCTGGTTCTGTCCACTGACTACTATTCTCCATTACCCATTTTGGCCAAATCTTTACTACCATCCACTCCACACAACCGTCCCCAAAAGAAGAGACTAGGCTTAATGACTTGGATTAAATACCACATCAGCCATTTTATTAGCAAAAATATACAAAGAACATGTAAAACTATAGCATGCTATAATACAAAGTATCCCATGTACTTGTACAAAACACACCTACAGTCTGCAGGGAAGAGGTACTCAAAGCTATAAAAGCATGGCCTCGTTCTGCTCCACAAAATATTCCATTTTGTCCCCAACAATCTAACAGAGATTCAAGGGCATCATGACCATGGCAGATGGCAATTGCAATTTACCCCAACTTCCCGGCACACCACTCAGCAGGAGCCCAAACTAGGCCAGACCAACCATAAACCTTACAATGTGGGAGGGAGCATACCCAGGATGACTTGCTACCTCCACCAACAACTCCAAGGACCTGCCACAAAGAGTATAAAACTGCAGTGAGACTGTAAACAGCTAACCTGGAATACAAAGTAAATCTGTAACAGTAGGGATTTGGACACAGCAAAAAAGGGAGTGAGGACAGGAATCATGACTGCTGCCATGCTACACTTTCAGGCGAGGTCTTTAGGAACACTTTGTTCTCCACCCCCCTCATTCACACCTCCCCTTACTCCCCTTTTTTACAATTGTAGTCATGTTGGCCGTCCCCTGTAGCTTTCAGCCTGGGTGCAAGATTTTCTGTGTGTTCCAGAAACAAACAGTTCTGTATAAATCCTGAAGAAATGTGATAATCTCCTGCTGATCTGCTCCATCATTTGCTGGTGGTGTGGCATTGAAAAAAGGGGTGAGGCTCACTAAATTTTGTGTCCCACTGCAGCCGTAGTCAAAGGATTGTTAGGAAAAGGGTAAACGAAGGGAACAAAATGGGTATATGGGCAAAACTTTTTTTAAAAGAAGGCCAAGACATATTTTTTAGCTCAACTCCTCTTCTCCTCTCCAGTAAGAACACATTGCAACGCCAGATGTGTATTCACAGCAAAGTACTGAGGAAGGGAGCCACGGCCTAGAAACGTGATTCTGTCTGTTGGTCTGAAATAAAAATATAGGAGTTGAGCTAAAAAAATGAGAGATTATCACACTAGCTCCCGCCCCGTCCTGCCGCTTCCCTTTGCCAACAGCCCACAAAGGGCGGAAAGGGGGAGAGAAGGGGGAGCGAGTTTACAAAGCTAAACTCTCTTCCCTTGCCCGACGGTATTTGCCACACCTGGGCCATCTGAACGGGCGCATTAACAGGAGATGAAGCTGTGACTTGGTCACAGTTGCCTCTCATACATGCGATTTTCACCTGCGCCGTGGCAGTGACGTGGCCAACCGAAAGTCACAGCGCCCGTGTGAAGGAGCTCTCAAACTGAATGTTAGGGGGAAGAGGCAGAATATTGCTGATATCCTGTAGAGTATCCACCCTACATAAGTTGCCACTTCATGGGCTTCCAATCAATGACACAACTGTGACACCAACAGTCATGAAATCCATCTTTGTACACAACAGGCTTTTCAGGCTAGTAAATGCAATTATCACCACCTTACCCCATCGTTTATACTATACATTAAGGGGATTCTATAATATTAGAAAGAAATGGCTGCTTTCTTCCAGAAATAACGTGTCCAGAAGCTGTCTGGTGTTCACTTTGGACTAAGATGCAATACCAGCCATAACCCACAGACAAGTGTGGCGCTGTTTCTGGAAGGATGCTGACATTTTTTCTTAATATCATAAACCTCTTAAATGGCAAGATTAGGCAAACATGATTCCAGTATGTAAATTCAGTATTCTTCTTGTACTCGTCTTTTCCCATGCTAACGTATTATGCCTGTCATGTGACATCCAAATTCCAAATAATTCATATGAAGAATACTTTTAATATATGCTAATGATGATTTTACGAGTCGCACAATCCACATAGTTTACAGCCGGTTCAATAATAATGTCATTTTTGGTATTGGCTTTCAGCATTGCCCTTCAGTAACTGTATACGCTGGTTTACTTAATCAGTAAATGAAGCTTTTAGAAACATTAGCACTGCAGAAAGACAAGAATCAAGGAGAGATGCTAAGTGTGCCTTGTGGTTTATAATTGCAGCCCTGGGCCTAATCACCCTAATTAATAGCTGCTTACTCAGGACCTTTGTGTAATGATCCCAGTGTGAAAGTGAATTTTTCTGGCAGATTTGTAGAAGAATGTCAGAAGGGTAAAGAGGCTCCAGGGAGATGAAGTGCGCTCAGATAGTCGAAGTCCCATCATTTACTAACCACAAGTACATCAGTGCATGATCAGATAGCATCTACATAAACCACATGGAGAGCCGTGGTGGGTGAGATAATGAGACGGCTCTATTACAGCTCGGCCTCTCCACTACATTCCACATACTCTTATAATTAGAGGGAAATTATCCATGCAATATTAATTATCAACCTGAAGATATGCGCTGCACCCAGCCCGCGCCGCCGAGGACATACAGACTGCAACTTCCCGTATCCGCTGCTCATTTTATATACTGCAGATGGCTTTCACTCATTGGACATACTCTTATATGTTTTCTGATAAACTGCTATTACTTGACTTGAAAAAGTGCCGTATCCAACTGTATACAGATTGGCCTCCTAGTGGCAGCAGCAGGCCGCTAAATTACCGAGGAAAGGGAGCGCCGACCCCTGGTGTGCTATATCAAAAAACTGCTAAGGTTTATTGATGCTGGAGCTCTCTTTAAAACAGGATACTAACAGGTTTTGGATCGTCGAGTAGAATATTATTCATGATGTCTGTACTTTTGGATGACCAGAGGTATAATTTGAAGTTTCTGAGTGCTATTGCGATACCCATAACAGCACCCTTATGTATCATGTGCAATAGGACACCCCACCACCATCGGGACCAAGGTCTGGGGGGGCGGCATCTTCTCCATTTCCAGAGTTAAAGGGAATTTGTCACCTACTTTTAGCCTTATAAGCTAAGTTTATGGGTAAAAAGTCGGTGACTCATTAAGTCTGGGGTTGTAAGCGTTATACTTACCTTCCTTGTCATCCCCCCAATGTTAGTGCTGGAAGCCGCCAATCAATGCATTGAGCAGCGATGCAAAAGTAGTCCGCCCATTCTAATGTTATAATGAGCTGTCTACTTAGCAGTTCCGCTCAATGCATTGAGTGTAGAGATGGGCGAGCACCCAAATGCTCGGGTCCGCGTTATTTGAGTCTAGCTTTTCGTAAAATTTGAGAGCTCTACTCGAGTAACGAACCCCATTGACTACAATGGGAGACTCAAGCATTTTTGTATGTGGGACGCCGAGTCCCGAACTTTTTTTTTCCCTAGGTTCATCTCTCTCTCTCTCTCTCTCTCTCTCGGGGAGGAGCCAAAAACTGGGGCGGGGTCAAACACGGCTTGATGCTCATTCGAGTAACAAGCACTATTGAGTACGTTAATACTCGGACGAGCATCAAGCTCAGCAGAGTACGTTCGCTCAACTCTAATTGAGTGGCGTCTTCCAGCGTTGACATCGGGTGATTGACAGGAAAAGTAAGTATAACACTTTAAACCCCGGACTCAGCTGGTCACCTACTTTTAGCCATCACCATAGCTGCCAGGGCTAAAAGTTTCATGAAACATGGTTGCTGCTGATATTATATGGTTTGTGCACCCATTGGTTTTCCTCTTTTAACAAGCCTCAATAAATTTTGGACTTTCATCTTCTGGAGCTGGAACCTTTGTTTTCCTTGGGTCTTACCCAAGAACCGGCTCGGTGCCTCCTTCTTTCCATGATCCGGAGAAACTATGTACAGAGCCAGACAAGTTACATGGTGGTGAGCTGATGCTTATCTCTTTTTGAGTTTCATCAGGTTCATGCTGCCTGAACCACGGGCAGCATGAGCCCGGACCAGGGATGTCTATCGCCCCCATGGGTGTTTTATTCTGAAGTGCTGTAGCATTTCAGGATAACTACACTTTGAATTTTGATGAAGAGCTCAGCTCCGAGTCATGGGGCGGGCCGTGACAGTTTTTTTCCACCTACTACATACAAAATAACAGCTTTTTCTGTACGTACAAGCAGGGAGAGACCTGCCGATCTTCATGCACCGGATAGGAACAGGCCAGCTGAGCTCCAAGTCAAACTTCAAAGTGTACCTAATAAAACATCCATGGAGCACCAGGCCTCTCTGTCCCAGGAGGAATCCCTTTACATTGCAAATAACATAAGAGGACACACATTGTTACATCAGTAAATGTGGAAGCTTGGTTGGAAACTCTATACATCAGGAAGGTATGTATTCTATATTGTCCCTTTGATGGCCTTTTCCATTGTCATTAATCTGGACTCAAATATGATAGTTTACACATCCTGTAAACCTGTATGCGGAGGGAAAGTTCAAATGGTCCTTAACCTCTAACTATAACATTTTATAGACTTCATCTATAAATCTGGAGCCAGACTGATAAACACAGATTAACTACTTAGCTACAGTGACATTTATAAATCTGTGATCTCCTAAGTCAGATGCCGCCATCCTGTGATACCCATGAGGTGTGCTCAATACAGAGAAAGAATCACATGCAAAGGAAATACAGATAAAGCTACATTTCCTCTATATGTGATTGTTACACTGATGCTACATTATGCCAGGACGCACCATCTATGAGTAGACAATGTCAGGCCCTTGGGGTGCTTACATACATACACACGGGTGGGGAATAATTTTACTTTATGGCAGAGGCGTAACTAGAAGCTCTTCGGCCCCGATGTAATATATGTAATTGGCCCCCTACCTACCATGTGCTATTTATAATATTGGTGTCTTATGTGATGGAGCGGCCTTTAGTCCCCCTAAGGCTCAGGGATCTGATGGAGACTGCTATTCTGCACCCCCTATAGCTGGGTATATTATACTTTTGCACTGAGGTATGCAATATTTTGCACTGGTATGAAATGTTTTGTCACATCTGTCAGACTTGCAGGAACATTTGGGTTTGCGTCACCTTCTGCCCTCTTTGCATTTTCCTAGCCTGTATCTCTATTAGGGGGGCTTCCGAATAATTGGTGGGGTGCAGTATGTATAAAACAATAAACATAATGTTCATCTCCTGCCCCGCTCTTCTGTTTACAAGCACATGTGGGTTATTTAGAAGCCCACATGACGGCTTTATGGGGTGTCACCGGTCTTCTTGCCCAGTGACATCACCTGTTGGTTGCCTCCGTGTTGGACAGCAGCAGATATTTTTATTTCATATAGTTTTAGGAAATAATTTCGACAACCCCTATAATGATTTTTGAGGGATGTACTCCAGCATATACTGTAATACTTGTGTCAATGTTACATATATCTGTGCACAATTTTATGCCCTACTGAGCACAATCGGTCATTATGTATTGAATATGATGCATTCCCATTGACCATACAAGCCAGAGTGGATGGTATATAGGACATATAGAGCATGAGTCAATCACCCACATATCTGTAAGATGCTTCGTATCACAACATACATGCAGCCGGCACTACTGGACTATCTGAGTAGATTACACCATACACTATTCCTCACTGATGCCACCAGTCTAAACTACTTCCCAGCATGCAGCATTTGATAATAATAAAAAATATTAATAACCGTGATAGCGAAAGATTATAAGAGTGAAGATTATGTTGGACTTGACAGACTCGTATTTAATGGACAATAAACATTTTGTAACTTAAAGGAGTTTTCCAGAAGTAAAACAAAACATATGGCAGGGAATGGGTTAAAATTTTAAAAATATATCTTTCGCTGCGGCAGAGGAATCAAACATTTCTATATTAGATTCACTGCGGGACTCCTAAAAAGTAACTTTTATGAAATAATCTAAAATATTCAGATCAAAGGGACAAACAACATACAGAAGGAAATTTCCACTGAGGTTTACACTAGGTAAATAGTGGAATAATGAAGGACTAGAAAGAGGGAAGCGAAGGTGGAACTTGTATAAAAGGTAGAAAACCCAAGATAGTTAGAATGTCCAACAAAGTCTTAGTATATTTGGCATCACATGCCCTTTATGGCGGTATCACCGCTGAAGTTAGCGAATGGTTGTGCAGTTGCAGGAACAATACATGCCCACTGAAGCCTGTTCTTGCTCCGAATCAGTGGGGACGGGGAGTTCTGTGCTGGACCAAGGGGCACCTTCGACCAGTGAGGATGACTATTTTATTTTAGCCCATTCCCTGGCCATATATTTTTTCCTTTACTGTTGAAAACTCCTTTAAATCTGATCTCTAATGGCATAGATTTAATCAGACATAACTATGGCCACTGACAGATATGAAGGAACACTTCTCTCACTATGGACTGCCAGGGAGCGTTAACTGAATGAAAGGGAAGGAACCTTTGGATGATTACAATATTAGGGCTCAGTCAGATGAGCGTTGTTTTGCACACGCCTATGTGGGCAAAAAAAATGCGCTCCACGGATGTTCAAAATGCGTGTGACTATAGCTCCGTGCCCATTGCTTTCAGTGGGGCCGACGCTACTGCCACTGGCCCCATTGAATGCAATGTGATGCAGGCAACCCCCACAGTGATTTTTGGGGAAGGGCTTTAAATATAAGCCCTTCTCTGAAAATCATCCCTAAGTGCTGTAAAAAAAGAAGAAAAAAAATACATCACTTCTCTGCCGCTGTTGGGGCTCCAGTATGGCTTCTCTCTGGGATCCCGGCATTGATCTAAAGCACTTTTTCCTGGCCGGGGATTTAAAATCCCCGCCTCTTGAAAATGCTCGGTCTGATTGGCTGAGCGGTCAGCCAGAGGCAGCGCTCAGCCATTCATTGAATTCAATGAATGGCTGATGGCTGTGACCAATCACAGGCATCGCTCAGCTGTCATTCAATGGCTGAGCGCTGCCTCTGATTGGTCACAGCGCTCAGCCAATCAGAGGCAGCGCTTTCCGGAGATTGGGATTTTTCAGTCCCCAGCCACCAGAAGACAGATGAAGACTGCCAGGCAGCCAGAGAGGGAAAGTGCCGGAGCCCCAACAGTGCTGCTAGATGAGTTAATGTGTGTTTTTTTTTACAGCTAGGGATGATTTTTCAGGGAAGGGCTTATATTTAAAGCCATTCCCCGAAAATCACTGCAGGAGTTGCCTGCATCCCATTGAAAGCAATGGGAGAACATCGTGTTCCTTTGCCACAGCTGTGGCAGGGGATTCCTTCATTCCTGCGGGGAGTCCCTGTGTCACTGAACAGTGCTGTCACAGTGTTCAATGATGAGGGGACTCCCTGTGGGGAATCTTTACTCGCAGCACAGAGCTTCCCCACGCACGGATGTCCTGTCTTTTGCAGGTGCGAGTATTTTGCGCCTGTAAAAGACGGACATGTGAACACATCATAGGAAACCAATGGTTCTATCAGACGCACTTTTTTTGCACGCATAGGCGCGCCCAAAAACGCTCGTTTGACTTCACCAGCAAACAGGAGAACTTGGAATCATAAATGACTGAGAAGTCCTACATAATTTACTGCATATCAGGAATCAGGATTAAAATCAAGTTGTCATTTTGGGTGTGGAAATTCACTTTTAGCATTGTCCATTATAAGGGTTCATGCCCACGAGCGATGCAGAATGCGCCCGTGGAATTACGTGCAGGAGTACTGTGAATCAAAACAAAAAAGTGCCAGCGAGTGATCGCGTTTTTCCTCGATTTTGCTTCCATTGATATTAATGGAGTCCTCCCGCGGTAAATCCGCAGTAAAATAGAACATGCTGCGATTCTTTCATGCTCACGGAAATCCGCTGTCTAAATCCGCATGTGTGTGTTGTCAGACAGAAAGCTATTAGCTTCAATGGAACCTTGCCACTGTGGAATTCACGCGTGGGAAAGGCGATGCAAATCCGTCCGTGGGCATTCGCCCTCAGAGAATTCATGCTTTGTCTCAAAGTATCTGAAATGAAAAATGAAGCGACCGCAAATAGTCCGAAATAAAAATATTCCACAGCCTTGTGTAACAGTGTCTAAGCACGCAGGCCGATTTGTCTCCAAAGTAGCGGTCTACCAAGAAGCCCCATGTAGCCTGATTGTTATTACATATGGTGAACATTTAGTAGCTCAGCGATATGACTGCGGCATCAGACTACTGTACTCGGGGTTGTTGTAGTCTGTCACCATGGAGATGCATTGGTCTGTAGAGCAGCTGTGGACACAAATATCAGGAGGCTTTTAACCCTTTCCAATCCACTGTCTGACGTCTAAAGACATTCGGATTGAAGGCTGTACAGCTTCGATCTTATCCTAGATTACTGGCCGCTCTGTAGTCGGGGGGCCTCTCCTGCATGTCCCATACCGCAGTACTGGCTCTAGCCAGCAGATGGTGCCATTGTATAATGGCAGAAAGAGAAAGCCCCCTAGGAAACACTGAATCCAAAATTGGATTGCAAAGGGTTAATTAACAGTATTTGTAAAGTTGCTTCGTATATTATTTTTGCTGCTCTGCAACAATATCAGATTGTGTTTGTGACGGTGTATAAATCTTTTATTTTTTATTGCACTTCTTCATTAAAAGTGACCCACAATTAATAATGAGGATTTGGTTGCTTTACGCTAAGATTTATACAAATTCTAAAATTGTCTGTAGAATCAAAGTTTCCAAGAAAAGTTGACAAACTTTATTCTGCATCTCCGCCTGTAAATAGACCTTACAATTGCCCTTTTTTGGCGATACTTCTGCTCGTGATAGATGTGTGCCCACTCATTTTTATGATCCGGGGGGCTGTATGTGCGCATGTGTATGAAGCAATCTGCTTGTAACATTGGGAAAATTTATTTTTCCCATGTGATGTTAAAAAACCCCGCGTCTAGCTTCCCTGTATTGTGATATATATAATGCAGCTTCTTCAATGTATATGAAAATGCGGCTGAATTTGAAATGTTCTGTATTACGGCTCCTGCTTCTCATTTTTTGGCATTTCACTCCTTGTCCGCATCTTGAACAAGCTTGTAAGTTTTCAGTGCATACATTTCTTCTGATGATATATTGTCCTGGTGGAAAATTTCATTTACTGGCTATGCCCTTTGCTGAACCTGTTGCTAGTCTAAGAACATGATAAGCGTATAAGTAGCATGCTACTTCATTTATCATACATCGTTTCAGACACTCAAATATCTCATATGCAATTCTGAATTTTGCACTAGGGGAATTCACTAAACTAGCAGGAAAAATATCCAAATAAATTGCTGTTCGGTGCTATATAGAAGATCGCCGGGAATATTTATTCATGATGTGTGCTAAAAATGGCTTTTTATTGGCTTCGCTTCTCTGAATATATAGAGTTAATAATTTGTGTATTAACATTTTATTATATACCTCTCAGCACATATAGTGGAGATGACAATATGTATTGTCATGTTTTACTTACTATGGACTTCTCAAAGCGATATCTTTGGTATATTTCATTATTATAGACAGATTGTTCACACTATTATCATCCCCATAGAGGACAATGTTAACATTCTTGGAATGCCCAGCCGCTGCTTGGACTGAACGCTTTACCAAAAAGAAGAGCATGGCCTTGTGGTAGCTTGCGCCTCTTGATATATTAACATTTAACTCCTATGGAGAGTATATAATAATAATAAGCTTTACTTATATAGTGCCAATATATTCAGCCGCACTTTACAAATCAGGGGAAGCATATACAAAACGAGTCATAACATACAATATTAAATTGATGCAAAGCTTGATCAATAGGGGTGAGGGTCCACAGACCATAAAGGGGTATGCACATACAGTGTTAATACATATATACAGAAAACTGTGTGAGTTGCTCACTACCTCTGTTTGTGCAAAAACAGGAAAGAGGTGCAATGGGGTGTATGAGGGGGGGGGGTGCAGTTGGAAAAAGGGGGTTGGGTTTCCAATGGTGGATGAAGAAGAGTTTAGACTAGGGAATATGGTAGGCCTCTCTAAAAAGATGTGTTTTTAAGGTTTGCTTAAAGCTGTGGGTGTTCAGAATTAAAGTGGTTGTCTGAGTTGAAGGATCTAACAACTCGGACAAGCCCTTCAACGTTATTGTTTGGGGTAGTGCATTCTAGAGAACTGGTGCGGTTTGTGAAACATGTTGGAGGCAGGATGGAAGGTTTGGATTAGAGAGGAATGTTGTCTTAGGCCATTAGCAGAGTGGAGAGCATGGGTAGGGTGGTAGACAGAGATGAGAGAAGATATAGGGCGGTGCAGCATTGTGGAGACAATAATTGTAACAATTCTTGTATTGTTCGAATATATGTACAATAACTTTGCAAATAATCTTTAAATTATGACTAGATTTAGATAAAAAACCTTGGGGTGTGGCCTACCTACAGAGCGGAGCAGATTCGTCCACTCCATAAACCTTCACTAGTCTCCTGATTATTATTATGGAGTTGTCCTGCTTTTACCTGGGACTATTCCCCCGGTCCTGTGGCTTCCATTTGAGGAGACTATGGGGCACCTTGCTGCTGTTCTTTGGCAGGACTTACTGCTTCACACCCGGACTCAGACCTGGCATACTTCTCCCTGCAACCAAAAGTGCATCATGGGTGTTTTGTGGAGAGGGACTGTTCATCTTTCCAGTGCCCAGCTGCTGAAGGTTTCATGGAAGGCTACCTGGCACACAGGAGATATCCCGGCTGGAGCACTCATGACCCCTTCCACGTGCGGTGATCCTGTGGAGATACAAAGGTATCTACTTGGCCGATCTATCCTGCGCATCCAGCTCTCTTCTTGGGGTAAGGCTCAGTGTGGCATAGGAACGCTAGACTATAGGGCCAGGGAGCATTGGGTGGCAGCAGAGTATGGGGCCGAGTGGTGATCCAACTGGCAGTAAAATTTCCAATAGGCTGCGAGCTAGTACCTCTAAACAAGCAATGTCCAAAGTGGACGAGCAATCTGAGTTTCACATTGAAACAAGTTTCAGACCAATTGCTGGCCACCATTACAACGATTCGTACTTCATTAACGGGAAAACTAGAGGAGGTCAGTTTAGATGTGGGGCTACTGTGACAAGATCTTCAAAATCTGAGAGACAGAGTCACCTTCTTTGAGGAGAGAATCTCTGCTATGGAAGATTGCATGGCCAATGTACCAGTGGCTCTTCAAGATCTTGAATGCAAAGCGAACCTGTGGAGGCAGAAAACGGATTATATGGAAAATTGTCTTAGCTTTAACAACCTATGGTAGGCTGGCTGTTCCTCTACCTACTGCCAGCCTACCATCGGGTCCGAACAGTAGTTTATTATTTTTTAACATGATACTTCTATTTAGGGCATCTAGTATATTGCATTGTATACTAAGATCATTGTTGTATACTCCTGATGGTATAGACATTAACTTGGGCTTTTGGGCTATCAGCTCATAAGCTCTCGCTCACGACCTGAAGGTTGCAAGTTCAAACCCCGAATGGTTCAGGTAGCCAGCTCAAGGTCGACTCAACCTTCCGAGGTCGGTAAAATGAGTACCCAGCTTGGTGGGGGGTAATAAATAACAAAAAAATTACCTGAAAGCGCTGCGTAATAAGTTGGCGCTATACAAATAACAAGATTTATTGAAACACATTGAGACGGTCAGGGACTGTTAGAGAGGGTCTATTAAATACCATTTTTTTCTAAGCCTTCTCTATTGAACTATTTGTGAAAGCTGTGAGAACGGGGTTTGGACTTGACAAAGCAAGATGGAAAAAAAAATGATATAAAATGCAGGCATTCACCCAGTGCAAACGGTCAAACCCAAACTCCATGAAAAGGGGTTGACCGCTACACCCTGAAGGCCCCTCAAGCCTTAGAATGACTCCCCTAGTGTCACCGACATAGCAGAGCTGCAGGATCCGACACCGGGCTCCAGGAGGTTCCCAGGATGAATAATGCAGAGAATAAATAAAAAACGAATCGGCGCTGTTTATGTGGTGATAGAGATGGGAAATGTATTTCACAGATCACTTATATCCCTGTTACCATATTGGTTTTTGTTTATGTATGTTTAAATAAATACGTATATGTCATCCCTCCTGGATTATCTGTGGATCACATCGCCACTGTGGAGTTAAACTAAAGGCTTCCTTTATGCTATTGGGGGCTCCCTTAGAAGTAAGTGATTTTCATACATTCACTTTACACATCTCTATCAGCACGTAAGGAGCGCAGATCCGTTTGTTATTTATTCTCTGCCTTATTGAGCTATTTGTAGGAGCCATTCTTGTTTCATTTTTATCCGCTACTCTAAGAAGTGATGATAGGACATTATTGCCTCTTATTCAATCTGAGCGGTAGCAGCTTCGCTAGTGGAGAGGCGCTGTTTTTGATAACTACTGAATCTGTCCGTTCCCTCAAGGAGCGAATGTATCTCCCTTATTTTGGTGTAGGAACATTTCATATTAATATTATTATGTACCAGAATACAATGGGCTTTAGTTCCTGGAGTCTATGGGGTGTACGTTGGAAGCTTTGTGTCGATCTGGGACCTTATTAGATGGTGGTTCCCTTTCATATATCAAGAGACATTGCACATCCTCATTTTTTTGTAACAGGGTCTCCTGAAACTGAGATCTATAGGGCTTCAGGACAGAACTGAGGAAATAGGTACTTACAAGTTATATTTTTCTGTATATATCGGCTTTTTGGATTTTTTATTAAAAGTTAACTGCATTTGTTATGGGAAATAGCAAATGTATCCATTTTGGTTGCAATTATTAGGAGGGTCAGATCGAATTTAAGATCAATTGTAAGTATTTATAGAGATGCATGATGGAGATGTTGACTCATTATTGCGATGGGAGGCTCTTAAGGCCTTTCTTAGGCCTCCCTCACACAGGGCGTTTTGTACAGCGTTTAGCGCTGCCTTTTCAGCCCAGCGCTAAACGCTGTACAAGGCTCTCATTCATTTTAATGGGGCTGCTCACACAGGGCTGAAAACGCAGCGCCTCCCAACGCTGCTCTTTGACAGCGCTGCATGTTCTATTTTGGGGCATTTTCAGCCCTGCGTCGCCCATTAAAATGAATGGGCAGCGGTTTTAGCACTGCTGAAAACGCGGCAACACTTGGTGCCGCATTTTTGGCAGCGTTAACTGCTCGCCGATTTTCGGGGTGAGGGTTTGCAATAGAAGCCCTACCCTGAAAAACAGTCCCAGCTGGCTAGAGAAAAAAAAGAAAGTAATACTCACCTAGCCGCTGCAGTCTGGGTTGCGGCCGCTGGTCTCTGCCGCTCATCCGGGCTTCCTCTGCACTCCCAAGTCTATTGCCGTAGGCCAGGTTTGAGAACTCCGCCTCAAGCAATAGAGTGCTGTGATTGGCTGTCGGCACGCTCGATGTCCAATCACAGCCCTTCATTGACTGTCTCAGCCAATCAGCGCTGGCAACCAATCACAGCACTCTATTTCTGGAGGCAGGGTTCTCAAACCTGGCCTACGGCAATAGACTTGTCAGTGCAGAGGAAGCCCGGATTAGCGGCAGAGACCAGCGGCCGCGACCCGGACTGCAGCGGCTAGGTGAGTATTGCTTTTTTTTTTCTTTTCAGCATTCTTGGCTGCGTTTTCAGCCGAGCTGAAAACACAGCCAAAACGCTGGCTTAAAGTATGCCAGCGCTGCTGAAACGGGGCGGAATCTGCAGTAAACGCAGCGTTGAAAAACGCTGCGTTTCTGCAAACGCCTGTGTGAGGGAGGCCTGAGGGGTTGCCTCAAATCCTCCATCCGCTTTATTAAGCGAGACACAGCGAGGATAGAAACTGAAGTGGAAACTTTGTGTCGCTCTCAGAAAGCCAGGTTTATAGCCAACCCTTCTGAGGATAACAAATATAGGTGGTTAGAGCCTGGCAGAGAACATCTCCGGCTCCTGGATGAGAAAGCTTCATGGAAGCTATATTTTACTAAGCAAACTTTCTTCGAATTAGGCAACCAATCTAGTAAGCTGCTAAACAAAATTTCTGTTCTCCCCTGATTTAAAAAATGAAGACAATTGTTGGGGATATAGTCCATGACTCGGAAACTATATTAACGACCTTCTCTTCATATTATACACATCTCTATCTATCCAAAGCTCAATATTCTCTGGTGGAGTTGGATGGCTATTCGGGCGACATTGTTTTTCCCACATTTTCTAGTGACTAAATTGCCTGGATGCCCAATCACAATTGCGTCGTTAATAGCGGGCATGCCAAAACATTTAGATAAAAAACCCTTGCACTAATTGTGTATATATGTCCTTTGCAGATCTATGTTTTTTATGGTTATAGACTAAGGAACATCCTGAACTGATCTGCAGTCTGATCAGTAAGTGATGAGTTACCACTTATCATCTACTGCTTACCTCCATAGACAGAATTATATTGGAGCGGCATATATTTAAATAGGATATTTTTAAAAGTCTATTTGCGTTTTTTTGTATTTTAAATTCAATTAAGCAATAAAAATTTTTGCGCACCGAAGCTATACTGAGCCCTACTGCTTAAATAGACACATTAATACAAAGTGGGCCAAGGGTTTTGGACAAAAGTCTGTTGCCTTTGGCAATAATTGACTTACAGTAGGCATAGAAGAGCAGTATGGAACAGATAACTTTTTTTTTACGGTTTAGTGATATGGACAATGTCAGGCAACATTAACTAAATCTTTTGTCTCAGCTTTTGATGTATCCGCTCCCATGAAATAAAAATTCTCTCATTCCTTTGTTGGCTTTAGCTATACTGAATCTTAGACACTGAGTAGAATACAGAGAATATACAAATAGTGCTGTTAAAGTTATTGCCCCCTTCCAGATATATCCTGCCATTGTATCTCTCTATCAAACTGACTAATTATGAGTAAAACATAAGAAAAGATAACGAGCGCGATCACCTAACATAATTATTACTGCATTTGTTTAATATAATCCAAAGGTTATTTGGGAAAATGTAACCGTAATACCTGGATGTAACACCTTTATTCTCAAGTTACACAGTTTATGTCATTATCCCTCTCCTCCTTTAAGCTGCTTCTTGTATTCTTTTCTTTCAGTTTGCACTTCAGATCACAAACACTACAATGCGGTGTGTGATCTGCCCCCTCTGCAGATGTAGATGCCTTCCCTTTCTTTACGCTCTGATCAACCAGCCTCCTACCCCTCTCTGCTGCTATTTCTAACAGGTATAGTAGTGAGGAGGAGAGCAGAGAGAGATGACATAACCAGCAACCAAGTGCTGTCAGATCTATGTGATTTCAGCAGTATAACCAGTTGTGTGAAGGTGTTACACAGACTCTACTACAAAGTGGTAGCACATTTTTAATGAAGATTATTTATGAAGTTGCTTAATTTTTCATTTAAGTTACAAATGAAAAAAAAAAAAACTGCATATGTTTCCATAGTCTTCAAGTTCAGTGCAGGATACTAAACTCCCTCTAGTGATGACTTTTCATGTATTGACCATAATCCAGCTCCTCCCGACACCTTCTCAGAAATGTACATCAGGTCTGATCTGGCGTACATTTCTGACATAATTTAGGCCAGTTTCTGGCATAAATTATAAATAAATCTACTAATCCAGAGCAGCTACGCCCCCTTCCAACAAGCCCCACCCACTTTTCAAAAACATGTTGGGCCGGTGCAAAAAGGGAAAAAGTCACAAATGCCCATTTGCACAAAAATGTGAAACATTTTTTAAAGCCACAAAGTAGCGTAAATTTTATTATAAATCTGCACAATTGTTTCATAGTTGTATAGCATCTTGGCAGCATCACATCGCTGTCATATTCAACCATTGGTATAATTTTCTTGCTGTAAATGTTGTGCTTCTTTTACATTGGGCTAAAAAAAAAACATCTTCAACTTCTGTTTCTTCTGTCAGCATACTATTGTCCCAAATAGCTTCATCAAGCTGTTTCCTTTGTTTAGAAGACTCTGATTAGTCTGCGGCTATGTAAAAATATATATATATCATTTCTAAAATGTTTTTTTTTCATAGCCACAGACTAATCAGAGTGCCCATTCTCATTCCTGTCCACCCCAAAAGCACCCACAAAGGCGCATGAGCATCAGAACTAGACCATGGAGAATTGTGGAAGGTGGCGTGGTTTGATGAATCACATGTTCTTTTACATGCGAGGTACTTTATTTATATAGCTTGGGAGGAGGAGGAAAAGGGAGGAAGAAGGATAAGGAGTAGAGATGAGCGAGTATAGTCGCTAAGGCACATTACTTGAGCGAGTAGTGCCTTAGCCGAGTATCTCCCCGCTCGTCTCTAAAGATTCGGGGGCCGGCCCGGGTAACAGGTGAGTTGCGGCGGGGAGCAGGGGAGAGAGAGGGAGAGAGAGATCTCCCCTCCATTCCTCCCCGCTCTCCTCCGCTGCTCCCCGCCCCCCGCCGCCTCCCAAATCTTTAGAGACGAGCGGGGAGAAACTCGGCTAAGGCACTACTCGCTCGAGTAATGTGCCTTAGCGAGTATACTCGCTCATCTCTACTAAGGAGTAGTAATAGTAATTATAATGGTGGCCCCGTGGTTAGCACTGTTGCCTTGCAGCACTGGGGTCCTGGGTTTAGACCCAGGGCGACATCTGCATGAAGTTTGTATGTTCTCCATGTGTTTCCTCCCACGCTACAAAAACATACTAAAAGTAACTATCATGAAACAGAGAGAACATAGAAACTCCATGCAGATCATATCAAATTTCAACCTAGGAGCCCAACACTATAAGGTACCAGCCGCAGAAGAAACATTACCACCATCAGTGTCTCTGGCCAGGATCATTAGTTTAGGGATACTGGTGAAGTTCCAGTTCGGTTTTGAACTAATTAAGACCAAACCAAACTTTTTCCTGAAAGTCGGCAAACCAGCCGAAGTAGACATTTCAAACATTTGCTCATCTCTTGTTGGGTATACCTTAAAAACATTCTTGACGTCTAAAGACTGATATCAAATGATTACAAAATGAGCGCATTGATTGGTACTAAATACTAAACATACTGTAGTTCATTCCGTTACATTGGATATTATTATTATATTATCATTGTTTATGTGATGGTCGGGCTTCCATAAGATAATTTAATTTACACAAACCCTCCAATACACTAAATACAGGTATGTAAGAATATCAGAAAAGGCACACATGCTTGTCCACAATATTTTACTTACACCACATATATGTAAATTACACCTCAGTATACAACCGGCCCATTAAAAGGTGTGACCATTCTGGACAATCCCCATCTTAATTGCTGGAACATTCAGCAGTCAACTCTCAGGGATCTTTCACATGAGCGTCTATCGGACGCCGTTTGAAAACCGTGGGCTGGTATACGCTTGTGGGAAAGAGCCCTCCGGCTGGCTTCACATGGGCATAAGCATATTTCTGTTTGCATTTACATTGCATATTTTTGCACGCCTCTGTGCGTATTTTATTGTATTTTTTGCGCTCGTATGTCCTTCGTATTTGCGCACACAATAAAAAAAGCACACAAGCATGCTCCTTTTGATTTCATTGGCCAATTAAGTTTAATATGGGCTAATTGGTGAGTAATACCAAAATAAGAGAACGCACGCGCATAAACGCACGTGACCGAACCCATTGAAATCCATAGGTTCTATTAATTATGTATTGCATTTCTAAATGGGAGACGGCCTTTACTAACTAAGGCCTCTTTCACACGAGCGATGTGTTCTCACGCTCAGCCGTGTCGCGGCCAAAAATCATGTGAATGGAAAAAAGCCACGATCAGGGTGCAGCCAAAATTCACCTTTTCTCATCGCATTAGCGAATATAAATGCCGCAGTTCGGAAAACCCTTGGATGGCATAAATCCTTGGAATGCCTTCTAATACTGAATAGAGCCAGCTGTAATCGTTTCCGAACGCTGGTTGCTGCTAAACTCCCTCCCCCTTCTTTTTTTTCAGGCTTCTATAGGAGTCTCCAGCACATCTCGTCAAAAGATTAGGCAAAACCTATCTTTTTCAGACATGTATAAAATCGGTCGCCATTTTTGGTTGCCGGTGTCCTATTATTCCCAGCGCAATTTTCTTATGTGCCCGAAAATCGATCGTATGAATGAATACATTGGAATCCAATGCTTCACATGATTGCGAATTTTGCACGCAGCTACAATAGACGAAGCTCCTAACTGGCCATTGAAAATTGCTGTTGGTCCAAGCCAGATAACCCCTTTGAGCTCACACCCTCCCAGAGTCTAACCCCTGAGGAGATGTTGGGCATAGATATACTAACTAAAAAAGTCAAGTCTGGGCTGAATATGCAAATGAATATGAATAGTCATAAAGAGATCGGTGCTGTTTAACCCATGCCTGGTCTAATGAGGGCTCACAATATTCCAAACTCCTCTGTGAAACCTGTGTGCGGGTCACGGAGAAACATCGGAAGGCTTGTGGAATGTAATAGGTCACATACATAGTTGTCTGACCATGACAGTTATTGACATAATTACCTTTCATGAGCTATCTGTTTCTACATCATTTCTTCTGCATAATTTCCTTAAATATAGTTGTGTCATTCATTTCATTGAATGAGACATGAAATTATGTATCAAACCTGCAGCGCAGAAAATTACTGATTTCCTATTTTGTAGTACTTGTGTGTATGGAGAATGTCCGAGATGTGGAAATGTTAAAACAGATGAAATAAAACTAGGTTTCAGCTTCCCTGCTCTAAAGAAATAAGGATTAAGTGATTAATAAATAGATAGAAAGATAGATAGATATATAGATAGATAGGTAGATAGATAGATAGATAGATGTGAGATAGATAGATAGATAGATATGAGATAGATAGATATTAGATAGATAGATATGAGATAGATAGCTAGATAGATGTGAGATAGATAGATAGATATTAGATAGATAGATATTAGATAGATAGATAGATAGATAGATAGATAGATAGATAGATAGATAGATAGATATGAGATAGATAGATAGATAGATATTAGATAGATAGATAGATAGATAGATAGATAGATAGATAGATAGATAGATAGATAGGAGATAGATAGATAGATATGGGATGGATGCATAGATAGATAGATAGATAGATAGATAGATAGATAGATAGGAGATAGATATGAGATAGATAGATAGATAGATAGATAGATAGGAGATAGATATGAGATAGATAGATAGATAGATAGATAGATAGATAGGAGATAGATATGAGATAGATAGATAGATAGATATGAGATAGATAGATATGAGATAGATAG